>NC_133409.1:66767954-67070984 GCF_049350105.2 Macaca mulatta | reverse complement strand
TAGGAATACAGCTAATAAGGGAAGTGAAGGACCTCTTCAAGGAGAACTACAAACACTGCTGAAAATAATCAGAGATGACACAAACAAATGGAAAAACATTCCATGCTCATGGAAAGAAAATGGCCATACTACCCAAAGCAATTTATAGATTCAATGCTGTTCCCATTAAATTACCATTGACATTCTTCACAGAATTAGAGAAAACTATTTTAAAATTTATATGGGACCCAAAAAGCTCCCAAATAGCCAAGACAATTCTAAGCAAAAATAACAAAGCTGGAGGCATCAAACTACCCAATTTCAAACTATACTACAAGGCTACAATAACCAAAACAGCATGGTACTGGTATAAGAAGACCAGTGGAGCAGAATAGACACATAGACCAATGGAACATAATAGAGTACCCAGAAATAAGACTGCACACCTACAACCATCTGATCTTTAACAAATTTGATCAAAACAAGCAATGAGGAGAGGATTCCCTATTTAATAAGTGGTGTTGGGAGAACTGGCTAACCATATGCAGAATATTGAAACTGGACCCCTTCTTTATACCATATACAAAAATGAACTCAAGATGGATTAAAGACTTAAATATAAAACCTAAAACCGGCCGGGCACGGGGGCTCATGCCAGTAATCCCAGCACTTTGGGAGGCAGACGCAGACAGATCACCTGAGGTTGGGAGTTCAAGACCAACCTGACCAACATGGAGAAACCCTGTCTCTACTAAAAGTACAAAATTAGCTGGGCATGGTGGCACATGCCTGTAATCCTTGCTACTCGGGAGGCTGAGGCAGGAGAATCACTTGAACCCAAGAGGCAGAGGTTGCAGTGAGCCAAGATCGTGCCATTGCCCTCCAGCCTGGGCAACAAGAGTAAAACTCCATCTCAAAAACAAGCAAACAAACCTAAAACTATAAAAACCCTAGAAGAAAATCGAGACAATACCATTCAGGACATAGGTACAGGCAAAGATTTCATGACAAAGACACCAAAAACAATGGCAACAAAAGCAAAAATCGACAATGGGATCTAATTAAACTAAAGAGCTTCTGCACAGCAAAAGAAACTATCATCAGAGTGAACAGACAACCTACAGAATGGTAGAAAATTTTTGCAATCTATCCATTTGACAAAGGTCTAACATCCAGCATCTACAAGGCACTTAAACAAATTTACAAGAAAAGAAACAAACAGTCCCATTGAAAAGGACATAAAAGACACTTCTCAAAAGAAGATATACATGCAAAACATGAAAAAAAGCTCAACATTCCTGACCATTAGAGAAAAGCAAATCAAAACCCCAGTGTGATACTATCTCAAGCCAGTCAGGACGAAGATTATTAAAAAGTCAAAAAACAACAGATGCTGACAAGGTTGTGGAGAAAAAGGAGCACTTTTGCACTTTTGGTGAGAGTGTAAATTAGTTCAACCTTTGTGGAAGACACTGTGGTGATTCCTCAAAGACCTAGAGGCAGAAATACCATCTGACTCAGCAATTCCATTACTGGGCATATACCCAAAAGAATATAAATTATTATATTATAAAGATACATGCAATCATATGTTCATTGCAGCACTATTCACAATACCAAAGACATGGAATCAAGCAAATGCCCATCAATGATAGATTGGATAAAGAAAATGTGGCACATATACACCATGGAATACCATGCAGCCATAAAAAGGAATGAGATCATAGTTTTTGCAGGGAGATGAATGGAATTGGAAGCCATTATCCTCAGCAAACTAATGCAGGAACAGAAAACCAAATATTGCATGTTCTCATTTATAAGTGGGAGCTGAATGATGAGAACACATGGACACATGGTCAGGAACAAAACACACTGGGGATTGTCAGAGGGTGTGAGGTGGGAGGGGGAAGAGAGCATCAGGAAGAATAGCTAATGGATGCTGGGCTTAATACCTAAGTGACGGCATTTCTGGTAGTAAGACAGGCATGAGTGCAACAGGAGAGGGCTCTTTTCCACCCACTAGGAATGTCGGGTGATGGTTTGGCAGTTATCACATTGCCTTTCTAAAAGGGATGAATTGGAAGCCAGTGCCAGGAAGGAGCCATTTCCTGATGGTCAACACCTGCCCAACTAAAGTGCTAATTGGATTCCTATGCCAGGGAGAAACAACTTCCCAGCACATGCATTAAGACAAAATGGTGGAGTATGACCTTCCGAGGGCATACCGCCAGCGTAGAGAAGAAAGTCTCAGACGGTCATGCATACAACTTCCTAACCACACTGTACGTGCTCTCCTCCCACACGTAAGGAGGGCATTGTGCATGCTGGCAGCCCACCCTAAGGGAAGAACCATGGGAAAGGGGCCAGCCTAGAAAGTCCTAGGATCAAGGTTAAACAGAGCACTTGATCTGAGTGCCCACTTGGTTCTCTTCCAAGCATAGTTTTCTTCTTTCTTTCCTGTTCTAAAGCCTTTTAAAATAAACTTCCACTCCTGCTCTGAAACTCGCCTTGGTCTCCTTTTCTGCCTTATGCCTCTCCGTCTAATCTTCTTCTGAGGAGGCAAGAATTGAGGTTGCTGCAGACCCATAGGGATTCACCTCTGGTAACTTGGATACTTTCCACCAGTAACGATGGGGTGATCTGTGCAGCAAACCACCATGGCACACATTTACCTGTGTAACAAACCTGCACAACCTGGAAATGTACCCCTGAATTTAAAATAATAGTTGTAGGAAAAAAATTTTAAGTATGATCCAAAAAAAAAAGAAATACATGAGAAATTTTAAAATGTGACACGAAGACATGAAGTGAGCACATGTTGTTGGAAATATGGCGCCAATAGACTTGCTGGATGCAGGGTTGCCCCAAGCCTTCAATTTGTGAAAAACGCAGTATGTGTGCATTGCAACAAAGCAGAGAACAATAAAATGAGGTGTGCCTGTCCTTGATGATCTTATCAAGTTTGAGGAGTGAGCTCCCTGGCTTAGTCAGGGAACCGCACATGGAGGGTTACAAGCTATTTCAAAGGACTAGGGGATAAAAACCAAGCACAGAACACATGGTTTTTAAGAGCCTGCCTCATTCAGGAAGTTGCCAGAAGGAAGTGAGGACTTAAGGATAAGTAAATATTAATGGTGCTGGCATAAAAACAGACACATAGACCAGCGGAACAGAATAGAGAGGCCAGAAATCAATCCAAAATATATGATCTACTAATTTTCCACAAGGGCACCAAGAGGATATATGCCTCTTCAATAAATGATGCTAAGGTAATTGGATTTCTACATGCAAAGAAATAAAATTGGTACTTTATCTTACACCATACATAGAAATTAACTCAAAACATATAAAATACCTACATGTAAGACCTGAAACCGTAAAAATTTTAGGAAAAAAAATAGGAGACAAGCTCCTAGACATTGGTTTTAGAAATGATTTTTTAAATATTACACCAAAAGCTCAGGCTACTAAAGCAAACATAAATAAATAAATAAATAAATAAATAGGACTACAGCAAACTAAAAGACTCCTGCACAACAAAGGAAACAACCAACAAAATGAAAAGGCAACCTACAGACTGGGAAAATATATTTGCAAACCACATATCTAATAAGGGGCCAATGCCCAAAATTTATAAGGAACTCTTACAACTCAATAGCAGAAAAACAAATAATCCAATTAAAAATGGGCAAAAGACTTGAACAGAATTTTCTCCAAAGAAGACATAAAAATGGCCAACAGATATATGAAAAAGTGCTCAACATCACAACCTATCAGGGAAATGCAAATTAAAACCACTGTGAGATAATGCCTCACACCTGTTAGGCTATTATCAAATAGATAAGAGACAACAAATACTGATGGGAGTGTGGAGAAAAGAAAGCTCTCCTACATTACTGGTGGGAATGTAGATTGGAACATTATAGAAAACAGCATGGAAGTCCCTAAAAACATTAAAAATAAAATTATGGGCCGGGCGCGGTGGCTCACGCCTGTAATCCCAGCACTTTGGGAGGCCGAGGCGGGCGGATCACAAGGTCAGGAAATCGAGACCACGGTGAAACCCCGTCTCTACTAAAGATACAAAAAATTAGCCGGGCGCGGTTGTGGGCGCCTGTAGTCCCAGCTACTCGGGAGGCTGAGGCAGGAGAATGGCGTGAACCCGGGAGGCGGAGCTTGCAGTGAGCCGAGATCGCGCCACTGCACTCCAGCCTGGGCGACAGAGCAAGACTCCGTCTCAAAAAAAAAATAAATAAATAAAATAAAATAAAATAAAATAAAATTATGACATGATCCAGCAGTTCCTCTTCTGGGGATATACCCAAAAGAGATGAAATCACCGCCTTGTAAAAATATCTGCACTCCCATGTTAATTGCAGCATTATTCATCATAATCAAGAGATGGAAAGAACTTAAGCGTCCATTGGAGGATAAATGGATAAAGAAAATGTGGCGTATGTATATCAGCGGAAAATTATTCAGCCTTCCAAAAGGAGATCCTGCTATTTGCCACGCATGGATGAACCTGGAGGACACTATGCTAAGTGAAATAGGCCAGACGCAGAAAGAAAATATTGCATGATCTCACTTACATGTAGAATCTTAAAAAAAAAAAAAAAAAAAAAAAAAAGGTCAAATATACAGAGATAGAGACTGAAACAGTTACCATGGAAAAAGGAATGTGGAGGAAAATGGGAAATGTAGATCAAAGGATACAAAGTAGCAGATATGTAGGCTGAATAAGTCTGGAGATCTAATGTAGAACATGAGGACTATAGCTAATAAAATTGTATTGTATTGGGGGGTTTTGTTAAATAAGTAGATTTTAGCTGCTGTTTTCACAAAAAAAAAAAGTGAGTTTATGGATATGACAATTTGCTTCACGATAGTAACTACTGTACTATCTATACATGTCTCATAACATCATGTTGTAAACCTCAAATATACCAAATACAATTTATTTTTACTT
Source organism: Macaca mulatta (assembly GCF_049350105.2). Classification (NCBI taxonomy): domain Eukaryota; kingdom Metazoa; phylum Chordata; class Mammalia; order Primates; family Cercopithecidae; genus Macaca; species Macaca mulatta. The sequence goes on along the minus strand of NC_133409.1, from coordinate 67,066,036 downwards.
TTAGGATAAGCAAATCGTAGAGAAGTGGTTGAACTCGTCCCCACAAAACACACATACAGATACTCCAAGGCAGACCAAAACACACAGCCTGGGCTGAGAAGGGAACGAGGTCCCTAAGGGAAGATGTTGGGACAAGAGCCACTCACTCTAATCCTGTGGTGTCCAAGCAGGACCTGAATATGCCAGGCTGGCCAGTGGGGTCCACAGAAACTGAGGGGCACAACGTCCAGTCCAGCTCCACAGTTGCCCTGCAAGAATTTGGCATGGCTGTTGCCAGATTTACCTATTTTTCAAAAGAAATGGAAACACCGGACTCTTTTCATTCTAAAATGTTAATACTTATATTTATAAAATGTAACATTATAAGTGAAACAAAACATGTGCATGGGCCAAATTGACCTCAGGTGGACAATCTGTGACTCTGGATTAGGTCCACATGGCACAGTCACCTACAGAGAATTGTCTGTGTCAAATCGGAGTCCGGCAGCTGCCACTCAGGACACTTTTCTATGCATGTACAGATATTCTTTACTTGTGAGCTGGGAGGGCTGATGCCCTGGACATCATTAACCAAAACATTAACCAAAACAGATGAAGGGGACATTGTGATGGATTACTGCTGGGACTGTCTTCATCATGAGATGATGTCCTCATTCTTCCCTAAGGCAGGCATAGCTCAAAGTTGCTGCCTCATTTCCACAGAACTCCTAGCTGCTTGGAGGGCTGCTGCCTCCTTCACACCGTCCCCAGGAGCAGCGCTGCAGAGCTGCCCCGTGTCACTCGAAGGGCGTCAGCACCACTGTGTGGTCGGGCTTCACAGCTCCGCATAGGCTGCCGGAATAAACCAGAACCCAGAAAACGTGGTTTTCTTAAGTTGCATTGGTGACAACTGAATTGAATTGAATTGAAAATACAATTAGCTTGATATGTACACAAATTCGGTGGGAAACCATTTTGTAGATTCAAAGACTCTTTTGGGGAAGTAGGTAACCCATGCCCCAGCCTGAATTTCTAAATTCTTGCATACATTCAGAATGATGAGTACCAGGTTTTCTGAATCACAAAGCTGAATGTGTGAGGAAGAGGTCCGAGGGCACCCATTTAGACCTTGCTTCATGAGTGGGAATTGCCCTCCCTAAGAACCGCATGAATCTCAGGGCAGAGTTGGGGAAGAAAGTTAAGAACCATATACAAGTAAAAAGAATGAGCTTATTAAGAAAAAAAAAAGTTACTTTAAAAATTATTAAAATTAAAAATTTTAAATTATTAGTTAAAATCATTTGATTAAAATTATTAAATATTACATATGTTTACAATATAAATTATGATATACCTTAATTTCTGTTTAAATTCAAATATTAAATGTGGTTATATGTATCATTTTCATAGTTATTAAAATATTGTTTAACTCTTTAAAATGAATAATTAACAAAGGAAAAAACTTCATAAATATCAAAAAAACAAATTTATTCTATAATAATATAGATCATTGTATAGATGTGTTTAAGAGGAGGGGGAACAAAAGAACTCGGGGTGAAATGGGAAAGAAAGACAAGGAGTTCTGGGGGACAAAGATAAAACTGTCTACAGTTAAAGACTCCAGTCCTTCAAGCTGTTGAAGCTGCCAACCAGATGGAATTCTCAGCGAGCCATTAAGCCTCTCTTAGTCCCAGCTTCCTCTTCTACAAAAACAGGAATTACATAGCTGACCCTATCTATCTACCAAATATGCTGTCAAAAGGCTTAATAGGATTTTTGTGAAAGCATTGGAAAATTATAAAGTACTGTAAGACCGTACACTATTTACGATAATATAACTTTAATAATATACATGGGGAAAAAACACAGAAGAGGACAAAAGTAGGTTGAGGAGGCCAAAGAGTGGGGTGGGCGGCTCTCCTGGTTCTGCCTGCTGTGATGTGGCCATCAGAACAAATTTTCTCCAGCTCTCTCTTGCCTTTACAATTCAAGTTGTCTCAGTAGTCTTTCGAATGGTCCTGATCAGCTTTATTTCTGACTTTATAGTTTACGTTTTACTTTTATTTTTCTGAGTCTCACTCTGTCGCCCAGGCTGCAGTACAGTAGTGAGATCACAGCTCACTGCAGCCTCCACCTGATGGGCTTAAGTGATCCTCCCACCTCAGCCTCCCAACTAGCTGAGACTACAGGCGCACCCCACCACGCTTGGCTAATTTATTAATTTTTTTGTAGAAATGAGTTCTTACTATGTTTTCCAGTCTGTTTTTAAAATCAAGCTCAAGTGATCCGCCCACCTCAGCCTTCCAAAGTGCTGGTATTACAGGTGTGCACGACTGCACCTGGTCCAACGTTGACATTTTAAATAATGCCTGTTCTGACATGGAGTGTTGAAAAGTGTTAACTGTATGAAGAAATTTAGGCATTTACATTGACCTGAACTTTGAATTTCTGTGACATTGAAGATTCCTTATCCCTTACTTTTTATCAGAGATTGTTTTCCTCCCATTGTAAGTGTCTAAGAGTTAGATTCAGGATCAGCATTTGCTTAGTTACTCTACATCATTGCTTGTATAGCTTAAATGTATGTATGGCAGTTCTAAGGAAGAACAGTGTGTAGGTAAAAGCAGCCTGAAACCATGAACTTCAGGATAGACATAGCCTCCTCGACCCACAGTTACTCTGGTACAATGACACTGTCAAACTCTAATTTCATCTTATCGCTTCTTATGGTTCTCCAGTAATTTAAAGGAATCCAAACTCTTTGTGGCAAACCAACCTCTCGATGGTCTTGCTCCAACCCACTTTTCCATCTCGTTCTGCAGTCAGCCTAGGATGATACAGGATGACACTGTGTAGCAGCCTAGAAAGCAACAGTTTAGATAGTATGTGGAGAATGGGCATGACAGGGAGGTCTTTAGAGAAATATAAACAATAATAAAATGATAGACTATCTGATATTCTTCAGCATTTAAAAAAATCCATGATAGATAAATAATCCAAAACAGAAAAAACATTAAGTCTCAGTATATACAAAGGTAAACCTTGATAATTTCAGGAAAACAAAACATTTTTGCAAGAATGAAAACATGATAATAGTGGATTACTTAGGTTTTGCAATGAATGTTATTTACAGGAACATCCTAATGTCAATACCTGTATCTTTATTGATTTGGCTAAAAGTGGGATATAACTACTGAGGGGATGGCAAGAAAGAAGAAGGGTAGGGAATAGAGAAATACTAAATCTCCATCCAGCATAACAGAAAATCAATAGGTAATGTTCCAGTTAACAAAAATAGTTCTGTAAATATACTATTTAGAAATCTAGAAATAAATATCATCTCCTTCATTATACCAATTATAAAGGTCTATTTTCATATCCTAGATACTCAATTTGAAAATGTCTTGCTTTTTCAGGAAGCTTTACACAGCCAATAGCCAACTTCTCAAGGCACCCTATACACTTAGGTTAAGGTTCTTTGTTCCAGAAAATGGATCTGAGTGCCTATTTTGAGTCTTCTCTTGATAATTTTGAATTCTTTGGACCAACCTCTTGTAAAATATAAACGGTCTTTTTTCTACCATATCATTATAGAGTTGACAAGTCACTCTGGGACCACTTGTTCATGGTGTCACTTTCTGGTTGGTTGTTCATTGGGCTTGCATGATTAGTGTTGACTTGTCTGTTCCATGAGGATCCTTTCAGTGAAATTCGGCAATATAATCTTGAAAACCACTTCTGTGGTCACATAGAAACAGCAACGCCTTGGAAACTCACCAGAGAACAAATGAATGAGGAACATGGTCACCCCCTGCCCTGCGATGTTGTGGAGCTCTTTCCTTGGGGTTGACAGTGACATGAGGCAAATGACCTAATGATAGTGTCAGTGGTGACCCGTACATAGAACACAGTCATGATTCATTTATTTTTAATATAAAGATGAAATAGGCACAGAAGTTCTCTATTTTCATCCTTCATTCTAGTGAATTGCCTTTCATACCCCATTCTGGATTGCAAGGTGTGTCTTTAAAGGGCCAATCTCCATGCTCTGCTTCTCAGCATTTTCCAAAACGTCCCTGAGTCAGAAGGGAGGGAGCATGAGCCACTGAGGTCTCTATAGGAAAAAAAGAGCTTTGGCCAGGGTGGAGCAAGGGAGTCGTTTCCCTGAGTTATTTTATGCAGTTTGTTTTCTATTTGAGAATGTTGTACCTATGCATGCATTAATCAAACACATTTGCATCAAACTCAAAGTGGTAATTCAGGCAGAAGCCTGCTTGCTGTTCTAGTGTCTCATTTTTGAAGCACACATCTGTAGGATAAAGGAATAAGGTTGATCTGAAATTAGCACTAAGGAAAGCCAGCTATTGACCAAAGTCATTCAAATATTCCCTAGGAAACATTTTTTATTTGAGTCACAGTGGGAGTTTATTTGCTAAATAAATATATATCTGCAGCCATAAATGCTGCGATTTTAAAGTATGATGTAGGAACTCAGAAATGCTCGCTGCTAGTTCACGGGCGTTCTACTCCATGCATATTGTTTGCATTAGTCTTCCTTTTTTTATATGACAAAGAAAATTAAATAGCAGCAAATTGTTTGTAACCAGAAATGGTTGTCCCCTACCTCACCTTTTTTCTCCCCCACCCCTGGTGCTGATCCTCAAGGGAGATGGTTTTCAATTATTTGACTGTTTCATTTCATGTTTATTTCTAGATTTCTAAGTAGTATTCTAATGTGAGGGTTTTTTTAAGCTTGGACATTACCTATTGGTTTTCTGTTGTGCTGGATGGTGATCTAGCACTCCTGTATTCCCTACCTCTGTTTCCTCTCTGCCATCCTCCCAACAGTTATATCCCACTGTTAGCTAAATCAGTAAAGGTATCAACATTACTGTGTTTGTGTAAATAACATTCATTGCAAAGCCTAAGTAATCCACTGTTATTATATTTTTTTTCTTGCAAAATGTTAAGTTTTCTTGGATTTAACAATTGCCTTATTTTCTGTCAGTATAGTTGTCTCTAAATTGAAGGCTTCGTTTCCCCTATTATATTGTTCATACATCACTCAACTTTTAATTGCTTAAGTGTATCCAATATGGTCTATCTACTTTTTATTATTTTTAATTTGTCCTGGAGACCTCCCTCCCAGCATCCTCCATCCTCCACCTATGATCAGGTCTGGTTGCTTTCTAAGCCTGCCATGCAGGGTCTATCCTGGATCTTTTTTACCTTCTGGTGTTGGAGTCTCTGCTTCCTGGCTCTTACATTTTCTTTGCCCCCAGCCTATTCTCCCGTTTTTCTGGCACCTTCTTCAGGAGCTTCCTGTGGTAGTCAGCCTCCCATGGTCCCCAAAGATCCTTAATCCTGGATGTCTGTGCCTCACTCAGATCCCTCCCATACTGAGTCAGGGCTGCCCTGGATGGTGCATTGTATACAGGGAAGGTGATGATGCATAACTGCAAAGGTGAGGCCATGAGGGGAACCGCAGCACTTGCCTGCTTCTTCCAATAACTTGCTTACTCTGTGGAAGTGGAACAATATTTGATGGCTAAGGGAGTACAAAGGTTCATATGTCCCCATGTGTCAATCTATTGGGGAAACGCAAAGACACCCACCAGGGAATTTTTAATTTCCGTTTTACACTGAGTTAATACCCTTAGACTGGATGAACATTGAACACGTGAATGTACCCTAATTTTATATGTATTTATTCATTTCTTGGTGAGTCTAAGGACATAGGAAGTCATTGTACTGCCCTCGGGCACCATTCGGGCCTGCTAAGCCCTTGTGATCACAATGTAGGAAGCCCAGCCAATGGTGTGCTTCTATTTGCATCTTTGTGAGGGATCAGCTTCAGCCACTAATGCCATTAAAACCAAGCACACAAACAAACCCTTGATCACAGAATCACAAAGTGTAAATCAAGATTTTCAGAAACAATGCCTCCATATATAATTAGAGCCCTGTCAAGAAAAATGGCATTTTTATTTGGTAATACATCAAGGGCTTTTGTATCATTAATAAAGTAAAACAATTTATTTTCATTATTGTTTATTTTGTCTTCATCTCATACTTTTAAATCTTGTTTGTTTCATAATAGGTATTAATATAGTAATACATGTAAACAAAATTTGTAAATAAATAAATGCACCTATATCTGTGGTAGGTATTCAAAGCTTTGTAATGCATGTAAGGTCAAAAAAGTTTGGGGAGCACTGAGATTATAAGCTACCATTTTTTCAGGGGGTTTTTTGTTTGTTTTTTCGACAGGCTCTCGCTCTGTTGCCGATGCTAAAATGCAGTGGTGCAATCATAGCTCACTGCAGCCTCAAACTCCCAAACTCAAGCGACCCTCCTGCCACAGCTTCTCAAGTAGCTGGGACTACAGAGGCACAAACCACTACACCCAGCTAATTATCTTTTTTTCTTTTTAGTAGAGATGAGGACTGCATTACTGAGATGAGGTCTCACCATGTTGCCCAGGCTGGTCTCAAACTCCTGAGCTCAACTGATTCTCCTGCCTCAGCCTTCCAAAGTGCTGGGATTACAATTGTAAAGCACCACGCCCAGCCACTTTTCAGTGTTTGCATAGGAAATCCTTGGACTAGGGATTGCTCTATCTAGGATGGCCTAGAAGGAGCCACACTGTAGCCTTAATGCTCCTCCTCGTTGGTGTTAGTATCAAATGTGAACTTTATACACTTTATCTCCTTTAGTTCCCTGAGGTAATAATTAGCCGTGTTTTAGAGATGAGGAAATTGAGAGTCTCTAGGTTTAGTAACTGGGGCTATATTTAACTATAAGTCAACCCAGGTCATACTGACTCCAAAGCACATATTAATATTACCCTGCCATGAGATTCCATAAAAGTAGGCCTTCTTACAACTCAATTTTTCGTTCCATACATATTCTGCTTTACTATCCCTAAGACGTATAGATTTTGACACTTGAAAATCTCAGAAGTCAGGCTGCATCTTATAACTGAGGGGGTCTCAGCCCTGCTCCTGCCCAAGTGGCAGTCCTAATGCAGGAGTAGCAGTCTGTACATATGACGTGTGCACACTTTCTGACATTCTGGGAGTGTGAACGGTCTACCGTACCTGCACACAGTTTCAGACCACAAGCAGTTTAAGGACATGGGAATCCTACGTGTTGAGAAACATGATCTTTTTTCTATGTTTAACACTGTTGCTTCCTTTAACCATCCCTAATGGGGTTTTCCTAACACACCATGCCCAGTTTATTTCATGTCTTTGTTCCATTGCTTTCGTCTGTCTAGAATATTCTTTCCTCATTCTCTTCCCGGTTTGTTCTCCTGCAAGACTCAGAGTTCAAGAGTCAGATTCAAGAGTTACCTTCGCACTGGGCACAGTGGCTCATGAGCTTGAATCCAGGAGTTTGAGACCACCCTGGGCAATATAATGAGACCTTGTCTTTACAAACTTTTTTTTTCTTTTTTTTTTTGAGACAGGGTCTCACTCTGTCACCCAGGTTGGAGTGCAGTGGTGCAATCATGGCTCACTGTGGCTTCAACCCCGCTGCGCTCAAGCAATCCTCCTATCTCAGCCTCTAAAGTAGCTGGGATCACAGGTGCATGTCACCACACTCGGCTAATTTTTTAAATTTTTAGTAGAGACAAGGTCTCATAATGTTGCCCAGGCTGCTCTCAAACTCCTAGACTCAAGCAATCTGCCCACCTCAGCTTCCCAAAGTGCTGGGGTTACAGGTGTGAGACATCACGCCTGGCCCCCCAAAAATTAAAAATTAGCTGAGTGTGGTGCTGTGAGCCTGTAGTCCCACTTACTGGGGAGGCTGATGTGGGAGGATTTCTTGAACCCTCAAGGCAGAGGCTACAGTGAGTTGAGATTGTGCCACTGCACTACAGCTTGGGCAACAGAGTGAGACTTTGTCTCAAACAAAACAAAACAAAACAAAACAGTCACCTTCTCAGTAAAGCAGTCACACAGCACTTAACTAACACATGTTTCTCCCCTCTTAGTGTCCACTATCACACTTTCAGCTCTTAGAGAGGGGGCCTCAGCCATCGCTATGCCCCTGAACATATAGAACCTGCATGAGTACCGCTGTGGACCCTCATAAACGCTTCGTCCTACACATCCCAATCCCTCTCTCATTTGTGCCCCACCCACTGGTTGAGTTTGCATGTCATGGACAGAGCCCCCTTCTTCCTGATGGCCTTGCGGTGTGCCCTGCAGTGTGCCACTGCCCTGTCCTGTCTGGGATCTGTATGTGATGGACTGGTGTGCTTCTGTTTCTTCATGGGCCCCTTCTATGTCTCCCCTGACTTCTCTCCTGCTTAGGGCTCTCCTAGAGAGCGGCCATCTTGGTGGGAATAAACTGCGCACAGGTCAGACACGAGCCACAAGGGACCTGCCAATATCAACAGGTGTTCTGTGAAACGGACGCCTGGCCGTGGGTCACACATTTAAACATTAGGCTCTCTGCCAGGATAAAGAGGTACCCCATGAAAGACTCACTGTAAACATCCATGATGAAGTTCCCTGGAGCGCCTCAAGGGCAGGGCTAAAGTTTGTGGCCACTCTCCTGAGAGAGACCACAAGACCAAATTAGAGTAAAACACAGCACTTACTGGCCAGGGTGTCAACGGTGAAGGGGGCAAACGCACCGCTAAAGAATAGCCTAAGGCTGAGAGTCCCGAAGGAAGAAGCACACTTCAAAGGGGGGCCGATTTGTGTCCACCAGAATACATGTAGTAAAGTCCTACTGAGAAGGTAACCTTATTTGGAAGTGAAGCCATTACGGATATAATTAATTAAGTTAGGATAAGGTCATGTGGGAACAGGGTGTGCCCCTAATCCAGTATGACTCGTGTCCCTTATGGAAGAAGGAAATGTGGACACAGACATGCACACAGGGAGAAGAACACCATGTGCAGATGAAGGCAATGATCGGGATGTTTCTACAAGCCAAGCAATGCCAAAGATTGCCAGCAAAGCGCCAGAAGCAGGCGCAGAGTCTCTCTCCCAGCCCTCTGAAGGAACTAACGCTGCCCATACCTCCTCCATAGTCATGCGGCCTCCAGAACGGGAAGATAATACATTTTTGTTGTTTAAGCCGCCCAGTCCATGGTACTTTGTTACACCAGCCCTGCGAAACAACTGCAGAAGCCTCCTTCCTCAAAACTGCTAGTCAGGGCCGGGCGCGGTGGCTCACGCCTGTAATCCCAGCACTTTGGGAGGCCGAGGCGGGCGGATCACAAGGTCAGGAGATCGAGACCACGGTGAAACCCCGTCTCTACTAAAAATACAAAAAATTAGCCGGGCGCGGTGGCGGGCGCCTGTAGTCCCAGCTACTCAGGAGGCTGAGGCAGGAGAATGGCGTAAACCCAGGAGGCGGAGCTTGCAGTGAGCCGAGATCGCGCCACTGCACTCCAGCCTGGGCGACAGAGCGAGACTCCGTCTCAAAAAACAAAAAAACAAACAAAAACAAAAACAAAAACAAAACAAAACAAACAAACAAACAAAAAAACTGCTAGTCAGGCCTCACTGGGAAGGTGTAGCTGTTGCCCGATGGATGACAGATTAGTTTCCTGAACTGGCCCAGGTCAGAATTGGTCCAAGTTACAGGGCTGAGCTGGCAGGAAATAGCCACTGACTCTCTCAGGCTGGCAGAGGAAGCCTCCAAAAGCCTCCTGCAGGTACCCGTGGGCTGTGGCTGGTGGGCAGGAAAGGGCGACGTGGAACTCACTAAGAACTGTAGGGTGCCACTGAGGCTTGGTTGGGGGAGTACCGGTGGATGCCCACCTCCCATGTCACTGGTAGCTGTGCAGGAGGAGCAGTGAGAAATGAAAGGAAGCGTGCTGGGTGCTAGGAAGAGAAGCCCCTTCCTCCTGCATTGGTTCCCGCAATGCCCTGTATGCACACGCAAAGGAGACACTCACAGTGCTCGACTTCAGGGCGGAGTAAGCGACAAACAGTCCATTTAGAGCAGAGGGGTAACAAATTTGTAGCCAGCTCACCCCTTCTTCCCTTCAATGTATTTAAAGAATATAAAATAGAATGTACGATTTTGAGAAGGATTTGTTTCCACCAAGGAAGTGGTCAAACAAGGGCTGGGGGGCCACATGGCAAAACTGTTCTCTGCGGGGTTTCTTCAGATTTTTGGGGGGCCCATGAGCTTCTTTGAGTCTCTGGTGAAGCCTGTGTATCTTTTCTCAAAATAATGTTTTTAATATGCGTAATCTAAAATACATAGAATTAACAAAGAAACCAACGACATCAAAACAAAGTAATATAAATATTAAAAAAACAAAAACAAATTTGTGGCCAGGTGCTGTGGCTCACACCGGTAATCTCAGCAATTTGGGAAGCCACGGCAGGAGGATCACTTGAGGCCAGGAGTTTAAGACCATCCTTAACACCATCGCAAGACCCCGTCTCTACAAAAATTTTTTTAAAATTAGCCAGGCATGGTGTACACACCTGTAGTCCTAGCCGCTTGGGAGGCTGAGATGGGAGGATCACTTCAGCCCAGGAGTCTGAGGCTGCAGTGAGCTATGATTATGCCACTGTACTCCAGCCTGGGTGACAGAGTGAGACCCTGTCTCAAAAAAACAAAACAAAACCAAACAAAAAGCAAAACCAAATTTGTGATATAGTTTGATGATTAATTCTATGTGTGAACTTTATGGCATCATGGAGAGCCCAGAGAGCTGGCTAAACATGATTTCTGGGTATATCTGTCAGGGTGTTTCCAGATGAGGTTAGAATTGAATGGTAGCCTCAGTAAAGCATTGTGGATGGGCATCAGCCAATCTGTTGAGGGACTGAATGTAACAAAAAGTTGGAGGAAAGGGGAATTTGCTTGCTGTGCCTGACTGTTGAGCACAGACACCCGACTTCACCCCTCAGTGAAAACTTAACACCATTGGTCCTCTGGATCTCAGAACTGTACCACCAGGCTCCCCAGGTCTCGAGCTTGATGATGGCAGATGGTGGGACTTCTTGACTTCTATGATTGTGATAGATAATACCTTATTTTATTTATACACAGACACAGATCCACACACACAAATACACACGCACATATATATGTGTACAAGATAAAATTCCTAAGAAGGAAAGTAGCTTAAAGTTTAGACAGGGTTTCATTTTAATATTAAAGCATTTTGCGTGTTTTTTTTTTTTAAAGTGGAGTCCTTATTTAATGGGAGGAATGGGCCCTCCTGCCTCACTGCTTCCACAGCCCCGGGATAGACTTTGCAGCCTATGGAATCATCACACCACACTGTCATTACTGCCTACGTCGATAGTCCCTTCCCTAGAATGAGCTCCCAGGGAGCAAGAATTGGCATGCTGCGTCATTTCTACCCCACCAACCAGGGCAGCGCCACTTCCGTGCCGGGGCTCCACAGGTATTTGTTGGATGAAGAGGACACAACAAGAAAGTATGCCAGCACCTTTTTTTTTTTTCCTTTTTTCATGAGGCTACCCCAAGGGAGAGTGGACTTGAGCAAAAAAGGAATGTGCAACCTGGGGACTTTAGGTCTGTGCTCCAGCCTGTGCCTGCCAGCCTTGGCCACTCTGCCCTAACTGCCAGTTCTGCCTTCTGGGACGTTGCTTTACATAAGCAGGATAGGGCAGGAATATATATATTACACATATATATATACACACACATATACATATATGTAATTATGTAATAGTTATGTATTATATAATATATAAATATGTATTATTATAATATATGTTATATCATATGTTATGTATTATATTATTATATCATATAATATAATTATAATATATAATTATATATGATGTAATAGATAAAGCAATTACTATATAATTAATTAATATAAAATATTATTATATTTACATTGTATATCTTACAGATGCACATATGCATATAAAATATAAAATAGAACTATATTATAGGTAATATAAAATATAACTATATTATAGATATATAGGTAATATAAAATATAACTATATCATAGGTAATATAATTATTTATAACTTAAAAGTTTTATATACATATAAAATATGTGTATATATATGCATGTATGTATATATTATATATACAATGTGTGTATATGTGCATATATTATATATGTATATGTGCATATATGTATATACACATCTGTATATATAATATGCATATATACATATATGCATATTATATATACATACACATATATTATACATACATATATCATATACATAATACAATATATAATATACATGCATATATAATATACATATGTTATACATGCATATAATATACCAAACATATATTATATATACAGATGTATATATAATATAATATATACAGATGTATATATTATATATGTATATTATATACATATGTATGCATATATACATCTGTATATATTATTTGTGTATATTATATACATACATTATATACACATCTATATGTATATGTATATTATACAAACATGTATCATATGTATATTACATATACATATGTATATATTATATATGCATACATATGTATATGTTATATATGTATGCATATATACACAGATTGTATATATAATATATGCATATATATGCAATATGCATATATATCCACACATATTGTTCTGCCTCCTCTGGAGAGCTCTGACTAATACACAAGTGCTTCTTTATTACTGCACTGAAAACCAAGATCTAGCAGTGGATTCAATAGCTACATCTCTTCTAAGTAGTGATGAGTACAAATAACATCACGGACTATTTGTAGCCACTCTGAAGTGATATGAAAATATCTGTGTTTTGGACACTTCCACTTCCGGTTTATTTATTTATTTATTTTTGAGACAGAGTCTCACTCTGTTGCTCAGGTTGGAGTGCCATGGCGTGATCTCAGCTCACTGCAGACTCTGCCTCCTGGGTTCAAACAATCCTCCCGCCTCAGCCTCCCAAGTAGCTGGGTAGCTGGGATTACAGGCGTGAACCATCACACTCAGTTATTTTTTTGTATTTGAGTACAGAGGGGGTTTTGCCATGTTGGCCAGGCTGGTCTTGAACTCCTAGCCTCAAGCCATCTGCCTGCCTCGGGCTCCCATAGTGCTGAGATGACAGGTGTGAGCCACCATGCCCAGTCCATTTTCGGTTCTTTATTCCAGAAGTTGCTGGCTGAGGTAGCGTGTGAGTGAGTGTGCTCTCTGTGGGAGTCCACCATGGCATACCATGGCCAGGGCCAGAAAGTGCAGAAGGTTGTGGTGCAGCCCATCAACCTCATTTTCAGATACTTACAAAATAGACCCCGGATTCAGGTGTGGGTCTACGAGCAAGTGAATATGTGGACAGGAAACTTTATCATTGGTTTTGATGAGTGTAAGAACCTTGTATTAGATGATGCAGAAGAGATTCATTCTAAAACAAAGTCAAGAAAACAACTTTGTTTGTGGGTCGGATTATGCTAAAAGGAGATACTATTACTCTGCTACAAAGTGTCTCCAACTAGAAGTGATCAATGAAGTGAGAAACTGTTGAGAAGGATACACTTTGTTTTTTAGATGTCCTTTGTCCAATATGAACATTTATTTGCATTGTTTTGATTACCCTTATGTCATTACAAGATGACAATAAATGCTGTAAGATTGTTTGAATTAAAGAAAGAAAGAAAGGAAAGAAAGAAAGAGAGAGAGAAAGAAAGAAAGAGAGGGGGAGGGAGGGAGAAAGAAAGAAAAAAAGAAGAAATAAAGAGAGAGAAAGAAAGAAAGAGAGAGAGAAAGAAAGAGAGGGGGAGGGAGGGAGAAAGAAAGAAAAAAAAGAAGAAATAAAGAAAGAGAGAGAAAGAAAGAAAGAGAGAGAGAAAGAAAGAGAGGGGGAGGGAGGGAGAAAGAAAGAGAAAAAAAGAAGAAAGAAAGAGGGGAGGGAGGGAGAAAGAAAGAGAAAAAAAGAAGAAAGAAAGAAAGAGAGGGGGAAGGAGGGAGGAAGAAAAAGAAAAAGGAAGAAAGAAGGAAAGAAAGAAAGAGAGGGGGAGGGAGGGAGGGAGAAAGAAAGAGAAAAAAAGAAGAAAGAAAGAAAGAAAGAAAGAAAGAAAGAAAGAAAGAAAGAAAGAAAGAAAGAAAGAAAGAAAGAGGGGGGAGAGAGAAAGAAAGAAAGAAAGAGGGGGTGGGAGGGAGAAAGAAAGAGAAAAAGAAAAGAAAGAAAGAAAGAAAGAAAGAAAGAAAGAAAGAAAGAAAGAAAGGAAGGAAGGAAGGAAGGAAGGAAGGAAGGAAAGAAGGAAGAAAGAGAAGGAAAGAAAGGAGGAAAGAAAGAAGGAAAGAAAGAAAAGAAATAAGAAAGAAAGAAAAAGAAAGAAAGAACAAAAAGAAAGAAAGAGAAAGAAAGAAGGGAAGAAAGGAGGAAAGAAAGAAAGAAAATATCTGTGGTTTGTATGGGTGATTCACAGATAGTGCTAATACTGGCAATTGTTGCTTACATTCAGAATTGAAGAAAATGCTAAATTGCAGTCAGAAGTTAGTGGGAAGGGAAAAAAAATTATAAAATTCTTCTATTCACATTTGTGGACCCCTGAGTTAAGAATCCCTGTGCAAGAGGCAGTTCCAGCTCTAGCACTGAAGTCGATCAAGATTTCACCACATATCAGGCAGGTATTTTTGAGGTTCGCACCAGGGAAACTAATTACCTAAACACAAGTGTCAGCCATTTCTATGTCCTTTATATGCATCAAATATTGTTCTGGAAGCTTTAGGGGCCTCTCTGGATGACCCACTGAAAGGCCTCCCCTACTTCTCTTGTCTCTCCCCTGCCATAATTGCTGCCTCCTGCATGATGAAGCAAACAAAACACAAATGCATGTGGTCTGAAATGTGAGGAAGAGGAAAGTTCCTGGCTCCACAATGCTTGCTCACATGAAAACACAATCATGTACTTCATAATTCTTGGTGGGAGGGTCGTGTGGTTCTGCCCACGCCTTCGCCAAGTGAGTCAGTCAAAGAGGAAATGCTGTGTATTTGCATGGGTGGTGCTGGGCAGGAAAACTGACCCACTGACCACCGGTGAGGATAAAGACATGACTGACTTCCTTCACTGTGTTGCACAGCTTGCAAAGCAATGTCCCAGAAGGCAGAACTAGAAGTTAGGGCAGAGTGGCCAAGGCTGGCAGGCACAGGCTGGAGCACAGACCTGAAGTCCCCAGGCTACACATTCCTTTTTTGCTCAATTCCATTCTCCCTTGGGGTAGCCTCATGAAAAAAGGAAAAAAAAAAAAAAGTGCTGGCATACTTTCTTGTTGTGTCCTCTTCATCCAACAAATACCTGTGGAGCCCTGGCATGGCAGAGGCGCTGCCCTGGTTGGTGGGGTAGAAATGATGCAGCATGCCAATTCTTGCTCCCTGGGAGCTCAGTCCAGGGAGGAGAACATCGACGTGGGCACTAATGACAGTGTGGTGTGATGACTCCATAAGCTGCGAAGTCTATCCCGGGGCTGTGGAAGCAGGGAGGCAGGAGAGCCCATTCCTCCTGTTAAATAAGGACTCAACTTTTTAAAAAATGACATGCAAAATGCTTTAATATTAAAATGAAACCCTGTCTAAACTTTGAGTTATTTTCCTTTTTAGGAATTTTATCTTGTACAGAAACATAACCAACAAATATTTGCCAGGGGGAAAGAAAGGAGACACACAGAATGACTTGTCATCACCCTGGAGAAAGCACTCATTTCCACCACCTCTCACTTCCAAGACACCTTTTTGTCCAGCCCCACTCCCTGCCAAAGTCAATAAAAACACCAAGAAGTCAAAAAAATAAGGATAAAACAGTCTGTAAAATTCCATAAAGCAACTAAATTTGAAGACAAATTCTGGTTGCCATCCCTTTGAGAGGAGTGAGTGAGTTAGGATCTGGCGATGAATGAAGGAAATCGTGACAGGTCAGACTGAGACAGCACTCAGCACAGCCCCTGCCCGCATGGTTTAGCAAGTGCTAGAAGCAGGGCTGAGGCCAGTGCGGCTTAGCATTCTGCTCCCTGGGGAAATCAGGCTGAGAGAGATCGCAGGGCTCAGCATCTGGGTGAAATGTGGAGATCTTTCCACTAATGTTGTTGGAGGGACAGCCTCTTATGTGTCTTCTCGAAGACCACCCATTGTTTTTCTGGGTGGAAAAACAGGAGAGGGAAGCTTGAGTTGATAACCTGGACACTAGCGCAAGTGGCCACCTGCATGGCAACCAAGTAATTAACACATTTCTGAGGGCAGCTTTGGGAAAGTAATGGGTGCCAGCAATGCCACCTCTCCTTTCTCTGCCAAATATGAGAGTAAATTAATTGTCCAATTTGTACATTTTTGGAAAGTGTTATGATAGAAACCAGTCCATCCATTCTCCACCATTGGGCATATATTTGGCCTCACCTGGCTGTGCCTGAAGAAAAAATTTGACTTCTTGGTTTGTGAAAATCATTCTTTACATACCTTTTGAAAAGATTCCCACAAGGAACACTATGCATTTTCTCCAGTTTTGGAGGGGAAAAATATCTGCAAGGAAAATCTGAGTATTTGTAACATCCTCCATGATCCGACCAGCATGAACCCCTCATCAAACGTTCTTTTGTGGGCAACTCCCTTAAACCTCAAAGTCAGCAGGGGAGGAACCCTAGGGAGGGAGAATGGGAGGTCCCCGATGGCTCGGGCAACCACAGTCTCCATCTGTCTTAACGGTGCGGAGAATTACTACCACGGGCCTCCGCAAAGCCCAATTCCATACATTTGGAGCTGGGACTAACTAGGAAGTGTCTAGGTGCCAAAGTAAATGAGCTTCCTCCCTGGGGTGGTGCCAAGGCCCTGAGTTTAGACCACAGCTGAAAGGGCCCTTGGAAAACTTGTGGAAAGCTCCCCTAGGAAGATGGAAGAAACACACACACTGTCTCTGTGTCCAGCACGAAACTGCGCTGCAGATCACTTCAGGGTATTGCAAGAGCTGCAGCTGTCTCACGTGGAGCCTTCGTCTGATCCCGAGGTGGACTCTGGCAGCCACTGGGTCCCTTGCAGATGTAGTAAACCATTCTGCAGAGACGAATTCAAACCAAGAGAAAGGATAGATAACTTGTTTTTGGTCTAAGCTTCAGGTCCCAGATCTGGGGCAACTTAGAATGTTGCCTCTTTATCCACCTTTCCTCCAAACCTACCATCTACCCACTGCTTCTTTTTTCTTCTCTTCAACTTTTAAGTTTAGGAGTACATGTGCAGGATGCGCCGTTTTGTTACAGAGGTAAATGTGTGCCATGGCTATTTCCTGCACAGGTCGTCCATAACCTCGGTATTAAGCCCAGCATCCATTAGTTATTCTTCCTGATGCTCTTCCTTCCCACATTCCCCACTCTGACAGGCCTCAGTGTGTGTTCCTCCCCACCATGTGTCCATGTGTTCTCATCATTCAGCTCCCACTTATAAGCGAGAACATGTGGTGTTTGGTTTTCTGTTCCTGCATTAGTTTGCTGAGGATGATAATAGTTTCCAGCTCCATCCATGTCCCTGCAAAGGACATGATCGCATTCCTTTTTATGGCTGCATGGTATTCCATGGTGTATATGTATCATATTTTCTTTACTCAGTCTATCATTGGTGAGCTTTTGGGTGGATTCCACATCTTTTCTATTGTGAATAGTGCTGCCACGAACATAAGCATGTATCTTTATAGCAGAATGATTTATATTCCTTTGGGTATATGCTCAGTTATGGGATTGTTTGGTCAAATGGTATTTCTGCCTCTAGATCTTTGAGGAATTGCCACACTGTCTTCCACAATAGTCGAACTAACTTACACTCCCACCGATACCCACTGCTTCTAAAACAATCCCTTGAAATAGATTTTCACCTTGGCACATGAGATAGAAGCCAAGAGGAGGCTTACTGGAGCTGAGGACAGAAGCCATTTCTCTTACTGTCTCCTGTCTCTGAAGAGGAGGAGGAAGCAAAAGTTGAAAAACAACAGGAATGATGTCAGTGTCAAGACCAGCTGGTGCCACTGATGACCAGGCCTGAGGTTAAAAGATTAACCCCCCACTCTAACCACATGTACTCTCAATCTATCATGACCCTTTCACGTGGAACCCCTTAGAGTTGCAAGCCCTTAAAAGGGCCAGGAACTCTGCCTTTGGAGAGCTCGGCCCTTGAGACGAGAGTCTGCCAATGCTCCCCGTCGAATAAAAAAAACCTCTTCCTTCTTTAATCTGGTATCTGAGGAGTTTTGTCTGTGGGGTTCCCTGACCAGGAAGCAAAGTGATTAACAGACAGCCCCTTAGGCTGCTTAGGCCTGCCCTGTGGAACATCCCTGCAGGGGACTGCAGCCAGCTTGAGTGACATGGATCCTGAGAGCCCTCCCGGGTAGGCAATTGCCCAGGTGGAACGCCTCGTCAGAGCAGTGCACAGCAGGCCCCCACGGAGGATCAAAGCAGTGGCTGAACACCGGGATGGAACTGGAACTTTAAGTCTGGACATCTGAAACTTGGTAAGACTGGTCTTTGGAACTTGCCCACTCCATTTGAGTGGAAGCGTGGCTTGATCACCCATGGCGTGCCTGTAATGGCACTTTGGGTTTTGACTCGACTTGAATTGCTTGATACTTTGGTTTTGGTTTTGACCTGGCTTGGATTTCTGGATACTCTGATTTTGGTTTTAATCCTGGCTTGGTGTAAACTGAAAAAGTGTGTGTGTGCCCTTTTTACCCGTTCTTTGTTCTGTGGTGTGCGTGTGGTGTGAGCATGGTGTTTTGTCTCAAGGAAACATGTGTCAGGCACAAAGTAAGCCCACTCTGCTAGGAACTATGTTGAAAACTTTTAAGAAGGGATTTAGTGGAGACTATGGGGTTACTATGACACCAGGAAAACTTAGAACTTTGTGTGAAATAGATTGGCCGACATTAGAAGTGGGTTGGCCATCAGAAGGAAGCCTGGACAGGTCTCTTGTTTCTAAGGTATGACACAAGGTAACTGGTAAGTCAGGACACTCAGACCAGTTCCCATACATAGACACTTGGTTACAGCTGGTGCCAGACCCCCCACAGTGGCTAAGAGGGCAGACAGCAGCAGTGCTAGTAGCAAAGGGACAGATAGCCAAGGAAGGATCCCGCTCCACTCACCAAGGGAAATCAACTCCTGAAGTTCTGTCGACCCAACATCAGAAGATCCATTGCAGGAGATGGCACCAGTGATCCCAGTGGTGCCCTCCCCTTACTGGGGAGAGAGGCTGCCCACTCTTGAGCCCACAGTGCTTGCGCCTGTGCAAGACAAACATATCCCTAGGTCACCCAGAGTAGACAAGAGAGGAGGTGAAGCCTCGGGAGAAACCTCTCCCTTGGCAGCTCGTTTACAACCCAAAACTGGGATACAAATGCCCCTGAGAGAGCAGCAGTATACTGGGATAGACGAGGGTGGTCACATGGTGGAGAGGCATGTTTTTGTGTACCAGCCCTTCACCTCTGCTGACCGTCTCAACTGGAAAAACAATACCCTGTCCTATACTAAAAAGCCACAAGCTCTAATTGATTTTCTCCAAACTATTATTCAGACCCACAACCCCACCTGGGCTGATTGCCATCAGTTGTTCATGTTCCTCTTTAACACAGATGAAAGGCGGAGAGTGCTCCAAGCAGCAACTAAGTGGCTAGAGGAACATGCACTGGCTGATTACCAAACCCCCAAGAGTATGTGAGGACCCAGTTACCAGGAACAGACCCCCAGTGGGACCCGAATGAAAGAGAGGATATGGAAAGCCTGAATTGATACAGGGAAGCTCTCTTGAAAGGATTAAAGAGGGGAGCCCAGAAGGCCAAAAATGTTAACAAGGTCCCAGAAGGCCAAAAATGTTAACAAGGTCTCTGAGATCATTCAGGGAAAAGAAGAAAGTCCAGCACAATTCTACAAGAGACTGTGTGAGGCCTATCGTATGTAAACTCCCGTTGATCCCGAAAGCCCTGAAAATCAGCACATGATCAACATGGCTTTAGTTAGTCAAAGCGCAGGAGACATTAGAAGAAAACTGCAGAAACAGGCTGGCTTTGCAGGGATGAATACATCACAGTTATTAGAAATAGCTAACCAGGTGTTTGTAAACAGGGATGCAGTAAGCCGTAAGGAAAACCACAAAAAGAATGGACATCAGGCCTGGCGAAACGCTGACCTGTTAGCTGCAGTAATCAGAGGGGTCCCCCCAAAGAGGTAAGGGAAGGGGGGCCCTGGGAAAGAAACTCAGCCTGGCTATCAGAGTTTGCAGCATAACCAGTGTGCTTATTGTAAAGAAATAGGACATTGGAAGAACAAATGCCCTCAGCTAAAAGGAAAACAAGGTGACTCAGAGCAGGAGGCCCCAGACAAGGAGGAAGGGGCCCTGCTCAACTGGGCAAAAGGGTTATTGGACTGAGGGGGACCGGGATCAAGTGCCCCCAAAGAGCCTATGGTCTGGATGACAGTTGGGAGTAAAGACATGATTTTCTTGTAGATACCGGTGCTGAACATTCGGTAGTAACCACCCTAGTCACCCCCTTATCCAAAAAGACTATTGACATAATCGGAGCCACGGGGGTTTCAGCAAAGCAAGCTTTCTGCTTGCCCCAGATTTGTACTGTAGGAGGACATAAAGTGATTCATCAGTTTTTGTACATGCCTGACTGTCACTTGCCCTTGTTGGGAAGGGACTTGCTTAGGAAGCTGAGAACCACTATCTCTTTTACAGAGCACAGCTCTTTTGCTGCTAAAGTTACCTGGGACATGAGTCATTACGACCCTTATGGTCCCCCAAGAGGAGGAATGGAGACTTTTCTTAGCTGAGCCAGGCCAAGAGATAAGACCAGCTCTGGCCAAGCAGTGGCCAAGAGTGTGGGCGGAAGACAACCCTCCAGGGTTGGCAGTCAACTAAACCCCTGTACTTATAGAAGTTAAGCCTGGGGCCCAGCCAGTTAGGCAAAAATAGTACCCGGTCCCCAGAGAAGCTCTTGAAGGTATCCAGGTCCATCTCAAGCACGTAAGAACCTTTGGAATTATAGTTCCTTGTCAGTCTCCATGGAACACTCCCCTCCTGCCTGTTCCCAAGCCAGGGACCAAGGACTACAGGCCGGTACAGGATTTGTGCTTGGTTGACCAAGCTACCGTGACTTTACATCCAACAGTACCTAACCCGTACACATTGTTGGGGTTGCTGCCAGCTGAGGACAGCTGGTTCACCTGCTTGGACCTGAAAGACGCTTTCTTTAGCATCAGATTAGCCCCTGAGAGCTAGAAGCTGTTCGCCTTTCAGTGGGAAGATCCTGAGTCAGGTGTCATACTCAGTACACTTGGACCTGGCTTCCCCAAGGATTCAAGAACTCCCCCCACCGTCTTCAGGGAGGCATTGGCTTGAGACCTCCAGAAGTTTCCCACCAGAGACCTAGGCTGCATGTTGCTCCAGTACGTTGATGACCTTCTGCTGGGACACCCCAAGGCAGTCGGGTGCGCCAAGGGAACGGATGCCTTACTCCAGCACCTGGAGGACTGTAGGTATAAGGTGTCCAAGAAAAAAGCTCAGATCTGCTGACAGCAGGTACACTACTTGGGATTTACTATCCGACAGAGGTAGTGCAACCTGGGATCAGAAAGACAGCAGGTCATTTGCAATCTACCAGAGCCTAAGAGCAGAAGGCAGGTGAGAGAATTCTTAGGAGCTGTGGGGTTTGCAGACTGTGGATCCCAAACTTTACAGTATTAGCCAAGCCTTTGTATGGGGTCACAAAGGTGGGTGGGGGACTGGGAACCTTTTGAATGGGGATCCCAACAACAGCCAGCCTTTCGTGAGTTAAAGGAAAAACTTCTGTCAGTCCCAGCCCTGGGGCTACCCGATCTGACAAAGCCTTTTACATTGTATGTGTCAGAGAGAGAAAGGATGGCAGTTGGAGTTTTAACCCAAACTGTGGGGCCCTGGCCAAGGCCGGTGGCCTACCTCTCTGAACAACTAGATGGGGTTTCCAAAGGATGGCCCCCATGATTGAGGGCCTTGGCAGCAACTGCCCTGCTAGTACAAGAAGCAGATAAGCTGACTCTTGGGCAAAACCTGAAGATAAAGGCCCCCATGCTGTGCTGACTTTAATGAATACTAAAGGACATCATTGGCTAATGAATGCTAGACTCACCAAGTACCAAAGTTTGCTCTGTGAAAATTCCTGTATAACCATTGAAGTTTGTAACACCCTGAACTCTGCCACCTTGCTCCCAGTATCAGAGAGCCCTGTCGAGTATGACTGTATAGCAGTGTTGGACTCAGTATACTCTAGCAGACCTGACACCTGGGACCAGCCTTGGGCATCATAGACTGGGAACTATACATGGATGGGAGCAGCTTCATCAACCCACAAGGAAAGAGATGTGCAGGGTATGCAGTGATAACCCTGGACACTGTTGGTGAAGCCAGATCATTGAAAGCTTCAGCCAGAAGCTTTCAGCCCAGAAAGCTGAACTCATTGCTTTAATTCGGGCCTTAGAACTCAGTGAAGGTAAGACTGTAAACATTTACACTGATTCTTGGTATGCCTTTTTAACCCTTCAAGTGCATGGAGCATTATATAAAGAAAAGGGCCTATTGAACTCTGGAGGAAAGGACATAAAATATCAACAAGAAATTTTGCAATTATTAGAAGCAGTATGGAAACCCCACAAGGTGGCAGTTATGCATTGCAGAGGACATCAGTGAGCGTCCACCTTGGTGGGTTTGGGGAATTCCCACGCTGACTCAGAGGCTCGAAAAGCAGCATCGGCCCCCTTCCAGGCATCAGTCACAGCCCCCCTGCTCCCTCAAGCACCTGATCTTGTACCTGCTTATTCTAAAGAAGAAAAGGACTTTCTCCAGGCAGAGGGGGGATAAGTGATGGAAGAAGGATGGATTTGGTTGCCAGATGGGAGAGTAGCTGTGCTACAGCTGCTAGGAGCCGCAGTTGTACTGGCTGTGCATGAAACCACCCATCTATGTCAGGAGTCACTTGAAAAGTCGTTAGGGCTGGTATTTCTACATCTCGCATTTGTCAGCCCTTGCCAAAACAGTGTTTTGGTGTTACCTGTGGTGTGTTACCTGCCGACAGCATAATGCGAGGCAAGGTCCAGCACTTCCGCCCGGCATACAAGCTTATGGAGCAGCCCCCTTTGAAGATCTCCAGGTGGACTTAACAGAGATGCCAAAGTGTGGAGGTAACAAGTATTTATTAGTTCTTGTGTGTACCTGCTCTGGGTGGGTGGAAGCTTATCCAACATGAACTGAGAAAGCTCGTAAAGTAACCCATGTGATTCTTTGAGATCTTATTCCTAGATTTGGACTGCCCTTACAAATCGGCTCAGATAATGGGCCTGCGTTTGTGGGTGACTTGGTACAGAAGACGGCAAAGGTATTGGGGATCACATGGAAACTGCATGCTGCCTACTGGCCTCAGAGTTCCGGAAAGGTGGAGCGCATGAATCGGACTATCAAAAATAGTTTAGGGAAAATATGTCAGGAAACAGGATTAAAATGGATACAGGCTCTCCCTATGGTATTATTTAAAATTAGATGTACCCCTTCTAAAAGAACAGGATATTCCCCTTATGAAATATTGTATCATAGACCCCCTCCTATATTATGGGGACTTCCAGGCACTCCCCGAGAGTTAGGTGAAATTGAGTTACAGTGACAGCCACAGACTTTAGGAAAAATTACACAAACAATCTCAACCTGGGTAAATGAGAGATGCACTGTTAGCTTATTCTCCCTAGTTCACTCTTTCTCCCCAGGTGATCGAGTGTGGATAAAGGACTGGAATGTAGCCTCTTTGTGCCCATGGTGGAAAGGACCCCAGACCTCATCCTGACCACTCCCACCACTGTGAAGGTAGAGGGAATCCCAGCCTGAATCCACCACAGCCGTGTAAAACCTGCAGCGCCTGAAACCTGGGAGGCAAGACCAAGCCTGGACAACCCTTGCAGAGTGTCTGAAGAAGACAAGCCGTGCTCCAGTCACACCCAGAAGCTGACTGGTCCACGCATGGCTGAAGCATGAGGAAGCTCATCGTGGGACTCATTTTTCTTAAATTTTGGACTTATACAGTAAGGACTTCAACTGACCCTCCTCAGACTGAGATAGGGCAAAAAGTTGAAACAGTCTTTTTGTTTAAAAGAAACTTGTGTGTATAATGCCACCCAGTACAAGGTATGCAGCCCAGGAAGTGACCAGACTGATGTGTGCTATAACCCATTAGAACTACTTGATCCCCGTTGGAAAACAGGAGAGTATGTAACTCTAGGAATCAATGGAACTGGACTGGCAGGAAGACCTGAGTAGTGAAGATGAGAGTGAGAACTCACACTAGTGAGTGAGGTTCTCAAAGAGGGGAATGAGGAGAGAAGCCAATTCTCTTACTGTCTCCTGTCTCTGAAGAGGAGGAGGAAGTAAAAGTTGAAAAACAACAGGAAGTCAGTGGCAAGACCAGCTGGTGCCATTGATGACCAGGCCTGAGGTTAAAAGATTAACCCCCAACTCTAACCACATGTGCTCTCAATCTATCACGACCCTTTCATGTGGAACCCCTTAGAGTTGCAAGCCCTTAAAAGGGCCAGGAACTCTGTCTTCGGAGAGCTCAGCTCTTGAGACGCAAGTCTGCCAATGCTCCTAGCCAAATTAAAAAAAAAAAAAAAAACCTCTTCCTTCTTTAATCCAGTGCCTGAGAAGTTTTGTCTGCAGCTCATTCTGCTATAGAGCTAGAAGAGGACTGGAATTAGCCAATGGGGAAGTGGGTGAAATGAATCTCAGAAGAGCCATTCCAGAGGACAAAGGGACAGTGAGGTCCCATCTTCTGATGTGCCCTAATGACCTTGGTGTGGAAACCCCAAACCCTATCGCTCCACCTGTCAAGAAGAGAGACAGGTCAGCCTCCAGGCTGCCTCAGCTGTCCAGGGCCTGCTCTGGTGCCTACATAGTCTTCAGAGAAAGAGGACTTGTCTTCCCAAGGGAAACATTCCCAGGTCTGCCATCCCAGGCAACTGCATGAGACAGATGTATCCAGGCTATGATGGAAGGGAGGGAAGAGGCCAGGACCAGTGTAAAGTCCCTAACTTCCCCTGCACTGCTTCGCTGAGTTCTGACCAGAGTTCCTACTGTGGGGGGAGCTTGAACCCTTTCCAAGTTTAGAGCCTGAACTCTAACCAGCCTGGCTAAGCAGGACTTGAAGAAGCTGCCAAATGAAAAAGATCTGCCAGTTCTCTGTCTAGGTGGATACCCAGTCAGCCTGGTGTAGTTTTGGGGGTCCCTCTCCCCCGCCCCGGGGACATTGTTGGTCAGGCGGATCAAAGAGTTTAGTTATTTTCAGAGATGGGACAAACTGGAAGCTCTCAGCATTCTCTTACCTCTATGAGAGGACCCTTAGACTAATGACATATTTAGTTAAATAGGAGTAGGTATGAGAGATAGCAAAATGTCCTCCAACAGAATTTCAGCCAATCTGTGTCACTTCCAAATGTGGTTTTACATTGATTTGTTAGGAATTGATGGTTTACGAAAAGGCAAAGGAAGAAATGAGATGCTTTGCAGGTTTAAACTGCTGGATGGGACCCCCTCCTCTGGGGCCATCTATGATTCTGAAACCCAATGCCTTAGCTAAGGGCGTTCTGGGCTGTCAGGAAGGGGTGGTGTTGACTGGTGTTACTTGAGTCTTGTTGAAGGACGCTTGACTTCAGATGGTAAAATTCAGACAGGCAGAGAAAGAAGAATGTGGGGAGGACTCTAGGATGGGAAGAAAATTCAAGCACGGATGAAATAGGAGTCACCATGCGATATTCAGGAGACATTGAAGGGACAGGGCACATCTGGTTGGGATGGGGCATGGCTGCACCATGGAGGGCCTTGAATGCTCCTTTCGGGATGAATTGTTACTTACTGAAGGACCCTGTGGTAAATAAGAGGTTTTTCTCTATGCGGAGGCCCTAGAGCCAGGGGAATCCACGTTCAGCTAGATCATTGAGTTCCGAATCTTTCCTCTCCAAAATCCCTGTTAGCTCCACACATTCCAAAGCTCTGAAATGAGACAGTTACAGAATCTTTCTCTCCCTTTCCCTGCCTTGACTACTGCCAATCAGGGCAGGGGTTCTTGCAAATATTTTATAATTGCAGGAGGAAAACGGTGCCCTGGCTCCAAAGTGGCATTGAGGACCCAAGCTATGTCTAGTTTCTGATTTTCCTCCCTGGTGGGTGGGCTTGTGTCATTGATGCGGTCTCACATCAATGGGTGCTGCCCCACCCTCATCTTCACTGCTGCCTGGGAGGCATCAGGAGAGTCTTCTATAACTGAGGAAAATATCACCCTTCACCTGTGCCTCATTGGATACAACTGGGTCCTGTGGCCACTGCTGGCTGCAAGGGAAGCTGGCAAATGGGACTCGGAAGGGAGGGGCCAATGCTGCTGGGACTGGTTTGAGCCAATTACGATTCATGCCCTGGGACTGAAAATAATAAGGTCAAACAAAGCAGAGATTCTGCGATCAGACAGCAGAGGGGAGGCTTTTGGAGAAAGGTCAGTGGGGCAGGCAGGTCTTTTCCCAGCACCCGCTATTTGCACAAATAATGACAATGAGGCTGAACAGTGAAAGGACCAGCCTAGGGTCACAGAGCAAGCATAACTCCAGAGCACAGCACCTCCAGACTGGGCGCTGTCTTTTCTCCTGGGATCCCAGCACAGTGGACCAAGTGCTGGTGGCTCAATGTAAATTTCAAGGCCCCAGGAACTCCTTCACTGAAGATACTACAGTTTTTAACCCTTACTATGCATCAGAATAACCTGGGGAACTTGCAAAAACTCATGAATGTCCAGACTTCATTCCTTGAAGTTCAGATTCAATTGGTCTGTAGTAGGTCCCAGGCAGCCTCCTTTGCAAAGCTTTCCAGGTATAATGGTGTTCTACTCTCCCCAGTTATTCAATGAAACACAAACTTAGGTGTTTCTATGAAGCTGGATGAGATCAAAGCCCCAAATCAGTTGACTTTAAGTAAGGGAGAGTATCCTAGGCCAGCAGTCCCCAACCATTTTGGCACCGGTCACCAGTTTCATGCAAGACAATTTTTCCATAGATAGGGTAGGGTGTGGGGGGATGGTTTCAGGATGATTAAAGCATGTTTCATTTATTGTCCATCTTTCTATTATTATTACATACTCACCATAATGCAGAATCAGTGGGATCCCTGAGCTTGTCCTCCTGCAACTAGATGGTCCCTCCTGGGGGTGATGGGAGGCAGCGACAGATCATCAGGAATTAGATTCTCATACGGAGTATGAAGCCTAGATCCCTCGCATGTGTAGTTCACAGTGGGCTTTGCATTCCTGTGAGAATCCAATGCTATTGATCTGACAGGCAATCAGATCCTAACAGGCCACAGACTGGTACCAGTCTGTGGCCCAGGGGCTGGGGACCCCTGTCCTAGACAATCTAGATGGGCCTGATTCAATGCATCAGAAGGCCTTAGAAGCAAAGCTGGGGCATCCTTGATGAAGAATAAATGTCATGATGGACAGCAGCATCAGCTGGTGTCCACGAGTTCCAGCCTGTCCTTCCTGATGATCAGCCTGCCCTATGGATTTCAGACTTGCCTCGTCACACCTCGTAATTAAGCCAATTCTATGCAATAAATCTCAAATTATACATCTCTCACTGCTTCTGCTGAGAACCAGGGAATTATTCAGTAGTTGTTAAGCCAAAAGGCATCAGAATAAAATAACCCAAGGTCAAATCTCATCTCCTCCCTGCGACCGCCGTGGCTGCAGTTCCCTCAGCTATAAAGTGGGAATCTCGGTGCTCAGCGCACAGGCATCCTGTGAAGGGTAACTGCTCTCAGGCGTGTTTACATTCACTACACATCGGGACTGAGTGGTGTCCGCTGCTCTTATACTGCTGGCCTCTTCTGGGCCATGAGCAAATAAATGTTCAGACAAAAAATGCGCCTGGTGTTCCCTCACATTGCTTGACATCTAAAGTTTAGGGTCTTGGAGTGACCTAATCCGGCTTCCCCCAGCTTGCTCCTGCGGTAGGCAAGAGGGCGCCTGCGCACACAGACATGCGGACGCTGCACCCCAGCAGGTGCAGGACACCGAGGCGGCCACCCAGCTGTGGTCATGAAAGCAGCCAGGAGTTCCATCGGCCACCCATCACGACTCTCCTGGGAGTTTTAATAGGGGTTTTGGTTACCCCTACTAAAGCAGCAGGTCTCACTGCTCACCTGGTGAGTCGTGGCGGTCCCGCCGGTCCTGCCGCCGCCGCACTCAGTTTCAGGGCTGCTGCTCGGCGCCGCGCGGCGTGGACGCTCTCCTCCCGGAGACTCCCGCGCCTCCCACCCGCGCCTCCCGGAGGGCCTGCTCTGCCTCCAGCCTGGCGAAGCAGTGCCCTCTGGCGGCCGCGCACTGCAGCAGCGGCTTGCTCTGCAGGCCGAAACCTGAAGCCGGCTCTGGGCTCTGGTTTCCTCCTAAGCTACTACTGTTTTTTGACTTGGAAATCCATAGGAAATCCAAAATTGTATGTTTTTCTTTTTCTGTGTGAAAGAATTTTTGTATTTTCCACCGACAAGAAATTAGATGTTTCTATTCCTGGTAGTGAACAATGTGAGGCTGGATACATTTACCACCTGCACATGTGAAGGCGACCCGACATTAAAAGTAGGGTTAACTCCGTGTTGATTTCGGTGACAAGGTACACGTGCATAAAACCACCCTCCTCATTTCCACAACTTCCAGTCCTGAGAACTGGTCATTCCAGCAGGTTTAAGGTAAGAATCTGTGGATCAAAGTTTAGCCTTGGATGGGCAGAGAGGAGCTGCCTCTTTGTCTATTAACCCTGTCACTAGCCCTCTGCCTATGGACCTCAGCTCCTCGTGTCACCCCTCTGGGTCTCCGTCTCCTAACCTAGGAAAGAAGAGGATTAAAATAGAGCCTCTTCAGCTTTCGCATTTAGGATCCAAGGGCTACCCATTCAGGGATAGTCATTCATTCAGCAAGTACCATGTCAAGTGCAGGGGGTTCAGATTCACCAGGGAGCAAACCTGTGCATTCCTAGATCTTAAATTGTAACAAGGGAGAAAGGTAATAAGCAATAAACCTGAAGATGACACAGTGTGTTAGAAGGTGAGAATGAACGCCAGGTGGAAACCGGCACAGGTGTGGGACTGGAGAGTGGTCGCCCAGGGAAAGGCTGAGGGAGGGGGCAGGTTCAGGTGACGGAATCAGGCCAGGACTCTGAAAAGTGTCCTTGGAGCAAAGACCTGTAGGAGACGGACATGAGAAAACCATATGATCTTTCTGAAGAAAGATCTTTCTGCCTTCCAGGCAGAGGGAAGCGTGCAGAGGCTCGAGGTGAGAACGGTCTGATAAACTTGCGGATCAAGGAGAAAGCCTGCGTGGCTGAATCAGAGTGCCTGAAGAGTAGCGATGCCTGGCAAGGCTAGGAGGTCACAAGAGATGGCTACACAGAACCTGCTGGGCCACTGCAAAGGATTTGCCCTTGACTCTGAAAGAAACGGGGCCATTGGAGGTTTTGAGCAAAGGAGCGGCACAATCTGCCTGATGTTTTCAGAGGGTCTGTCTTAGCCTGCTCTGGCTGCCATACTTAACAAAATGCCACAGACTGGATAACTTACACAATAAACATTTTCTCACCACTCTGGAGGCTAGAAAGTCCAAGGAAGTCCAGTGAAGAGGCCGGGAACTGTGACTAACGCCTGTAACCCCAGCACTTTGGGACGCTGAGGTGGGTGGATCACTAGGTCAGGAGTTCGAGACCAGCCTGGCCAATACAGTGAAACCCCATCTCTACTAAAAATACAAAAATTAGCTGGGTGTGGTGGCATGTGCCTGTAGTCCCAGCTACTCCGGAGGCTGAGGCAGGAAAATTGCTTGAACCCAGGAGGTGGAGGTGGCAGTGAGCCGAGATCACACCACTGTACTCCAGCCTGGCGACAGAGCGAGACTCCATCTGAAGAAAAAAGAAAGTCCGGTGAGGGTCCTCTCTCTGGCTTGCTCATGGCTGGCCACCTGCCCACTGTGTCTTCACATGGTAGAGAAAGACAGCAAGGCCTGGTGTCTTCTTCCTCTTCCCATAAGGGCATTAATCCCATCATGCGGCTCCAGCTGTGTAACCTCATCCAAATCTAATAATCTCCTAAAGGCCCCACCTCCAAATACCATCACACTGGAGATTGGGGCTTCAACATATGAATCTGGGGAAGATTCAAGTGTTCAGCCCTTAACAAGGTCACCCAGGCTACTGTATGAGCTAGATCACAAGGGCTGGCGGAGATGGGGGCAGGAAGAGCGGGAAACCACAGCGAGCATCGAGGAGAGGGTGGTGGCTGTGGCTTGGGCTGCTATGGTAGTAGTGGAGACGGTGAGGAATAGTCAGATTCTGGATAGACTTTGAAAGCAGAGACCACAGGATTTCCTGGCAGGTTGAATGCAGAATGTGAAAGAAAAAAGAAGTAAAGGATGTTTAAATCTGAACGAAGTAACTGGAAGCCGTTATTGAGAGGGGAAATTGACAAGGGTGGGGCAGAGGTCTGCAGGGGGGCCAGACATTTCATTTGGGACATGTTGATAAAGTTTAAGACATCTATTTGTGATGAGAGAGAAGTGAATGTGCAAAGTTCAGGAGATTCAGGGGAGACTTGTTGCTGGAAACAATTATCATCCTATAAAAACATGGGTTCTAGAGTCAGGTGGATTTGTGTTCAAATATCTGTCGTGTTACTTACTGGCTACGTCAGCCTGAAACAAAGTCTTAGCTTCTTTGAACCTTGTTATTCAATATTTATTTTTTCAGCTCCTCCTGTGTCAGGCACTGTACCGGGTGCTGGGATTGAAAAAATAGGCAAAGCAAAGTCCCTGTGCTCATGGACTCTACACTGGTCAAACAGGGATGAGAATAAATGTCCACTTAGTGTTTATTGAATGAATAAAGTGTATAAATTGCCTCAGGCACTCAGTATAGTGATTTGCCCGGTAAATAGCTGATCTCACCACTCTTTCCTTGCTTTCTACCCATTGGAGGACAATTTGTGTTGCATACTTGGACTGGCCAGTAAAGGTCTAGGGGACATTTTGGGTGTCAGCCTTCCAGTGCCACAGAAACTATAGAACTGACTCCCCAAGACCAGAAGGTGGTCCCGAATACCAGAAATTATAGAATCATATGTTGCCTGCACAGCAGAATACAGCCTCTGATTTTTTTCCTTTGGAATTATTCTGGAGACCAGATACTAAACCCAGCTCAGGGACACTGCAACAATGACCAAAACTGAGCTGGTGCTTGAGGATGCACAGGTAGTCTAACAAGCAAATAGCTGGGGCAGCATCTTACCATGAGGGTTGTTCTCACTGCAATCAGCATCCTCTTAGACAGAAGTGCTACATTTCTTCTTAAGTGACAGATTTCCGGGATTGCTTCTTTTATTCTAAACTAACTCTTGGAGATGAAAAGTCAACCACAAAGAGGAGATCACCAAGGGCAAGAAGAGGCCCTGGGATGGATGTCTGAGGCCCCTGAACATTCAAAGGGTGGCCAGAGAAAGAGGCTGCCAAGGGTGCCGAGAGGCAGTGGCTGTTGAGATGGGAGAGGGCAAGAGCGGAGCAGGGATGATCGAGAATTGGACGTGGGAGCAAAGCGCAGCCCCATGCAACGCTGCAGAGGAGACAAGCAAGTGGAAGCTGGGGAGGCCGCACTGGATTTAGCCATGTTGCTTCCGTTCATGGCCTTAGTTACAGCCAGGGAGCAGTGGGCTGAGGAATATATGGAGGATAAGGAAGAAGAGACAATGGACAGAAATATCATTTAAGATATTTGGCTGTGAAAAGCAAGAGACTGGATTATCTAGACAAGGCAAATGTGAGTTCGAGAGATAATTTTTCAAAGGAAAGAACGGTGAACACTGTTCTAGCCCGGCAAGCGTTGTGCTCTGCTTGGAGAAGGATAGGGACACATGACGGGAAAGTGGTGCCAGGAACAACTTGAGATGTGGGGAGGGCAGTCTTCCCCAAGGGAGAGTGCAAATATCAAAATAGAGGACTATGGGCTGGCCTGGAGAGCACAGCACCACCTGCCGCAAGCATGTTCCAGGGGAAGGTACAGAGAAGCGAGGGAGTGAATGAGGGGCTGGGAGTCCCAAGACAGCATCCTGAGCTCAAGTAGGGTTAGATGAATAGAGAAACACCTCCTTGGTCACGGCAGGAGCCACGAGGAACGA
The DNA here is from genome assembly GCF_049350105.2 of Macaca mulatta. NCBI lineage: Eukaryota > Metazoa > Chordata > Mammalia > Primates > Cercopithecidae > Macaca > Macaca mulatta. The sequence continues at coordinate 67,033,869 of NC_133409.1, read as the reverse complement.
TGAGAAGAGGATGCCGGGGAGTTTGCAAGCGAGGCCCAGTGGATGATTTCCATTGTTCTATGAAGTGGGAAGAGACTCAGTCAGGCTGAGGTGGATCAGGAGTTTGGAGACACAGAGGATATTCATTAATTATTTCCTTGTTATTTCCAAGACTTTTGTTATTTCCAAGACTTCCTAATCAAGTCTGATGCTTAGCACGTGGCACACTGTTATCCACACAACCACCTCCTCTGGCCCTCTCTCTCCCCAAGCCGAATCCATCCTCCCTCTAGTTCCCACAACCCTTTGTACACGTCTCTCTTATGGCTCCAACCATATTCATTATCCAAGTTTTGGGGAAAGGCCATTGAGGATGAATGCGGATGGTGGTAAAATCCAACCAGATTAGTCTTAACTGCTGTAGCTCTCACACAAGTACCCTGGGATCCTTCCAGATTGAATTCAAACTCAGTTTGGTTAGGGTCTTCTGGGGTTTTTGTTACAGTGTGCAGAAGGTGACAGCTTAATACCCTTTTCAGAGCATTCTTCTTTGAGGTCATGTGAGAGGGCACTGTATTGGGAATTGTAATATTTCCAAATAATGGTGCCCATGGTTCTCTGATGAGTGGTCCAGACCTAGACCTGAATGAGCATTCATCTTCTCGTCCTCTCTCCCTCCTCCCTTTCTCTCTCTCACAGACACAGACACACTCACACACACTCTAAGTTCTGGGAAGTGCAGTGTACATAGTTTGCTCTGAGAGGGTCCTCGTGGCTAAGAGTAAAGACAGTCAGCATTCTAAGGGTTCCAAAATGAATTGTGTGGTTGAACAATGACAACCAACGCCCTTCTCTTTTCTTCTTTCCCTAATCAAATTAATGTTCTTTATAAGCAAATACATCACAGATACCTACATACGCAGAGAGGTTACAGGAAACATCAAGACTCTGGCAAGGGTTTCCTAGGAATCACAAGAAAAAGAGCATCTTCTTTGAAATATTGACTCTTAGGATTTAGCGGGGGATTGGGAAGATTTGAGGTTTATGGTTAGTTCTTTAAAATGATGCAGCAGAGTCAGGTGAACACCCACTCCTAGAAGACATGAAATATCCCCGTTCACAAAATGGGTTAGAGGAGTTGTGAGTAAGATGATTTAAAATTGGGCCAGGCGGGGTAGCTCATGCTTGTAATCCCAGCACTTTGGGAGGCCAAGGCAGGTGGATCACCTGAGGTCGGGAGTTCGAGACCAGCCTGACCAACGTGGAGAAACCCCGTCTCTACTAAAAATACAAAAAAAAAAAAAAAAAAAAAAAAAAAAAAAAATTAGCCGGGTGTGGTGGTGCACGCCTGTAATCCCAGCCACTCGGGAGGCTGAGGCAGAAGAATCGCTTGAACCCGGGAGGTGGAGGTTGCAGTGAGCTGAGATCACGCCACTGCACTCCAGACCAGGCAACAAGAGCAAAATTCCCTCTGAAGAAAAAAAAAAAAAAAAAGTGGAACCTACATTAAGCTTCCTTTAATGAAACCCACCTTATTCTATCAAAATTTAAAACACACACATAACTTTAATACAGCAATTCTACATGCTAAGTGATATAGGTATAGGGATATCCACAATAGCTTTTTCTTCTACAACAGCAAATGGTTGCACTTTCATAGAGTACCGGTTAAATAAATGACCTGCATAATAGAATACTATCCAGCCTTTAAGGGAGTGGGAGAGTGTTGACATGGGAGGACCTCCAAGATGTATTAATTTAAAAGTACGGTGAATAGCATGAAAAATCTGCTCTCATTTCTGTATGGAGAAATACATATGCAATTATATTTATAAATACAGAAGAGTTTCTCTGAAAAGATGGACCAACACTAGTTATAGCAGGTCGCCTGTAGTGAGGAATGAGATGGCTAGGGGGAAGAAGAGGGTAATTTTTTAAATTGTTTCTCAAATGCATACATTACCTCTCAAAATTTTTTATTACAAACACCCTCTTCTCTCTATTAAAAATGTGCCTTTGTATCAATTGTGGTACACTGAAGTTAAAAATGCATTATTGTCAAGTTGATTAATTTCTAGACTATCCAGACCTAGACTTGTTTTTTTCTCTCTTTCTCAGCAGAAGATGTGGGTGGTGTTGTCATTTAAGTGTATAATACTGAGCAAGTCAGTCATCCATGTGGACTCAGATTCTTCACTTGAAAGTGATGATCTTAGACTCAGGATGAATTCCAAAAAATATCTTGCTGGTCTAAGGTGCTATCATTATATAACTTGATCATGCATATTTGAAAATAAAGCAATAAAGTGACAAAGAGAATCTGGGTGGATGTCAGAGGGTGAGTTCTGGTGATGGCAGAATTGTAGACAACTACAATTTTCCCAATATATTTCATCGTTTGACCACTTTATAAATTCCCTTTCATTTCTACTCCATTCACCTTTAGAATACCCAAGAAACAACAAAAAAGGCATATTCAACTGAAGAAATTTATTTACTTTTTTTCTAGGTACATAGATGACATAATTATAGACAAGTTTTGATACATAGGAAAACCCTCTGTCCACCTCTCTTTATGCTAAATGAATCATCACAATAATTTTTACAATTTTTAAAACAATACACAGCTTTCTTGGGCTGAAGCAATTGCAAGAACATATTGGTACTGGTATATTACAGCTACTTACAATGTTTTTAAGAACAGCAATGGAGAAAAATAAGTTATTTAAATATTGATTTCATATACAGAAAGTGCAATGTTGTTAGTTGTTATATAACTTGCTCGACAGTTTCTTTTCTCTATCAATTTTAAATCAAGGTAACTTGGACTCAGACTATTCTATTTTTTTCTGAAAATAATACAGTACACACATGGCAGCAGTGACTTGGTGAGCTGACCTCTTTTGCTGCAGTTATGAAAGCAAACTTTACTATGTCAGGAACTGATTTCCAATAGATTAGTAATTTCCAATTTCACCCATACCTGGGGGTTCAGGACAGAGAAAAGGGCCTCTAACTAAGGCAAGGCCATGAAACAATATCTTAGTTATCTGGGTACGTAAATAGTACTAGTTGGAGCTGACTGCATTTCCTTCCAGACAGCTTTGAAGTGAAAATCATACACAATGTTATGTGTAGCTACCTGAGCCGAACTGCCTTTCCACGTTTTTTTTTTGTGCTTTCCAAAGACAACAATTTTCACCATTACTCAAAATTCTGTACCAAATGCAACTGATTAAAACTGGATATTGCCGAAGCCTACCACCTGTTCACTAACATCCACAGGCAGCCTCAATCCACCTCAGTCAAACGTCACACCCAAACATTCAGCTTTTCTCAGACCAAATTAAATGCTTAAAGAAAAAAAAAAGACCAAACGCTAAATATATTTTTAAAATATTTAAACAACACAATAAAGTAAAAACAACCTCAGACCCCTCAGACTAGACATTCCCACTGAAAATTCTTTGTGGTCCCTGAATTTGATTTTCTATGCAAAGGCATTGATTTCCAAAGAAGAGTGATAAAAATATGGTTTGGCATTCTCAAAAAACTCCAGAAAGTTCCCTCTTCTGCTGTGACTTTCACTTAAATGAAAATCCTTCATTGAGAATGAATTAAAACTTGGAAATTCACATGAGATTTCTCCCTCTCCTTTGTTGTCTCTTACACAACTTTTGTGTGTTTTTTTGCTCAGCTTAAACAATGACAGGATCTGTCCAAATGTCCAGCCGAGGTATTTTGGGAGCAGGAAGAAAAGCCTGTCTGCAGCACCCGCCTCCACCACAGCACGTGAAATGCATTAACGCTTTAGCTATACGAGAACCCTGCAGCTTTTTACATTGCAAATAGGCTAGGCCACAACCCGAGAGGACAAACATGAGCCGTTTTTAAGAGTTCAATAGAAATTTGGCAGCTTTAGCTTTTTATTCTACATTTCCACAACTTCTTCACATGGCATCTTATAGAAGATGAAAATTATTAAAGAAACATGCATTCTTTTTTAAAAATGCATACTAATGCATGAAAAAAATACATCACCTGAGAATGTCTTTTCCCTCAGAAACATGGATCCAGACATAAGCAATATGCTAAAGATGGCTAATTTATGAAATCACTTCCCCTCCAACCCAAGGGAAATTATTTGTTTTAATAAGTAGATGAAATATTATAAAACTTTCAATCAAGGGCTTGTGGTCAAGGTGTTTATATTATAAATGATTGCCCTTTATATTTTAGATGATTGCATTTGATGCTTAAAATAGTGTTCATGATAAGAATGTAAAGGAAAATCATTTTGTAAGCAATGGAAACCTTAATAGTTTGTTAAAATTTACTGTTTGCTAGAAAACCAGACGCTAGACTAAAAGAGGTTAGAGGCCAGGCGTGGTGGCTCCCACCTGTAATCCCAGCACTTTGGGAGGCCGAGGCAAGTGGACCACCTGAAGTCAGGAGTTCAAGACCAGCCTGGCCAACATGGTGAAACCCCGTATCTACTAATAATACAAAAATTAGCTGGGCATGGTTGTGGGTGCCTGTAATCCCAGCTATTTGGGAGGCTGAGGCAGGAGAATCACTTGAACCTGGGAGACTGAGGTTGCAGGGAGCCAAGATTGTGCCACTGCATTCCAGCCTGGGCAACAAGAGCGAAACTCCATCTCAAAAAAAAAAAAAAAAAAAAAAAAAAAAAAGAGGATAGAATGTGCTGAAATCAGTTGTAAAACAATTTAAAGTAGCAAATACTTAACACATGGCTAATGTGGTTTGTCTGGCTCCATACTGAACCTTTGTTTAAATTAAAAGAATTACCTAAATAAAAAAAGAAGGATAATGGTATTAGTTGTAATACTGAAAAGTCTTAGAAAACATCTTATAAATGATTTCCCTTTTTAAGAACATGTTCCTGAAATATGCAACCTCACAGTGACCTTTTGCAAAGATGATCCGTTAACTGAGGACTGAATTTTGGGATGGACATGGTCAGGATTCCAAGTCAATACTGCAGCACAACGACTCACACAGTAATGGTAACGATACTAAACTGGTTAAAACAAAAAGCAGTTACTATGAATACAGACACACACACGCACGCATGCACGCACACACACATGATATCTTTGTGAATTTCAGATAGTTTTGTACTAGATTTGTAGTTAGCTTAAAAACCAAAAACCAACATGAAGTGTGTGGCTGATGAATACCTCTACAAAATAAGCCATGTTAAAATGAGACGATTAGAAAAGCCCACTTTTGCTGGAAACATCCCAGAGAGGTTAGATGTCCGCTGAAGCTGAAGATGTGGAACTACTATGGTTACAGGGTTGTGGACACTAGTTAGATAACTGCTTAAAAGCTTATATTAAGGCAAATAAAAGCTGATTGCTAGAAAGCAATTATGAAAATGTCTCTTGTTTATCTAAAGAAGAACAGGACTTTTTTTTCCTGGTGCAGCCAGATGTTCTAACTTTTGAACAAATGAGCATGGTCAGTAATGTACAATAACTCTCAAGTCTGTTCCTTTGGCCTAGCTAAGCCCGTCTGGCCCTCGGGCATCCTGCAAGATGACAGACAGAAAGGCAAGGGTACTATCAGAAATGGAACAGGCTGCCCCCACTCCTCCCAGCCTCTACCAGCACTGGAGACACAGCATTCGCAGCCAGTTGGCATCTTGGTTCTTTCGTCTTCTGAAAATAAAAATAAGTGCTTGTCTTGTCTTTGGAGGTCAAAGAGAACCGCACTAATTTCCTTGAGGGGGCTTTTCTGGAGGAGAGGATCCTCAGTCCTGTGCCAAGGTTTCACGCTGTTTGGCTGCACGCCAGGCTTTTCTTCTGGATCTGGTCTGCACGTCCAGAGATGGAGGAATTGCATCAGCATCATATGCACAGTGAAAGGGTGGCTCTTGTCCAGAGAAGCCCATTCTGGGCCTGGCTACATGGCCTCGGGGCCTGGCGGCAGTTTGAAGAGTCTGGCTGCAGATAGGAGCTTTCTTATGTGTCTCTCCTCTGTGATGCCGGCCTCCTGAAGGCAAGTGTGGGACAGAGAAGGCACCTGGCTCAGTGTGCTGAAGCCCGCGGTGGAGAGGGTGCTGGCATACATGGGCAGACCGATGGAAATGAGCCAATCTGACACAGACGAAATGCATCCAGGAGAGACGGGCTTTCGGCAGATTTCCGTGAGTCCACCACTTGGAATCTGGATAAATTAAGAAAGCAATATATGATAGAAACGCTTCATGTGTCATCGGAGGACTGCTTCGTGTATGTCTAAAAGGAACAGCACTGAAATACTGCATTGCTAGACTATTATCAGAAAGCAACAACGTAGTGAGTGTCAGAGATCAAGACTAGCAGGAAAAATTCTTCTCTAAGATGAAACAAATCTTTAAGGAAGTGTTCCACAAGGTTCTCGAAGGTGTCTGGAATGAGATCAAATCCCATTTATGTATCCAAGCCTCCAAACTGTAAGCATTAACATATTCTGCTGTTTTGTTTCACTGTGGATATGCTCTTGACAAGAGCCCTAAGGTAGTCTGAAGGGACAAATCTGGGTGATCGTGTGAAAAGTAGCACTCAGTGGGTAGGGTTTTTATAAAGGAGACTTTCCACTGTAGTTTGAATCTATGTTAACCAGAAAATCACATATTTAGTCAATGCGGTTATAAAGAATTTAAAATACAATATCATGGGTTGGCTGGAACAGGGAAATGGATGTTTAACCTTGACTACTGGGTATATAAAGGGCCTACACCTTTCAGAAAGGTGATTTGCTGACAAGGGTGAAAATCTTTGGGATTTTATACAGTTTTGATGAAGCAAACCCTATACCAGGAATACATACTCAGAAATTAACCTTTAAAGTCTACAAAGGTTTATTAACAAGGATGCTCTTCATTACATTTTTTAAAATAAAAGGTTGGAAAAATCTAAATGTTTTAACTATGAGACTCAATACTAGAGTACACTGACCTACTAGAATACTTTGAAATACAATAGCCATCCCCCCTTATCCACGGTTTTGCCTTCTACAGCCTGAAAATATTAAATGGGAAATTCCAGAAATAAACAATGTGTAAGTCTTATGTCGCAGGTCATTCTGAGTAGTGTGAGGAAATCTCATACCATCCAGCTCTGTCCCACCTGACAATCATCCCTTTGTCTAGCAAATCCACACTGTCTACACTCTGGGCCCCGCAGTCACTCAGTAGCCCGTGGCCATCAGATCGACTGTCGCAGGACTGCAGCACTCACGTTCAATCACTCTTATTTGGCCTTATGATGGCCCCAAAGTGCAAGAGTAACATGCTGGCCATTTGCATGTGGCAATGAGAAGCCACGTTCAAAGTGCTTCCTTTAAGTAAAAAGGTGAGAGTTCTTGACTTAATAAGAAAAGGAAAAAACATCGTGTGCTGAGGGTCCTAAGATCTACAGTGAAAATGAATCTTATATCCATGAAATTGCGAAGAAGGAAAAAGAAATTTGTGTATAATATATACAGGGTTTGGTACTTGTCAAGCTTTCAAGAGATCCACTTGGAGGTCTTGGACCATATCCCTCATGGATATGAGGAGACTACTGTATTGATAATATCAATTTTTTTTTCTAAGTAACAGAGAAACAGATTCATGATCTGATAATAGCAAACAATCAGGTTTCAATACTATACATTTACTATTATACATGTGCAGAGAAATGATTAGACAGAATTTTAATGGACAGGTAAAAATTGTGTATATTTATGGTGTAAAACGTGGTGTTTTGACAATTGTGGAATGGCTAAATCAAGCTATTTAACATATGCATTACCTCACACACTATATTTTGTGGTGAGAACACTTAAAATCTGCTGTCCTAGCAATTTTCAAGTATACATTGTTATTAACCGTAGTCACCATGTCGAACAATAGATCTCTTAAAGTTATGCTTCTAACTGAAACTGTGTCATTCAGACGGATTTTATTTTATTTCTTAAGAGATGGGGTCTCACTATGTTGCCCAGGCTGGCATCAAAATTCTGGGCTCAAGCAATCCTCCTGCTTCTGCCTCCTGAGTAACTAGGATCACAGGTGTGCACCATCATGCCTAGCACTAGACGGATCTTTAAAAAGTTTTTCAGTGTTGGGATTACAGATAATTTTCATTTTTTTTTCTTTCTGAAAGTGTATTTTTAAACATTTCTAGGCTGACCATGTATTACTTTCTCCCCAGCTGTCTCCTTTCCATAGCTACGCAAGCCCTTGTCTACTTGGCAGTTGTGAGTATGCTCATCACTAAGCGTGATCACTAAATGTGCCTCAGGAAGCTGGAGAACCGTGGGCTGCTCACCGCCATGCGGTGCTGCTTCCGAAGCTGCTTCACCCGGATCTGGTCCATGTTGATGGCGACGTCCCTCTCAGGCTGATCCAAGTCCTCTGCGTATCTCTGCACCAGGGCTTCAGGAATCCCACAGCGGCCATGCTGCCAGGGAGAACAGGAATGTGGCATCAAGGGTATAAGGATTTTGTTTTTCTTTCCCTAAGATACACCACATATAACGTAGGGTCTCACTGTCGCTTAGACTGGAGTGCAGTGGTGTGATCATGGCTCACTGCAGCCTCAAACTCCTGGGCTCAAACGGTCTTCTCGCCTTGGCCTCCCAAAGTGTTGGGATTACAGGCGTAAGCCACCGCGCCCAACCCGAAAGTTTTAATTTGAAATGAATATATTTTCTTTATTGGCCAGGATAGATGCTTTAGAGAGAATACTTTTACATCTTTATCTTACAGTACTGATGAGCTCTAGGAAAGTGTTCTGAAGCACAGTTAAGGCAGCACCCAGTTACTCTACACTTTTCAGGCCAATGCCTTCACCTCAATCGGATCATTTTGCAAAATACAATTCCTCTAATGTTATTGAAGAGAGTCTTCTAAACTGCAGGAGGGAAGGGCTAACTTCTACTTTACAGATATTCAACTGTTTGCGCTTCATCTGCTACAAGTTATACCACCAGCTTGCTAGGCCAGCATTTACTGTATGGTCATTCTCACTACTTTTTATTTAAAGACATTTACTCACGAAATATCAAGGAGGGTCAGGGAGGTGAACGAGGATCTTATTCTAAGGCATTCATTGTCATGAGAATTTTATAATAAAGGACTCTCAGGAATGCATCCTAATAGGACCTGTATTTCCAGGAGTAAAGTACAGCTGTGTCTCTTAGCATCGCTTTGTCTTTGGAGTCACTTGGTATTGGTAGATCTCATTTTTTTTAAATGAGAAATAATTTTTCATTATAGAGCTAAATGATTTTGGTACAATGAGGGATTTTATATTATCTTTTTCCCACTACCCATACAGATAACTATAATACAATGATCACATCTGAATAGGGTTCTATAATTTTCAAAGTATGTCCACATTTATTTGCTTCTAGTAATCCCTCTAAGAGGTCTTCATGCAGGTTATTTTTAACCTTGGTTTACCTACAGAGAGATGAAATGGGAAGGTGTCAATATCTGAACACATGCATGTCAAGTACGGTGTGGACACGTGGATTCAGGTGTCTGCTGTCCACTAAACCATCCTTCTCGGAAGCCAGTCTGGGTACTAATGATTCTCCCTGCGAAGTAGAGCTGCCAGAAACTAAAAGGAAACAAGCAAGAGCGAAACAAAGAAGACTCCAGAGAGGCTGTATTTTCATTTAATTTGGAGCCTGCGCTCCCTGTTCGTCAGAAGCTGCTGGCTGTGGATCATTCATTCCACTCTCTCAGAGCGGCCCATGCTACTGGGCTGGCTACTGGGCTGGCTTCAGATGTGGGTTCATCTCACCTGGCTGCCTGCCTTCTACAAAGGCCTGTGAATGTGGTGGGCCCAGGACCTTTGATACCTTATCAGAATACGGCTCCTCCGTGAGATCGATGCCTTCGGCATGCAGCTTGTTTTCAGTAAGCATTTCCAGATCCACTCCCCGGGCACAAGAGACCTTCCTGGTCAAAGCCGGGCCCAGCTTCACACCGTGCTCCTGGAGGCTTGTGTTCTCGGGGAGCTCTGAGAGCCAGGGGGGCGGCCTTGTGCTTGGTGGGCTGCCAGGCGCCTGCCCTGAGAGAGGCCTGGGAGCCAGTGCTGGGGGACAGTCGCTAGGGCTGGTGGGGCTGGTGGGGCTGCCCCTTTTCACTGGCAGGCAAGGCGCATCGGGACTGGGGAGGGTCCCACCGGGGCCCATGGGAACAGGGTAGAGTCCATTAGCAAGGCGTTCTCTGCTCTTTTTGGCAGGAACAGGTGGAGGCTGTGATGGAATTTTGGGCTGCGTTCTTGCCTCAGGGACCCTCTGCTCAGCATCTACCCCTTCTTTGGTGCCCAGGGGATGGTGTGTTCCTTCAAACTCGTGTCCTATTCTGTGGCCCTCCAGAGGTGTCCTTGCTAAACCGTGTTTAGCTCCAGGAGGCTGAGCATCATAGTTTCTGGGCAAACACTGAGGGGGTGACAGGCTGCGACCAGAGGCTGCGATTGAGCCCTCCAGTTTCTTAGTTGTCAATTTCTGAGGTTCAGAAAATCTCTTGCTTTGGGTCAGTAGCAACGCATTGTCGACAGCAGAGTCTCGCTCCAGGGGCTGGGCCTTCGTCGAAGAGGCAGTCATCTTCTGTGGCACTTTGGGTACAATCTGAGGGGGCGGTTCTGTCACCTCGGTAGGCACGTCTTGCTCAGCACCAGACTCTGCTTGAAGGTCATCCAGGGAATGGGATCGAGGCCAAGTGTCCACAGTCTGGGGGCCCTCGAGGGTCTCACAGCTCCGGCAGATGGAAACTGGGAGGCTTCTTCGGTTTTTATTCAAACCAGTCACACCAGGTGGGTCACAGCTCTTGGACATGTCTGGGGCGAGGCCACCACCCAGCCTGCCCTCCTCCTGTCCCTGCTTCAGTGCATCCCCTGATTTCGTTAAAGGCAATGTTGGGTAATTGCCCAACTGGTTTCTGCTAAAAGACTTCAAGTTGGGCTCGGCGGATGACTTGGCAGATAGGAGGCTAGCTTTCCGAGTCTTGCCTGTGAGACAAGGGAACATTTTACAATCACATTTTAAAAGCAAATCAATCAAACAGATGCATAAAGGTGTGCTAACATAATTGAAATCTCCAACTCCCACATCCTATTGTTCAATTACACTAAAGACACAAAATCACCCTTTATGACATTGGGTGATAGAGGGTTATTATGGTTCCATTTTTATTTTTAGAAAGAATTCTTAGTCTTATTAAAGAAATCAGGAAGACTGAAATTAATTGGGTTACATGGGAAAGAAATATGCTGTGTCAAGCAGTAAAATAAATCTTGGCTTAAGTCTGTGCCCAGCTACAATTGATGTGGAAAGAGGATGATCATCATACCGCATGTTGATGGCATTTGTTGGGCGAGCACAATTTCTCAAGGTCATGATGGAAAAGGAGAGCTGGACTGAATTTCAGAATAGGTTCTAGAAATGGTATCCCCTACAGAGTGATCAGTGAATGCTCAAATCCCACCTTCCTTGAGGCCCCTCCTTCTAATAAACGTATCCTAGAAACAGTCAACCAACCTGGGCACAGACAGGTAGACTTATGTGAGCACTTTGCCAAAGAAAATCTACAAAATACTGACAAAGGTTTAGGTCCCAGCAAAGCAACAGTCCTGGTTACAACGGTCAGACTGATAACTGAACTATCAACCAGACATAATCTACTTATCTGACGACTGGTAATTGATATTCAACTTCTGCTGTTGGATACACTTTGCCTATTCATGGGCCACGCAGCGTGCTGAATGCTTTGTTCTCATCAGTACTTACATGCACGTGCGCGCGCGCGCGCGCGCACACACACACACACACACAGAGATTAACTGTCCCTTGTTACATTTTTGGTTAATAACATGTTTGTTGTGTGCTTTGACCCTGTCCACCTGTATGTTCCACAATGATAAACACCAAAATGCTACGCATCTGTAGGATATTATTGTTGTTACATAAAGATCATCAGCCTAGTGCTACTACTGAAGATATTGACCCCGGTCCTACTTTTCATTATTAGAAAAATCATCACAGATAAATGAAGAAACACCTCTTCAGAAAAAAAAAAATCGCATCAAATTTTAAAAGTAGGTTGAAATAGAAAATTATTAGAACCTCTTTAGCATAAATTTTAGGAATATGACTTTCTTTTCCCTTAACTCCCAATATAAAACTATATATATAAGTTCCATTTTTGCATTCCGCATTATATTAGAAAGATCTCTGAATTTACTTTATGTTCACAGTATGGTTTGCTAGCCATCTAGTTCTTCAGCAGGTACACATGAATTCATTTGGGCATGAAATATTCTGCCAGTGATATCTGTGAGATCCTTACCAATCACCAACAGTTGGGGAAATTAATTTCCTGGAAAGTTTTGGATATGAAAAGGTTATTAAGAGAAAAAAAAATTCTTCAGAACTTACATGAGCTACACAAGGATTCTGACATTTACTGAAACTGAGGATGTACTGGGATACTAGGTGGGTTTTGTATCCTGTCTTGATATATTCAGGCTACCTGAATATTATATATAGTCTGGGGAGAACTACTATCTTCCCAAGTTGATAGAATAGGAGGGCGTCATGGCTCAAATTCTGAGGGCCCCAAGATGCTTCTTAGAATTGGAATTAGAGTGAGGCAAACAAGGTGCCCGGAGGACACACTCTAAGGAGGTGACCACCCAGAGCCACATGAGTGCAGGGCTGATACCCGAGAGTGAGCACGCTTAGGGTTTGCATCCTAGACACCCACTTTCCTTTCCTTAGCCCTAGTTCTGGTGCCCACAATGGCTCTCAAACTATTTTTTCCCATGATTCCCAGTAAGAAATACATTTTACATTCAACATGTAGTATACAGAGACACACATGCACGCACACAAGCGCAAACACACACACAGACATAACTGAAACAAGGATTACAAGTGACAGTGCTAACAATACTAACCCTTTATCTTAGAGGATGCTCTCTGATATTTTGTATTCTATTTTGTCTTACAAAACTGCTGTCCATGACCCACTAAACTGCTTTCACAACCCACTAATAAAGTACAGCCTGGGAGTTTTAAAAAGTTTGCTTTAGGAGGTGCTCAGCAAACATCGTAACACATGGGCTACTACATAGGATTCCAATGGCTGCTAAAAACTATCAAACCCAGGCATTTTTTGTGACGGCCTTCAAGAGTTTGACAGTGATTTAGGTGACGGTGGCAGCGTGAGCCTCTTACCACTGTTTCTCATCTTGCTACAATGGGAATTCTGGGGTCACAACAGGAAACCACAGAGCCATCCATAGTAATGTTTTGCCCACCTGACCCCATACCACTTAAAACTCCTCTTCTGATGGATGGTCTACCTGGCACACTGTTTTCCTCATGGACCTAATAGCTCCCAACACTCCAATGTTGGTGTTTATTGCGTAAAGAAAAGGGCATAGGAGACACACAATTTAGGTTTTACGGCTGCAGGTATTTTACACGGAATTTATTAACCTCACCCAGCAGCCAGGAGAACAGATAGGGAGGCTAACTTGGACTAGAATGGTATAGAGGTCAGAAAGGAAAAGATGATTGCTGAGTGCATGATAGGAATAGAATCGTCCTTTTGCAGAAAATCGTGCTTTGAAATCAGTAATTGTCAAAGCAGGTTCCCAGCAACTCATGCTGACACTACCGTTTTCCAGGTTCTCACTGCTTTCGTAGCATCCTGAGTCTCGGGGTGAGCATCCACTCAGGCCCTGGCTGTCAACGAGCAGCTTCTCCTGGGATCCTGACTGGTCGCTGTTACCTAGAGGAGAGAACACAGCACGAAATCAACAAGGGGAGTGAAAAGCAGAGATTTCAGAGTCAACAGATCTCGACTTTATCCTCAGATACTGCCCTGAGCTTTTGGAAGAGAACAATTTATCTTAAAATAGATGAGATCAAAATGAACTAGTGGGATCACAACTTTTCTTCCAATAAAGTATTCATTGCACAAAGATAAGTTTGGAGAGAGCACACAGTTGGAATATGTTGACACCTTTTAAGTTACACAAACAGAAGCTTTTAAGTTACGCCAACTCCGGCCTTGGGGCTATGAGGAAAGGAGAAAGGCAGAGTGCTGTTTCGGCAGTGGGGCTCCCAGTCCCTTCTGAGTGATGGCACCATCGAGGAGAAGCAAACAGAGAATAAACGCCCCATGCACAAGGTGAGATTGGGTCATACGTTTTTTGGAGATGTATAAAACTTGTGCTGGAAGATAGTTGTGTTGCCAACTTTCCAAATTTGGGAGCTAATATTAAAGTGTCAAATGAAATAAATTTTATTAGCATTTAGGAGCATTCTTAGCCCTCAGGGACATGCGCTGAGGGCTCTTCTATTAGCTCAGCAAGAGTAAGGCTGGCAAGACGAGGCACAAACCCCAAAACTGAGGAGAGGCCAGTGGCAAATCTTCTTTTATTTTTGTTGTTTGGGATAAGTTAGTGGTTGCTCTTTCTTTTCTGCTTCTCCCTTTGTCTTGTGCCAGCACACTTCTGTCTCCTGCATATAAGTAAAAGCTGGGGAAAGCTTAGGAAACCCTCGAACTTGGAAGCTGAGTAACAGATACATGGTTGCTGGTATAGATAAATGGATGACCGAAAGCTGAACGTCCTCATTCCGAGTGGATAAAGAAAATGCAGTGCCTCTATATACACCATGGAATACTACTTGGCCATGAAGAGGAATGAAATAATGTCCTTGCAGCAATTTGGATGGACCTGGAGGCCATTATTCTAAGTGAAGTAACACAGGAGTAGAAAGCCAAAATCCACATGGTCTCACTTGTAAGTAGCAGCTAAGCTATAAGCACACAAAAGCATATAAAGCGATACAATGGACTTTAGAGAGTCAGAAGGGGAAGGGTAGGGGGAGTCTAGGAATAAAAAACTACATATTAGGTACAATGTATACTACTCAGGTGATGGGTACAGTAAAATCTCAGAATTTACCACTATATAATTCATCCATGTAACCCAAAACCACTTATACCCCCAAAGCTATTGAAATAAATAAAAATAATAATAAAATAAAGGAAAAAAAAAAAGGAAGACCTCATTCTAAGGAAGGCTTTTAAAGAGAAGCATCACTATTTGTCAATTGAGCCTCAAGAAAGCTGGAGGAGAGGAAAAAATCAAGAGCAGCATCAGACACTTCTGTTGAGTGAATCTGCCCCAAGGAAATCACGTGGAAAGCTGTGAGGGTCTTCAACAACCCAGAAGTATCAGCCGGCATGTTGTAGAAAGGGCACGTGGAGCCTTACATGGGACACTGAGGTTACACGCAGATCATCTTTGCATTATTATGCAAAGTGCTTGGTCACATAAAACAGAAACCAAGAAAACATTTTCTACATAAAATAGCTAGTTGCAGTGATGAATCGCTTTATTTTCCTTTCTTTTCATCCCCCACCAACTCCCCCACTCCAACCACATACACAAAGAAAAAAAGAAATCAATAAACCAGAAATGTGATGCCTTTTCTCAGGTCATCAAAATAAAAATGTGGGGAGGCGGAAGGCTCTGGCAGCTCTCCAGCTGTCCATTCACCACTTCCTGCTTGCATTTCTCACAGGGAAAGCATTTTACAGCCCCAACCACAGCAGAGATCGTGGCAGTGTAAGTCCCTCAATTAGAATCCCAAATTAAGAGTGCTACTTTTAAAATGACGAATGAAAAATTAACTAATTGGAAGCACAAGAGCAAATACTGTCCCCCCGACCGCCTAAAAGTGGAACATTCTAGAGCGATGTCCTCACTGTGTGGAAGAGCCTGTGGCTTTGCAGTGGCCTTTGTTCTAGCCTAGCATGTTATTTAGAAAAATGATGCTTATAAAATGAGGGCTTTGCGCTATCCATTACAACCCAGGGAGAGGAGTCAGTGTACTCTGTCCCTGGTGACACGGTTCAGTGCACCACAGCGGCCAAAACAGACTCCAGAGTGCTGGCCGGTGGGAGGAACACAGGAGACCTGCTCCTGCTGCAGCATGGAAATGTGTGCTGTGCCTGCATATCTGGGGACCCCAGCCTCACCAGACACAGCAGGATACCTGAAATTATTTTGGAGAGGGAGGGGATCCATCTGTCACCTGAAAACCACAGTTCTATTTATAGACCCATGAGGCATAAGGAAGGGGGCTAGAATCACTGTCTTTATTAGGGAGAAGAGAAAAAGAGGTGAGGTGCCTCTCCTCTGTAGTGCAGAATCAGGACCATGACCTTTTCCCACACTTCTTAGCATTGGTACAAAAGATACTAGGTACAAAAGATAAGAAAGAAGATGAGCTAGAACCCTGAAAATTCTCATAGTCAAATCACAGCAAAGTGCGAGGTTGTGAGGCTGAAACCCCATTTGAGCATGACCTGAACTTTGACCTGAAGGGGCTCTGCTTGGGCTAAGCTCTCTCTGCCTCCAGCCTCACCAACCCTGCCCCCCTCCCCACCCCACACACACAGGGAGAGAATATGCTGAGACACCTATGAATATTCCAACATCAAAAGGCAGTGGTACCCAAGGGCACATACCATTGCCTGGGGAGCAGTTACCTTGGGAAAGAAGAGAAGGGAATGGGAGTCTCTGAAAGCAGGACTTTCCATGGGCTTACGCCATATTTCTTAAAATGTAAGAAATGAAGAAAATATGGCAAAACATTAACTTCAGCATGTACATGTGTACGTTTGTTTTCTTTTTCCCTGTACTTTTCTGCATGTTTGAAATAATTCCTAAATTAGAATTCTTATACAAGTTATCATTTATACTTAGAAACGGCTAAGACAGTAAACTTTAGATTATAATGTACTTTACAACAAGTAAAAATTCTTTTAGCAATTTGTAAGACACTTTCATTTGCCAGACCGAAGATGGTGGGTCTGGGCTTGGTGTAAGGAGCAGCCATCTGACAATCGGAGTCTTTTCCCAATGGGGTTCCCATATGAAGGCTGGCATTTTTCCCACGCTTTGAGGGAGGCTGGACAGGTGTGACTTCCAAGTAGTGCTGGAAATGTACTTTTTGCTCTCAGTGATGGCTAAGCTAGAAACCTTTCAAGATCCCTCCATATCTTCAAAGATCTCAATAGACCTCTGCATCTCTCTAGTGTACAGAAGTTTGGTTTGACAGAAACCTACCATGTTTCTCTAAGTTATCAGTTAGAGGCACTACTTCTTAGCCATGATGACTTTAACTGTGTTGGATGTAAAATCCTATAATGCTAGGAAAAGTCTGGACCCTGACTCTTGGCACTGATGGGTACCTCTGGAACCTTGAAGCCTTTGTTTTGGAACCAATAAAAGGAAGCACAACTTTATATACCAGGGAAGTTCTAAACAACAGAGCAGAATAGATCCATAATGGAATGTTTGAAGAGGCAAAGAGGTCTTCTTCACCTTCCAGGTTAGCAACCTGATGGATAGCCATACCCTCCTACAAAATGCTCCCTGGTACAAAAATCTCAGGATGTGATCCCAGGAGGAACGACAGGTCTGAGCCAACATGGCATGGAAGAATCTAAGCACAGATTCCTGCCTTACACTCAGGAGTTAGCTTTTCTCCTCCAAAGCTGTGGAAGATAAAGGAAATGTAATGGAGAGTACGTATAAACCAGTTGTTGGTTGCATGTGGAGGCTCACGCCTGTAATCCCAGCACTTTGGGAGGCCGAGGTGGGCAGATCACCTGAGGTCAGGAATTTGAGGCCAGCCTGGCCAACATGGTGAAACTCCATCTCTACTAAAAATACACAAATTAGCCGGGTGTGGTGGTGCATGCTTGCAATTCTAGCTGCTCGCGAGGCTGAGGCAGGAGAACGGCTTGAACCCGGGAGATGGAGGTTGCAGTGAACCAAGATTGCGCCACTGCACTCCAGCCTGGGCAACGAGAGCAAAATTCTGTCTCAAAAACAAAACAAACCAAAATAAAACAACAACAACAACAAAAACCCAGCTGTTCTTGGTGACTGAGGAAAAGCAAGTGGGCTATGTTACTCGGCAGATGTGATTCAGGACAACAGATGATTTAATATTGATTCATACTAATTGAGCTGGTAGGCTACACCAGTTACTGTGCAGGCTCTTTACACACAACCTGGCCACAGACCCAACGTGTCTCTTGGGAATCAAATACTTAAAAAAATGTTAACACTGCCCTTTATAAAGTGATATTAACTATGAATCACAATTGTCTCCAAATCTATCCCTGAAGGCAGCCTGTTTATCTTAGGCTCAGACATCTATCTGATGGTGTGTGTTTCTCTAGCTTACCAGTTCATTTAGAGGGACTGCCTATTTAGCAGAAGTGAATTTCACCTAATGACACTTGCTTCTGTATTTCTCAGGCCTGATACATTTCAGTAATGTAAAATTCTTTTTTCCACCATTAACCATGGTTTTGGTGTGTCTTTCAGCAACAGAAATGCTATTAGCTACTGATATCCCTGAAGCAGAGTCCTTGAAGGAAAACGCATTTGAATTCAGTAACTAGAAAGGATACTCCTTTAAGATGAACGATTTCAGGAATATTTCTGATGGCAGATTGAAGAATACAGAGCAAGATAAGACTGAGTTAATGGAGCAAAGGATATGGTATATTCAAATAGACTTCGTAAAAGCTGTGAGCTCACCGACGATTCTGCTCACAGGCTGTAAAAATAAGCTGTCATTTAGGTTAGGAATTTGCAAGCCAATCGATACGGAATTCTCTGCTCTACATATTCACTGGGGAGAGACATCTCCTCCTTTAACGAAAGCTGATGAATTTCATTTATTCACAAACCAGTCTATTCAATAAGAACACAACTCCTCGTGTGCTCTGAGAAGCAGTCAATCCTTAGCTGGGCGAAAACCTCCCAGCTGGTCAGTCGCTTTTGTGCTCAGCTGTCCCAATGGCCTGCTGGAGGCTGCACATCTCAATAGTACTGCAAGTGGAGTCTACCCAAACTGTAATTCCATTCTTGCAGACGCTTGGTACAGAATCCTCTTCAACTATCACCTAGAAACATGCCTGGAAAGGCAGCGGCGGCACAGGAGGTTTTCTTTTGTTCCCATGTCTGCCCTGGGAATTTACGTCTTTGTGCAATTTGACCTTGGCTTGTGAAATAAGAGGACAGAATAAGCGACTCCAGGGACCTAAGCACATACTGGCGGCATACGTGGGGCCTGCTGTGGCGGACCTCACAGGGAACACCTCTGTGTGTTCAGGGACTTACTGTCATACTCTTGTAACAGCTCCACCGCTGTCAAGAGAACAGCTCTGTGTTCCGGGTCCCTGATATTTAACTCATCCAAGTCTTCCTCCTCCAGCAGCTTAAAGGTGTCCAAATCTTCATATCCATTGAACAGGAAAGTGGGCATGTGCTCCTGTGAGAGGGAGAAGGAAGACAGAAGGGAGTCAGCCAGCCCAGCCACGTGATAACACCGCCAACAACTAGCCTGCAACCCCCACACTGTTCTCATAGTCATCTTCATGCTAATCAAAAGATGAGAAAGTATCATTTGCAATGGATCCTGAACATCCCAGTCCTCTGGCTTAGTAGGCAAGCAGGGTGTTTTATTAATCATGGATTAGGAAGATGTACATTGCAGGCTGTGATGGATTCCGCAGGCTTGCACTATAATTGTACTCTTGATAAGAGCTAATTCCTTTACCTCCACAGAGCCCACAACAGAGGAGACGCCTCCTCCATTTACAGAGTTATTAAAATCCAGCATTTAATTCCTCAGGATCAAGAGTTTTGCAAAGAGGAAACGTAATCTCTCATTGCAGACTCACACTAGTAGATGCTGGGAGTGATGGTGGGAGGGAGGTGGGCATGGAGTTTCCTCGTGGCCCCTGTGGAGCTAGCTGTGATCAAGGTGCCAGGAGTTTCTGCCTATAGCTCTTCCAGCAGCAAGGTTGGATCTGGGACTTATGCTATCACCCATAGCTGAGGTCAAGGGCAGTGTTAGAAAACTGGTAACTCTTTCTGTGGAATGGATGCTGATCACAGCAACGAGCCGACCTTACTGGACCACACAGATCAGCCCCAACCCTACCCTAAAAATGCCCTCCCTTGCTCAGTGTAGGAGAGAAAAAGGCAGTGAGGTAGTAGCATGTGACGAGAATCCAAAGCGACTGACTTTTAGGTTAATCCGATCCAGGAGATCCTCCACAGACTTGGGCTGGGGCGGTCTTCCTTTCCGCCGCCTCCGGGTGGGGCGCTTGGGCTTCTCCTCGTCCTCGCTGAGCACATCCACGTAGATGAACTTGAATGTGCCGACTTTGTTGTTCAGCAGCCCCATCCAGGTCCCCATGGGCGGCTTGCTGATGATATCAATGATGTCTCCTTTCTGTGGCCCAGGGAGCAAAGATCTGTCCATTAGGTACATTCCACGAACGTACCGATCATAAGTCTGTCAGATACACAGGTCATGCAGAAGTGAAGATGCCACAAAGGCCAGAATCGGGGTCCCACAAGTCACCCCTCTGAGTGAGCCGCACAGGATGTGACTGTGAGCTCAGCAGAGGCCAGACAGGTGTCTCTGACTGTACAGAATTCCACACAGGCCCTTGGTCACAGCCCCTCCACCCTCTTGCCCTGCAGAACCAGGGGTGCCTGGGGTGCCTCTGGTGCCCTCAGCCAGGCTGCCCACCTGGCGCTCCGCACGTCTTCCCTCCTCAGAGGGCTCCCACTTCTTGGAGAAGGCACTTCCCACCTGTCCTACCCAGTGTCAATTCTGGCCCTGTCATGGCTGCACACACTTGGTGGAACCCCATCTGTCCCATAAAAGTATCTCTGAGCACACAGAAGGCAGAAATCTTTCTTCAGATGGAGAAAACATAGAAACCACGTGTGTGGAGCAGGAGCTGGTGGGGAGAGCGAGGGTGTGCAGTAGGAATTCTAGAGGGAAGCTGAGGTCAGAGGGGTGAAGTGATGATAACCCAGGGATTAACACGAGACCCTCCCTCGGCCGCGAGGGCTGGCTGGTTCTTGTTCTGTTTTTCACTACAGAGGAGACCAGTGATCGAGGTAGCCAAGATACTGTCCCGTCTATACCATAGTAGTCCAGCATTCAACAGTAAGGAGGAAAGAAAGCCTCCTAGAGAAAAGGAAGAGCCCAGTTAGCTGCTCTGAGGCCAGGGAGAGACATACCTTGAGCTTGAGTGAGTCTGTGTCATAGGGACTGGGGGTGAAGTCGGTGTGCACCCTGGCACGCCCGCAGAACGGGCCTCGGTAAGGCGGCTCTTCATCATCCCCATCTTCCGACTTGACGCTTTCCCGGTTGCTGGCTGAGGAATCGGTGGTGCTCACTGTTTGACCACCTGTACAGGAAACAGAGGAAGAACAAGGGTAGATACAGATTTCCCACCCAGCAAAGCAGAAACGTATTGAAGGTAAGGCAGATTAGGAAACGAAGGCCCAGAGAAAGGAAGCATTGAGCCACAACCCTCTGTCAGGACCAGGGCAGGGCCCAGTTATGAATTCTCCGAGTGGTATCCCTCAGTTCCTCACTGGACAGGGGACTCACAGCAAGTTACCCTCAAGACCTGGGAATCCATGTGGCACCGAGGCTCCCGTGTGGAGGACACTGCAGGACCAGTCACTAGACTCTGCTCTGAACATTTGTGACCTCTCAGTGGTAATGCACACTCTTTCGAACCATTTTACAGATGAGGAAACAAATTCAGAGTGGTCATATCATGTGCCCAAAAGGGTAAGAACTTAGTGGTAGGCTTAAATTTGATCTCGGGGCACGGTGGCTCATGCCTATAATCCCAGCACTTTAGGAGGCTGAGGTGGGCGGACTGCTTGAGTCCAGGAGTTCCATCAGCCTGGGCTACGTGGCAAAACCCCATCTCTGCAACAAAATTAGCCAGGTGTGGTGGCATGCCTCTGTAGTGCAGCTACTCGGGAGGCTGAGGCAGGAGAAGGATCCCTTGAGCCAGGGAGGCGAAGGTTGCAGTGAGCTGAGCTCACAACACTGCATTCCAGCCTGGGAGACAGTGAGACTCCATCTCAAAAAATAAAATTAAAAATAAAAATAAAATAAAAAGTTGATCTTTTCCTTCCTACCATTCAGCCAACTCCAACTACCATTGGCCCGAATGTATCAGTCACATATAAAATTCCCTCCCTTCCCCACACCCTTTATTTCGCTGGTCACCTGCATGTGCTCGTCTCCCTGGCTTATCCCCCTGCTCTCTAGATCCTTCTTCTGAGATGCTTTCCCTGTTGTCTCTGATCAAAATGCATCACCTCCTCTTTTGGGCTGCTGCTGCTGCATGTCTACTAATAACCAGACACGACTCTGAGTCCAGAGAGTTTGCAGGTCCGGTTCTCTAATAGCACCTGAAGGGCAGGACTTGGTCTTATTCACCTTAAAATTGCCTGAACCTAGTGCTCAGTATATGTCACATATTAACTCCAAAGACAATAATCTACAATGACAAACTAGACTTACTCATGGAGCTCTGCCCACTCAGAGAACTGCGAAGACTTTCTACGGAACCCCCGGCCTTGAGCTTGGGCTTGTCCAAGTGTTCAGGGTCAGGCTGTGAAGGCGGAGTGGAGCCAGGCATTCCATCGAGGCCCGAATCCTGCCATGGGTTTCAACAAAATGAAGAAGTTCATCAGAGTGCACAGCTGTTGTTTTGTAATTCTCAGTGACTTGGTCTTCAATGAAATCAATGAAATCAATCTACACTCATATTTGATTCTATAACCAATATTCTCCTCCTTTTAAACCTATATCCTTGCTTACTTTAAAGTTATGGACAATGTTACTATTTATTAACCACTCAAATATTATTTCTCATTCTCAAGTAGATATTCTTGAAATCTCCAAGAAAAAAAAAAATCTATCTACCACACAGACAAAATACTTAAAGGCTTAGAGACTCAGCACACACAAAAGCCCAGTAGCAAGGCTGGACTTCAAATGTAGATCAAGTACAATCCATGATTAATGGAATACCTGGAAGTGCAGTCAGAGGATATTTAATCTACTTGGATAGGAAACATTTGCACTTTTAAAAAAGTATACTCCTTGGGGGAAAAATTGGCAAGATTCTTATGTTTCTCTTTATACAAATTATTGGCATTGGCTAAAGAAATTCAAAATTAAAACCCAAATAGACAGCAAACATACTATTTTCCAGTCTACAATAAAATTTCCGTATGTCACTCTAAAGTCTTAGCTTCTTTCACTTTTCTAAAGTGCTGTCAGTAAAAAGCTGGGAGTCTCTTTCAGACCAGAATCCTGATGGGAGTGACTCAGCAGTACTTTCTGCATTTTGGGTAGCTAAGTATTACCCTCTCAGCGGCTCCTCATTTGCACATTTGAGCATAGCATGCTTATCTGATTCATGGTGCTATATCAATACACGATGTCACACTTCAGAAAGTCTGCAGTGAGAATTGTTTACTTGCCAAAATAGAAAAGTCTCTGGCATATTACACATGGCCACAGCCACATGAACACAAAACCAACTAAACGCAACCTGCTATTTGCATGCTGCCGAATCATCAGAAGGGCCTTAACACAGTTCCACAGGCCCTATAAACATCTGAGGACATCAGCAACAGTAGTCTCTGATCCAACACACATTAGCGCTTTCAATGTGAGGAAAGTGAGCAAGCGACCTCAAAAACAACAAAGAAAACTAAAGTTGACATTATTAGGAAGTCACTGAAGCTCCAAAGTATGAATTCCTTTAAAAAAAAACAAAAAACAAAAAAACACTCATTCCTCCTTTCTGCATCATAAAATAAGTGATTTTTTTCCCATCAAATTCTTCTGTAATGCTTCTGAAAAAAGCATGCAGTTTGAAAAACAGCAATAGTAAATGTGGATCTCTGATATATTTTCAAATGCTTTTTAAAATTATTAATTTATTCATCACATGTTTATTAATTACCTACAATAACAGGCACTATTCCAGGTACTGGGCATATAGCAGTATCAGAGAAAACAAATATCCCTGCCATAATGGTTTGTATATTTATTCAAAAGTTTTTATAAAAAAACACACAAGGTGGGCGCGGTGGCTCATGCCTGTAATCCCAGCACTTTGGGAGGCCAAGGTGGGTGGTTCACAAGGTCAGGAGTTCGAGACCAGCCTGGCCAATGTAGTGAAACCCCATCTCTACTAAAAATACAATAATTAGCTGGGTATGATGGCACATGCCTGTAGTCCCAGCTACTCGGGAGGCTGAGGTGGGAGAATTGCTTGAACCCAGGAGGCGGAGGTTGCAGTGAGCCAAGACCACACCATTGCACTCCAGCCTGGGTGACAGAGTGAGACTCTGTCTCGAAACAAAAACAAAAAAACCAACCACACAAAACCTTCCATTATTTTTGCTTTACAGGAAATTTATAATGATCAGTTATTTCTTTTATTCCTTAACTTATGTGAAATGACTGCCTTAAAAAAATAGAACTAAGCACGTAAGATTGCTATATGGTAGTAACATTACTGAAAAACGTCAAAATGATATTAAAATTCTATGCTTATGATTCATAAAGCATAAAACCTCTTTGAACATAAGCTGAAGAGTTTTGGTGGCTGTTTCAATTTGGGGGAAAAGCAAACTTAATAAAATGCTTTAAATTAGTATCATGCTTTCACTAGCATGCTGACTGCTTCATTGCTGGGAAGAAATACAGAACCACTATCACTCCCTCATCCATAGGGACAAGAGAATGAAAAGAATACAGAAAACAATCGTGGATAAGACACACTGAAGGCAGTCCAGCATCTCCTGCAGGTCTAATAAGCCACGGTTTCTGAGCCTGAGCACTGATCATTTTGGATGGACAGTTCTTTGCTGTGGGGGCCGTCCTGTCCATGCTAAGATGTTTGGCAGTGTCCCTGGCCTCTATCCTCTAGATCAGCATTCCGCAACTCCCGGGCCATGGACCAGAACCCGTCTGTGGCCTGTTAAGAAGTGGGCCGCACAGCAGGAGGTGAGTGGCGGGTGAGTAGGCCAAGCTTCGTCTGTTTTTACAGCCACTCTCCATTACTCGCATTACTGTCTGAGCTCCACCTCCTATCAGATCGGCAGTGGCATTAGATTCTCATAGGAGCATGAATCCTGTTGTGAATTGTGCACATGAGGCATCTAAGTTGCAGACTCCTTATGAGAATCTAATGCCTGATGATCTGTTACTGTCTCCCATCACCCCAGATGGGACCATCTAGTTGCAGGAAAACAAGCTCAGGCTCCCACTGATTCTACATTATGGTAAGTTGTATAATTACTTTATTATATATTACAATGTAATAACAATAGAAATAAAGTGAACAATAAATGTAATGCACGTGAATCATCCCGAAACCACCACCCACCCCAGCTCCGTGGAAAAACTGCCTTCCACAAAACCAGTCCCTGGTGCAAAATGACTGGGCACTGCTGCTCTAGATGTCAGCAATATCTACTCCACTTCATCTCAACCCAGTCTGACCATTGAAAGACATTGCCCTGGGGTGCATGGGGGAGCAAAATGATACCCTCTCACCCCTTCCCCATGAGAATCACTGTAATCAACTGAAGCTGCCATGCAGGCATTGTTTGAATCAAGTGAGGCGGGTGGCAGGCTGGTGGTGCTGTCATTCGCATAGGGGCGATGCTTGGTTTTAGCTCACTGTGCCCACCAGAGAGCAGCAGCTGAGCAAAAATGTCTGCTTTCACTGCTGTTTTTATTTGGCAGATAAACTGCATTACCTACATATTTCAAGCAGACAACCAGCTCATACACAGGTACTTCAACAGGCTACAAAATGAATGCTGTACAGGTGCCGGAGGACAGTGTCTTGAAAATTGAATGGTCATAATTACCTTGAGGCCAAGCTCTCCAACTGTCTTTACTCCCGCCACCCATGCAATTAAGACAGAAACAGTCATTTTTCTAGCAACAAAATTATAGATCTAGGGGGGAAAAATCTATTGTGTGATACCTTTCTTCATGGCTACAGATAGGGCAAATGAGGGAAAACACCCCGCTCTGAAACATTATTACCAAAGTCTGGTACCCAGGAAGAACTCCGAGTTTATTTCTCAGACTGGCTATGTGCTTCTAGAACAACTTATGCTATCATCGACAAGTCTGCTGTTCAAAAAAAAAGTTTTAGGTTTGATTCCGGTAACATCCATTCTGTAGCAAGGCATAGTTTAGAAAATAAAATGCTTCCTTTGCATTCAAATTTACAATGCCTATTGCACTGAAGAGTAACCATTTCTTTACATGTCTTTTTCTCTTGTCTGTACATAGAAGGCAAGTCCTATATTTTGTATTCCCCAGCACCAAGCACGGTGCTGAACAGCCCAAAGTGCTTAATAAATGTGTGCTGAATACAATATTTCTCTATGTAAATAAAGCACGGACTTGGAGCAGGTTAATGCCAAGGAATATGTATATTTAGCACCATTTAAAATCTCTGGTGGGCCATCCTCAGCTTTTCTTGTCAGGAAGAACCAAGGGAACATTCTACCAGGTAGCTACATACCTGCTCAGACACAGAGCTGCTGTATTTTTTAGACATTCTCTTTCTCATCGTCTCTTTCACTGATTTCACCTTTTTCCCAAGAGAGATGCGAGAGGCAGTAGGTGATTTGATGACTTCTTTGTACACAAAGTCTCCTTCTTTACCCTGTAAAACAAAATGTTGCAAGTATTGTTGGTTGCAAGTATTGTTGATCGCAAAAGATGAAGGACAGGTTTTATTATTTAAACCATTACTGTCCTAGCTCTCAGAAATATGGGCATTCCTCAGGATCTTTAAGTTTTTCTTGTGTTAACTCTGTGCTGTTATTTATCTCTTTGATTAAAAATGAAAGCTTATTGACTATAGGGTTTTTTGTTTGTTTGCTGACAGTGGGATGTGAGTCAGTTTTTATTTTACTTACTTTTAGTACATCCTTATCAGGTTACATTTTTCCTGCTATTTTTAACACCCAAGGGGACTGCATTTCATCAGTAAAGAGTGATTTACCTTTGGGAGGCTGAGGCGGGTAGATCACGAGGTGAGGAGATCGAGACCACCCTGACTAACACGGTGAAACCCGTCTCTATTAAAAATACAAAAAATTAGCTGGGCGTGGTGGCGGGCGCCTGTAGTCCCAGCTACTCGGGAGGCTGAAGCAGGAGAATGGCGTGAACCCGGGAGGCGGAGCTTGCAGTGAGCCGAGATCGCGTCACTGCACTCCAGCCTGGGCAACAGAGTAAGACTCCATCTCCAAAAAAAAAAAAAAGTGATTTACTATGTTCATGTAATCCCAGCAATGAGGGAGAAGAGAGGATAATACAACTGAATTGCCCTGAGAAAGAGGTTAGAACAAATGGTTAAGCTCACTCGTTAGAAGAGCAACATCTGATTGGATTTCCATCACTATAGCGCTCAGTGTGTACATTTCTCTCTTAACAAACTAGATTGTGGTCATCTCTCATTCTAGTTTGCATTTTTTTTTAAACAAACTTTTCTCTGAGAAAGAAAACAAATCATATTTTCTCTCATTTCTAAAAAAGATTGACAGCAGAAAACTATTGGCTTAAGAATCAATATAATTTGATAGCCAAATAAAATAGTTTAAATCTCTTCCAGGAAATTTTCAAAACATTTCATATACATCCCAGGTGGGTATTTTAGCTGACCCATGATCATAACAAATATGAAACACGAAATCTTCATTTTATAGTTTTATGACACAATGCAAAGGACAAACTAAACTATATATAAGACTCACCAAAGGCTGGGCGTGGTGGCTCACGCCTATAATCCCAGCACTTTGGGAGGCCAAGACGGGTGGATCACAAGGTCAGGAGTTCAAGACCAGCCTGGCCAACATGGAGAAACCCCACCTCTACTAAAAATACAGAAATTATCTGGGCATGGTGGCATATGCCCGTAATCCCAGCCACTTGGGAGGCTGAGGCAGGAGAACTGCTACATTGGGACGGAGGTTGCAGTGAGACAAGATTGCCGACAAGACAAGATTGTGCCACTGCACTCCAGTCTGGGTACAAAGCGAGACTCCGTCTCAAAAAAAAAAAAAAAAAAAAAAAAAAAGGACTCACCTTCACCCTTGGGGTCTGAGAAAACAAACTTCAGGGAACAAAACTTGTGTGCCACTGTGGTGGCCTGTCCCTGGACTATGACCCCAAAGCAGCTCTGAGGGGCAGACACCTGGGCCTGACACCAGATCCCTGAGCGGTCTGGTCTGCTTTGGTCCCACGGAGACTAAGTTCACTCCAGGACACCCCAGACCACAAAACCCTAGGCTTAGTATAGGCCATGCGGGGCCAGGTACTGGGCCTGTAATAAGACTGGTGTTCCAAAATGCCAGCACATACCCACAGGGCTCCACTTCATGGCACTATGTGTGTGTCGTAGTTACGTGCTAGAAACTAGCAAGAAGAAAAGGCCATGTGCAAAATGACTCAGACCACAGAGGCCAGACTTATCTGGATTTGTTACTTGAAGAAAACCGGAAGCAAAGGCACTAAAGGAACCGTGCTACTCAGGGAAGGAGACGGCAGTGAGAGTGGTCATTATTCATTCCATGTGGAATGGTGGAGTCCGTAAGGTGAGTGAAATAGAGCTTTTCTCTAAACGTGACTGAGGATTACCAAGGAAAACAGTACCCACTATCAGTTCTCAAAGATGCTCAATGGTCAACTATTGTCAGCCTCATCGCCTGAATCCATATCTTTTGCTTTCCTCCAATGCTACTCACCATTGGGTCAGAATTATTACTGCCAACATGCAGAGAGCGATTTGTCAAGTCAAATCCTCCAAAACTGCAGGTTCTCTGTGGAAAAGAGGGCAGGGCAGAAAAACTCCAGTTATGCTTAAGCCAGCCGGTGGTGCACCAACCCAACAGTCCCCATTTGCAGGACATCTCTGAATCACAAATACGTGTACAGGATGAAAGTAGAACACGAGAAATGATGAGAAAAAAACACATGAGTCATGTCATAAGGAAACTTCACTCATTTTTCCCTTTCACAGGCCACTGGAACTCTGCCCACCCCAGATGTCTAGAATCCTCTTAACATGCAAAAACCAACCACTTAAAAAAAGCCTAAAAAACAACAACAAAAAAACCATGAGTCCAGTGCTGTGAGATTCCCTGTCTCCAGCACAGAACTTCCCCTAACATCAGCTACATTCAGTAGAGAGAATGAAGGGATATGTGTTAGAGGATCCATGTGCTCAGGCATCCTGAAAACCCAGGTCTAAAATCCCATGGCTCTGACACCAACAGCAAGCTTTTCAAACAGACTTTCATTTTGTTTAGTTTTAAATCGCTGAGAAGAGGAGGGGGAAAGGTTATGTTTATAGTAGTCCAATCAGGCCAAGAGAATTACTCACTCACTGCTTCCCCATCCTAGCCAAAAACGCTGGTAACTTTCCCATCTAACTGACCAAGTTAAGTAATGATGACCCTTTTCTCTCAGTGAATGAAGATGCCACATTTGCCCAGAAAGAAAACGGATGAATCGGTGACTGTCTTTGACCACACTCTTTAATTTCAATAGGACAAATGCTGATGTTATAAAGAATGAAAACTTTATTATCCTTTTAGGTGGTTGCAAAACTTCACAGAACTGCTTATATCTTAGTGATTTTTGTATTTGCAGAACTTGGTTCAAATTCACTGTTGTTTTTCTAGTAAAAGCCTCTGAGCGACCACCCTGCGCCCCGCAACGCACATTAATGTTACAACTAATTATTTTTTTTAAACATCAGTAATGAAAGTTTAATTGTAGATTCAGGGTTCAATATTTTGTATTACCAGCTTCTCAGAGAAGTCTAATGAACAGCTATTAAATGGAAGAAATGAACAGAAAAGTACAATGTATTAGGTTGGTGCAAAAATAATTGCGGTTTTGCCATTATTTTCAATGGCAAAAACTTTGATTACTTCTGCACCAACCTAATATACTATAAGTATTGCTTATTTATTTAAAAAAATATATATATATATATAAAATTAACTGAATTGATAAAGTAGAAACATCCTAGAAAGAAAATGCCCAGGTTTTTGAAATCACATAAATCTATACGCAAATCCTGGTTCTGCCACTTACTTGCTGTGTTATCTCAGGTAAAGTACTTACACTCTCTGAGCTTTAGATTAATTATTAAAATAATACTTATATCACATTTGAAGCCTTCTAGCGCACTGCCTGGCACAAGGCAGACACTCTACGAAATGCTGGTTTCTTCCATTACTTTTCATTAAGGCTGTACTGAGAATGCGGTAGTCATCCTGGCAGCTGTTATATTGAAGTTGAGGCTTAGTTAACATTATAAATATGCAAATGCAGAGGTGGAGCTTTGTTCTGGGCCTTACAATCTAATCTGGGAGTTCAACTATAAAATCGGAGCATACCAGGAATGGGCCACAAAGTGAGAGATGGCCACTGGGGTACAGGGGAAGGCCAAAAGATAAGGAAAGCATTTCATGACAACCGACATCAGGATGACTCAGAGCTGTTCTTCTTCACCAGTGCTGCTGCTGCTGCTGTTTTAAATAATCTACTACCAATTTATTTTCTAATAGACATTATCCTAATTCTATATTAAATATCAATGAGCAATGTGATTTCTTTTATCGTCAACTTAACTGGACCTATATCTATTCTATAGAAAGAGAAAAACCTTTCTGCACAAACATATTCACCAAATCACCTAACTGGGTAAGCAATGTTATGACCACCTCTCAAGGCTAATTTTTAACATTAACTTTCTCTTTCCAGCTTAAAATGCCACGTACATTTCCTCCTTCTTGCAAAAGCAGTGATTTTATTCTAGTTTCTTTCCTGTGACTCAGGGCTTCACAGACACGGTATGGCGCCCAGATGCCTCATTATTGTATGGTTTTGCATGTCCCTGCTTTAAACTACAGCATCTACTGCAATGTTGGAGCCCGAGTTATTTCTGATGCATATGAAATAACTGACAAAGAATTTATGTGGAAACTATGACTGCAATAAATTAGAATCTCATTTAAGTTTTCATATGCCTATTGTATGCCTTTATTTCTAAAATGAAAAACTTAAAGAATGGACTAGTTTTCTTAACTACCAACTAAAACGTCTTCCAATGATAGACTAAGATATCTGGAATTGATTCTTTTTAACAGTGGAGGAGTGACAAAGAATATAACAATAAAGATTGCTTGAATTAATTTCTAGCTTTTTCTATAAGATCAAGTAGTTCTTTAACAGCATTCCTTCAAAAGAGAAAATGGTCTGTAAAGAGACTCATAAAAAATAAATCAGTATATCAACCAGCCTTTAACATTGATGACCTAAATAAATGAAGCCTAAATGAAGTTTTTTTTAGTTCATACACCTCCTGTACTGATAATTATAAAAACACTTTAGATAGATGCTTGGGATGAGGAGGGCTAGTCAATGGAATGGTCATGCAGTTGGAAACACATGTTTTGGGTTGAATTTAAAAATGGACAAAATTGCAAAATGTCATGCATGTCTGTTCTCTCAAACAAAAATTGAATGACCAAATAAAATACGAGACAAGTGACCACTTCCAGTGAATACAAAGCATTATCATTTCCCTGAGGTTTCATCAAGCAAATATGGCATTTTTGAAAGACGAAGAGATTGAGGTTGAAGAATAAAGGAAACTTTTAGATAAAATGAAAGAAATACATGACAAGGAGAATGGAAAATAACTTTTTAAATAAATCTAGCAAAGAAATAAAATTAGTCCCTTTTTAAAAAAGTTATTTCTACTGTAAGATAGAATGCTTATTTCCTCTTACATTCTCTGGATAAATAGTAAAATTTTGATTGTAAACTGTACTACAAGAAAAGGAATATGCAAACATATAACTTCCTATTGAACACATAGTTTTACAAGTGTTGAAACTGTCCATTACTGTCTCAGGCTCACAGTATTTTAAAAATACTCAGCTTCAGACTGATACTTGAGGTAGGGATTACACAACAGCACGTTAGGTGCGGGTGGTGCCTGGAGGGATTACACAACAGCACGTTAGGTGGGGGTGGTGCCTGGAAATGAGCTTGCCCAGATGTCTATACTCAATGTCAGTGAAGAATTAATCACTGGTCCACAACGCTAACTAGCACAAATCCCAGAAATATAACTTCTAGAGACAAAGCCCTCATGGAGTTATAGTATGAATCCGACAATAAGTAACATGAGAGGCACATCAACAATTCAAGGTGCTCCAATTGGGAAAATTCTCAGTATTACATGATGTAAACTCAGAGGTGAGTCATCAATTAACAGAAGAAGTGGGTCTGTTCTATCAAGGTCATGTCAAAAGGTACAAGAGCAGACGAACTGGGCAGAACACTTCTGAAAGTAAAAAATAAATACATAAAACTAAGATTGGTTATTTTTCAAAATATCTGTGAGTCAGAGCAAACCAGAGGCTGAATGAGTGAGAAAAAGAATTGTTATTCTAAAGCAAAAACTCAATCAATGAAAAACTGTTGCCATGATACAGAAAGAGACAGCAGAAAAGTTCCTGCTACATACTAGCAGTATTAAAAGTATTGCAAGAATTACACCAATATGAAAGGACAGAAAATAAGATCTAGGGAGGAAGTCAACACGTGGAAATACTTGGAAAATCCAGGGGCTAGGAGGGACCTAACGATTCTTTTACAACAGAGAAAGTCGTTTTAAGAATGGCATTGACCAATCCATCTTTACTTTCACAAAAGCAGAACCCGACTGAATGAATTTAAATTACACTAATTGTCTGGGGAAGAACATCCTGTTCATGAATGTGAAGGCCCCCTGGGAAAACCACTATTGAAGGATACTCTACTCTTTCAGATCTTTAAAAGGGCCCACAGCCAACCGTCCTGAGCAGATCAAGCAAGGTGCCAGGTGACAGAGGGCCAAGAGCTCTACTTCCTCATTGTGCACCATTTTATATGGGCCACTGTGCAAACTAAAAGTTAGGTGGGAATTTCAGAAGGAAAAATATCTATATTCTGAAGTTCAAAGTAAGTCATGCCTTGAAAATAAATCTTACTAGGTCTCTGATCAGCCAGTATTAAAAGTGAAAAACATCCCCTATTCTTTCAAAGTGAGTACTTCATTCCTTGCTGAGTACAGAAGAATCTATAGGCTAGGGGAAGGCATTTCCAAATGTTGATTTGTTTATAAAGATAAGAACATTGAATAGACTTAAGTAAAACAAAAAGGCTCCCATTTTTGTTGTTAGATTTACCAACTTTCTGCTTGCCTCTACTAATAATATAAATGTGCTTTATAATGTTTTCAAATCACCGAATTGGTGACTGTGATGATGGCAGTTTTTCCATGAGCCTGCTCCTATTGTTTTAATGTTAAAACCAAGAGCAAGCATCTCTTTCCAGGGTGAAATGCCCTTCTGTTTTGAATCAGCTTCTTTGAGGTCAAGTAACACAATGGCCGAGAATCAAGACAGCCACTCCTGGAGGCAGCCAAACCCCACCCCTGTACCCTGGAAGCCCCTCTCTGGATCAGCTTCAATGCTTATTTTAATGGGCACTCAAACAGCTTCATCTGACAAGAGGAGAAATGGAAGAGAAGGTGAAAGTTGCCTGGAAGTGAAAGCAGGATTTGAAATTAAAGGTGATGGTGGGATGTGCCCTGACGTCATGAGCAGGAGAGAGGGGAGAAAGCCAGTCCCCGCAGAAGAAAGGCCATAATGCTTGACTGCACATCACAGAAATGACAAGGCCGTCCTCGGGACCATCTTTGTGACTCACAGACTTCTGGTGGATTCTCAAGAGAACCCTTTTAGTACAGCGGTCGACCGTGGCGGCCCACTTCCTCTTTGCCTCCTCATCCTCCTCCAGCAGGCACCGCCTCAGGTCCTGTCTCTCAGCCTTGCTCAGGGTCCTGTCTGAGGCAGGCCGCACTAGCTGGGTCAGGTTCAGGTGGCTGTACAGGCTCCTCTCCACCACGTAGGTGATATTGAACTCGCTGACCGAGGTGCGCCCGCGCACCCTCCTGCCGGGGAAGCCACAGCTCCCGCCCCCTTTGCCTTTCTGCCGGAGCAGCTGCAGGTCACAGGTGGTGCTGGTGATGCCTTTTCTGGAGGGACGCTGGCAGAGAAAAGCTCTGGAACAGGAATAATTAGTATCCGTTTTCTTCAAGCGGATTTGCTTCCGGACACTCTGAAACTCCTCCAGGGACACCAGAAGGTGGTGCCTGCGACGGTGGTTGTCATAGAAGCAAACACCATCTGTACTTACCCCGTGGCTCAGGGACCCGAGACTCTTCTTCATCTCCCCCTCGGTGAGGGAGCGGGACACTTTCTGGGCCTTTTCTTCTTCTGGGTAGGAGAAGAATGTCCCCATCTTCTTGGGGGGCTTAATCAGGCCCCGACTCTCTCCTTTGCTGAAGGTTTTGACCAACTTCCGGCCAGCCCCCCAGGTGTCCAGGCTGCTGGAGGATGGAGACGTGGTGAGAGAGTCTGAGTCATCTTCGGGAGGTTTCTCAGGAGAGCCATCAAAGAAAAAAGGCTTCTTGTGCACACCAGAGTAGAGGGCGGACCGTTCATCCAGGACCGGCGAATTCTCGAACACGTGCTCCTCCCCACCTGGAGGGAAACCAACAGAATCTCTTGTGAACACACCTTTGCATTCTTGCATACGTCTTTCTTTACACCCACCACCCTGCAAAAAATAAGCTAGCCCATATAGATAGCTAGCCCACAGCAATATCTTTCTCCGTATCATGACCCTCTTTATAAACTCAGCTCCCACTTACATATGTACAGAAAAATGAAAATATACTGTGAAAATATATGGTTTCACATGAGCTTAACGTTAAAAGGTTTCAGATGTGTTTTCTCCTTCTTTAAATATCTTTGTAGATCTAACACCTTCACAGTCGTATTTAAAATGCCATTTGCAAAATCCAAGCTAGCCATAATCACAATATGCCTTAGCATTTCGAGATAATGCCCTCCCCAGTTTGTAAATGCAACCCTCTGAAACTAGGAATCAGGATCTTTCCCCCTTCTGAAAGGCACTCCTTTATGTTGGCTCTGGTGACTTTTTATAGTTGGAGTGTGATAAATGTCATATGGCTGACAGTGATTGTTTTATTGGTACATATGCCATTTGAGCGATTAAATCTCCAAGGAAGTTTTGGTGGGGAGAAACACTATAAAGGGTTGTATCCTGCAAATGTGACTGACAAATCATCTCCAGCTGACAGGCCAAATGTAAAAAGTCAGGAAACTCAGTGATCCCGGCCAGATACTCCCATCAACTCAGGCCTCGCTAGGAAGCAACAAGGGCGTTTAAGGGCCCTGACACGCAGGCAGCTCCAGGGTCCCACTGGTCTCAGAGATTCCAGCTCTTGAAGCCCTCACTGGAGCCAGGTGGCAAGCCAAGCCCTCCAGAGCCCAGTGGAAAGGTTTGGACTTGCTGGCACGAAAATCGAGTTCTTTTCCGCATGTGTTATGTGAACAGATGTGAGAAAAGAAGTAGGTCAAACTGTGGGTGTAGCGATCCCAACTGGCTGTGTCCCTTTAATTATAGGGAAACTTTGAGCTCTGCAGCTTTCCACCCGCTGAATTGTGAAGAGGAAAAAAGGAAAAGTTCCTTGGAACAGAAGGATGGCACTAAATATACCAGCTGGGACGAGGGCGCCAGTGTGTGGTAAATGTCAGAGAAAAGGGGAGCTATGCTCAGTTCAGAGCAAAACTCAGAGGGGGAAAGAACGGCAGCAGTCCTTTAAAATTCTAAAAATGGCTTACTTTCCCAATTGATGGGATTTATAGGTACAAATCTAACAACAACGAAAAAAAGAACAGCTGCTATTAAATACAACCAAAGGTCAACTTTACATTCATGTCCAGCAGACGTTGGTGGGGAGGGTGGGAAGTGGGAAAGAAGATGTAAAAATCTGCCTGGCCTATAGTCCCCTGAAGAATCAGGGATCTTTCAGGGGGACTTTAAAGGTAGGATTTGGGGTTCTAACAGAAATTCACCAGCCCAGAGGCAGGGTACAAATACCCTGGAAGTTTCCCGCTCCTTCCTCAGGACACCTGACTGACAAGGTGTGAAGACCAAGGGTTCTTATGCTGTTGGAAATAAAAACGGCAACCTCTTCTAGTTACAGTCTACCCTCCACTTCCAAGAAGAAGTGACTGAGCCAAGACTAGAGGCACAACCTGTGGCAGGGGCAGCCCAACCATGGACTTCTCTATTAAAGAAGTCGAGTGTGGTTGTGGCTTCACCATCTGCCCAGGTGTCCATGCAGATGTGCAAAGGCCCTTCTCCACCCATAGTCCTAAGGGGTTTCAGAGAATTCAGGTGAGTCGACCCTGCGTATCCTAAGGATCTGTCACTCAGCAGCTGTTTTGGACATTTTCCGGGCTCTGTGCTTAGGATTGTCATCAGAGATTCCAATACTTTGGTGTCACATCTAAGTCTGGAACCAGCTGGTGAACGCATGTCCATGACGAATGTAGCTCTATTCTCGGGTTCAGGAAAGTCAGCATCTGGTAAGGGGTTGTGAGGGATATGCAGTGAATGCTTCCCAAGAGGCTGCATCTGCTGGTGCTGAGGGCAGGCCTCCTGTAGTGCAGGCTGTAGTGCACTGGGCCTGACCAGCGGCCTGGAATCCCAACCTTGACCTGGACTGCTTGAACTTGGAGCATTTCTTCTCTCATCCTTCTCTGACTTAAGCATACAACTCTCCTACTGGAAGAGTGACCGTCAAGATGAGCTCACTCCATCACATTTGCTGGGATTTCCTTCACATGAAGGCCTCCATCTATCTTCTTCAGCTGAGACTGGCTTACCAAAGGCAAGGTGATTTTGGCAGGAGGAGAGAGGTAGGCTGTGGGCTGACTTAATGCCAGGAACTCAGGGGTATGCTCTGCATTCAGCCCGACTCTGCCACTCACAGTTCCATAACCTTGGGCAATTACTTCCTGGCTCTGAGGCTCTGTTTCCTCATCTGTAATAATGCCTACCTATCTTTCCATAATATCCCTGGCAAAGCTGTTGTGATGATAACAGTAAACATTATCCTCATAAAAGAGTTACGTGAAGGTGCTGTATGAGCTGAAAAGCTTTCTACAAAACTGGTGATTCATTCCTGGAGAGAACTGAGTGCGAGCAACGAGGGAAGGAAGGGTGTCCGTTCTATGGCAAAGACACAGAAATGGGCAGGTAAAGGGCACTGATGTAGCCTAGATTAAAGACTGGCCAGGGTTGTCCATGCCAGGATAAGGACTTGAAACCCAGGGTGCAAGGGCGAGAGTGAGTGAAGAACTGATCTCTCTCTTGGCTTTCCAAGGACTTCAGACCTGGCTGGGGAGAGAGGTGGCAACGGAGTGAGAACACGCAGCTGTCAGGAAGCAGGCTGCCTGGACATCGTGCTGGGCCTTCTGCTGGCTGGTTGAGTGGCCAGGAGTCAATTACTTAGCCTCTTTGAGTCTCAGTTTCCTCATTTCTGAAATGAGGATGGTGTAAGTGCTTACTTCTGGTAGCTATTCTGAGGATGACATTAAAGAGAACATAAAATCTAAAGTGTTTGGGAAAGTGCCCGGCACGTGGCATGCCCTCAATACATGATAATTATCATGCAGACAACTTGGTATTAGCACAGGCATGCAGGAAGTTAAAGGATCAACCCTTTGTAAGTCCAAGGGCGGGGGAGTTGGGGGGGTGTCTCCTGGAGTATGAATCCTTCCTGCTCTGCGAGATGGACAGGGGCCAAGGTAGCCTCTTCCAAGTACCACTGCCAGTGAGGACCCTCAGAGAGTTCTCTGTTGTGCAGGGGTTGGAGGAAGTTCCAGTTTAGCGGGGAATTGGGAGGTAACCCAAAGCAGGCGCCTTGAGCAACACACACACCTGGGGGCCTCTCCTGAGAAGACGGTGAGCTTGGCCAATGGCAACTCAGCTCCCTGACTCATCGGATGCCAGAGTGTACCTTAGGATTGGAGCTCACTAAATCCGTCTTCCATCTGTGAAGCCTGATTTGTGCCCAGATAAATTAAAGTTCAGAGCCAGAATTCCATATGGTTATTACTTTTTACTCTAGAGTTACCCCTTTCGGTATATTTTTCCTTTTCAACCAATGCCTCTCAAAGATAGTTGGACTGATTTATTCTGACATAAATATGCAAATTACAATGTTTGTATTTTTAATCATGTTATTCTAGTGGAAAGGCTGCCTTAACACACCACTATCATGTGTGAAGGGCCCACTGGGGAACAGGCCCAGGACTAGGTACTTTACCCACATTATCTCAGTTATGGATGAACCCCACCCATCTATTTGTTATATTTGAGACTTGATTTTGGCCGAGTGTTCATGAGATTTGTTACAAAGTGTGCCCTTAAAGTTGAATGTTGGCAATCCCATATGGTTCTCCCTAACAGTACCAACTGACACTGTCTGTGATTGCAGTAACGGTCGCCACAGGGTACATTCAATACTGTGGAATTCACAACTGGTGGGCAGGTATTAAAACACCCAAATGTAAAATCAGCATTGTATCCAAATGTAAACAGAATTACCACGCAAAAAGATACCCTTATGAAACCCCAGAATTGAAAACAACCCTAGTTTACGAAATTGGCCATAAAGCTGATTTCTCTCCCTATGTTTTTCTTTTCCCTTCTAATGCTCATTCTCTCACAGTTACCCACTTAGCTTCAGTATTATTCTAAGGGATTTAAACCCATGAATAATAGCAAACACAAATTAAAAGCAGCAATACAAACAAAAAACCCTTATCTTTGCAAATAAGGGGAAATTCATTTCTTTACATGACTTTATTTTATTTCTATATAACAAAAATGCCTCTACAAAAATAATTTTAAAACCTACATGTTAAAATTTGGAATTCCTCACAATGTAGATATGACATTTTAACAAGTAATGTGCTTTTTTTAAAAGCATATTCTTTCCAGTATTTTTATCCAATTCAATTCTTATAATTTTTCAAACAGAAAAATCTTATTTTTTAATTTTACCTTTTTGGGGAGAATTTATAAGATACTGCAAATGCACATTACTAACAAGAGAGATGAATAAGGTTGAGATTTGAACTGTCATAATTATACTTCAAAGGCTAACTATTCATTTCAATAAATCCAAGTTGATGTCTCTTGACATTATTGTTTCACCTGGCTAACTCCAGCAATACAAGTCTTAAAGATTCCCTTAGAATCCTAGGTCCTTAAAGCCCCCATTTGAATTGAGACTTGAGACTCTCTACAGGAAGAACAAATCATCCCTGAGAAACTGATAGGGATATTAGGTGCTTTGATTATTAGGCATTTCTTCAAAATGTACATATATGAAATTTGATCTAAATTCACTGAGCAAGAACCATAGTCCTTTTTGGGATTGGAGACTCATGTGAAAAAGTTAGAAAGTTTATATAAAACGGTATAAGCTCATACATGAAGCTACACTACACCTCGAGAAAATTTCCATTTCCCATCTTTTAAATTTAAATGACTAAGCACCCCAAACGCCTGACACCAGGACCTTTCATTCCATCACATCATCGCATCTGAGCATCACTCTTCTGGCAGGCACAGTTCTGCCAGATTTAGCCAGAGCTCAATGCATTTTCCACTTGAAATCGTATCCCTTTTCTACTGAGAAACTGACCCCAAATGATTTCTTTTGGAATAACCAGGGTGGAGTTTGCCTTTTTTTTTTTTTTTTTTTTTTTTTTTTTTTTTACCTTCAGTGCTGGGTTTTTTCATTTCTTCCACCCTAATTAGTTTCTTTCTGACTCTGCGAGTGGAGTTTACCAGCTTGTGTAACCTCTTAAACTTCACCGACTCCTCGGTCTCATCATCCGATTGTTCTCTTGACTGGCAAAGAAACAAAGGAAAAGTTAATCAGGTAATTGCTCCAAGCTTTGCCTGTGCGGCTGGATATAGCTGGCCTTGCTGCCAGTCTGATCCTCGGCAGCTCTGTTGCTGAACTTGGGGAACCAACAAATTTACCCAAGAGGTTTACAAAGCACCACATACCATCTTAAGGTCTAATTCGGGGTAGAATTAGGTCCTAGGCACGGAAACACACATCCTTGCCCTCAACTGGCCTGTGGTGGCATCTGTCTCAGCTACTTCCTTGTCCTCTTTTAGGAGGACTCCGGCAGGACTCTCCCTCCAATGCTGGCCCTGTAATTCCAGTTTCACTGCTGTGGTTTGGGTCAGGCTCTCATCTGTCTGGCCCATCAGGACTTGCTGTTTAACGTGGTCATCAACTACTTCTCCAAACCAAAATTCTGTTGACTTTTTCCAGCCCTCCCCCAAAAATCAAAAACAGCAGGGCAGGAAAGGGAAAGAGATGCAAACAGCCTCTTCCATCCCATTGGCTAAGACTGTCTGCCACATTGCAGCCAGCCCTTCCGCCTCTCCCGGCTCCTTCTAAGGGATCACAAGGCGAATGTGAGGACAGACCCTGCATTCCTCCAAGAGAGACAAGGGAAAAGGCTGACCTTTCAGCCATACAGTACAGTCCATATTCCCCACAGCCCATTGCACTTTGCAGGGAGTCAGCATGCTCAGGCCCAGCTGTTTTCCCTCAAGTATCAAACATTACAGAGAGAGGGAAAAAAATCTCTCTCTGCAGCAGTGACCCAGGCTAAAAACAATCCTTTCCTTGTGAAGGAAATGAGGGTTTCATTTCTAAGTCAGCTCCAACATTCAATATGCAGCTTCCTCTGTTGTATCTGTTCAAAATGTGAAACAGTAAAAGAGGTCTCCAGCTAAATGAGCGTGCAGCACGGGTGCATGGGCATGCCTGGGAGCAGCCGCCTCGGCACACCCTGTGCAGCGGATGAGCAATTCCAGCTCACATCGCATGTCCTGACAACAACCTTCTCTCCATTTCCTCCAACCCCGTTCATGGAATAGTAGGAAGACAAACGCCCCAAACGAACACACAAAACAAAAACAAGCCCCATCTCTGAACACGAGTCTAATATAGAGACTTTTTCTCCTG
The DNA here is from genome assembly GCF_049350105.2 of Macaca mulatta. Taxonomy (NCBI): domain Eukaryota; kingdom Metazoa; phylum Chordata; class Mammalia; order Primates; family Cercopithecidae; genus Macaca; species Macaca mulatta. Next base: position 66,992,897 of record NC_133409.1, on the reverse strand, counting down.
AAGAAAAGCTCTCACTAATCTCAGTGTTACAGACAATAAAACAGATAAGCAAGAGTTGCAGATAATACCTCAAGAGAAGAAGAGGTAGAGTTTCTATGCATTACTTAGGCATAAAAATGGTACATGTTGTGAGTCCTCTTTGCACTATGGCACAAACATTAGTAAGGATAGTAAGGGATATAAACAACTGATTTCCTGGCCTCTGTCCTCACCCTGAAACTCAAGGCATGGAGCAATGGTACTTTCTCCCCGTATGACTATCAGCAAACTGTTCACCCACTTGTGGTTAACTATAAACCTAACATCAGCAAGTCACCAGGCAGAAGTGTTTCTCAGACTTCTCTTCTGTAAAGTGTATCGATATCTATGTCCAATTTCTCTAAAATTCCTAGATAAAATGTTGCCTGAAAGTGTCAGAATTAAAGCTAAGTACTGGGTACCTGGTAATAAAGAATGGGAACTGGACTCCCAGGGCAGAAGCTACACTGGATGCTGGCAATTAGGCTTAAAACTGAAAATTAAAAAAAAAAGAATAATAAGTGTAGTTCCTAATACAGAATGGTATTGTCTGGTTTGAGTTTCATTTCTACTTGGTTGGATTGTTGACGTGTGATGAAATGGCTGGAGCGGTCAACCAGAGGAATGAGAACTTGGTTAACCCTCATTCTGGGTAACCAGCACCTGAAAAACCCACAGCGCATGGAATTACATATAAACATTTAAAAACATTCTGCCCTCTTGATGTAGCTCAAAAGCCAAGCAATTCTAATGGAAGAATAATCAACATTATGTTATAGAAAGTCTCTGTAACTATCAATGGGACAAACCCAGAATATGTCTCTCACCCTCACATTTAAAAATGTTGAAATCAAATGAAAATCCAATAGGTACAGATTGTTTGTAATCAAAATATAAGAAGCTGTGTTATAGGATGAAAATTACTGACGTGTATACCTCATACCTAGTTTGCTGGTTGGTGGTGGTGGTGTGGGTATGTGTATGCATGGGATAGTGGGCAGTAAGAAGAGAAATGGGGTATAGAAAAAAGTAATACAAAAATTTTAGTCCACAAAGACACAAATCATTATATGCAGTAGAGTGAACTTTCCAAGGAGAAATCAAAATAGTTAAACCAGGACAGTAGATTTAAAGGTGTTGCCTTCCTCATAAAGTCCTAGTTTCCTCTGCCCAGATTCACTGTGGCAAAAAATAACATATTTCAGGTACTTATTTAATTGTTTTCACAAGTTCCATTTATTTTTGAGAAACATACCTTTGAATTATACCTTCGAATTATACTTCTTTATACCTTTGATTTAATGCTATTTTAATTTTTCTAGAAAAATCAAGATTTGGAGGTGTTTGTCATTGACAAATCACAAACCATGGCAACCAAGTCCTTCTTTTCCATGATTATGTTTTGGACACTAGACAAGATAGATGTGGCACAATTTATATGAAGAAAAATGCAACATAAAACCCAGGTCATCCAAGAAATGTGTGTGTGTGTGTGTGTGTGTGAGAGAAACAGAAATTTTCCTAGAAGTCAGGCTAGAAGTTACTTAAGTTCAACAACCTATCCCAAGAATGTATTGCTGCATCCATGATATTGATGGAGAGGTGTTGACTTCTCACTTCCTACTGAGTACAGAGGAAAAAAGGCTTGTGAAATATTTGCCTTTGAAAAATTCTCTCCAGCTGTTTTAATAGAAAAACGCTGTAAAAGCCTTGCATTTCTTCTAAACTGGAGAGTAAATCTTGAATTCCTCATGTCATATTTCTCTTTTTAAGTATATTCCACTTCCCAAATGCTGAAAATAACATAGCATGTCTTTCTTTTTTTTCTTTTTTTTTTTTTTGAGATGGAGTCTTGCTCTCTCTCCCAGGCTGGAGTGCAATGGTGCGATCTTGGCTCACTGCAACCCCCACCTCCTGGGTTCAAGTGATTCTCCAGCCTCAGTCTCCTGACTAGCTGGGATTACAGGCACACACAACCATACCCAGCTAATTTTTGTATTTTTGTAGAGATGGGGTTTTGCCATGGTGGCCAGGCTGGTCTTGAACTCCTGACCTCAGGTGATCTGCCCAACCTCGGCCTCTCAAAGTGCTGGGATTACAGGCGTGAGCCACCATGCCGGGACAGCACGTCTTTTTATTCAGGAAATATACCACCAGGGATGGGGGCTTGAGAATTTTTATATTTATAAATATCAAAAATATATAATTTTTAAATTCAAATACTATGTATATTTTAAAAGAAATCTTCCTATGTGAAGAACTTTGTAGAAGATAGAGGAAATCTGCATTGTATATAAAATAAATGATTGATTTTAGGAAATAGGCTCAGCACTATTATAGAACAGGTTTTAAATAAACTAAAGTTAAAAAATAAAAGTATATATTCACACACATTCAAACATGAGATAGTGTGGCCTCCCCTCCCTTGTCCCACCCTGGGTCAGAGTTAAATAGCTCATCTTCTAAACGAGAAGGTGAGCTCAATCATACAGACAGCTCCTCACCAGAAAACCTTCAAGAGAAAAAGGCAACTTATCCCACCAAACATTGTGGAAAAGTGGATTTCCAATACTGTAAACAGAAACATTTGATTTCCAGCCTCTCCTCTGCAGACTTTTTCCAGCAGAAAGCCCATATGGCTCAACTTTTAATTACTTTGGCTAATGCTATATGTAGTAATTCTGTGGTGAATGCTTAAGTGTTTCATTTCTGGTTTCCATAGCAACATTACATCAGATTGCAGACAGCTGGCTCCACAGTTTTAAACCATAACAAATTGACCAAGCCAAGACACAAAACTATAGCTGCTTTAAAGAGATAGCACACCATTCGCCGGCCAGACCGCTGAATGAGGAACCTATGGGGCCCGTTTGGCACCCGGAGGAGGGTGGAGCCTCCCTCCTTCCCAGCTTCTTTTGGAACAAGTGTATCCTTGACACATCTGCAATGTTCTAATAGGAAAGACATGGAGCCAGCGTGGAGAACTTTTTATAACACAGCTATACGCTGGATGATCAGAAAAAAAGGAACAAAATGAATAGCATCTGTAAGTACAAACATTTGTGTGCTCACTAAACGCATCCCCTCACTGCTCCAAGTAAACCTGTCACTGCTGGTAGGTAACAGATACTTCACCGGACCCTGTAACAGTTCTTGGGACTACAGAGTGCAGAGTAAATCCTTTCCAAAAGCCATATGGCACAGCTGTGCAGGCACAGTGGCAATGTGCTGCAATAAAGGTTAAAACAAACTTGCAAGGAGCAACTAGACCCTTTGGAGGACTGCTTGAGACCGCCACGCTGATCACAGGATTACAACTCTGCCCTTTGCAGAAGCACTCTCACTCAGCTTGTTTCCCTAGCCCAAAACACACAACACGCTGTCACAATTAACACCCAGACTAAGCCCACTTATCTCCCCCGGCGCCACATAACACCGAGAGATATTTAAACATTTCTCAAAAGCAATTTGAAACTGGAAATGTACTTGCTTGTGAAATTCACACTGGTCTGTCTAACCTAGCGCATGATCAGACATATATGCTTCAGCTTTCTAGGTCGGCTGTGCCACAGCATTAATCTTAAAGTTAAGAGAAGGAAGCCAATCAGATATAAGCTTATGAAAACCAATGTGCAACACTGTCTGAATGCAAGTCCTCCCCAGGAAAAGCCTCCACAATTCACAGCTGAGCCATATATGCTAATTGTCTCAAATTCTCAAAACAATATTCACTATTCTCCAAAAGTTACGCATTTTCACTGGTGAAAATGCCAGGCAAAAAAGTTCAGGGTTACCAGGTAGGGAAGTAAACAGAGGCAGAAGGGCAAATTTAGAGGAATTTAAGAAGGAAAGAGAGAGAAACATAGGCAGGAGCAGCAAAAACTTTTACTTGAAGCAACAGAAAACACATTCTTCCTTTCCCATTAAACGCATTCAGTGACTTACCGGCTTCGGCATTTAGCAAGTCTAAGGGGCAATTCTGAAGACGTCCGGTACCTCCCACCCCCCTCCCCACTCGGAGAGTGTCTTCACTCTTGTGGCATCAACTCCGCAATCTCAAAATTAGGATTAGGCACTCCTGGAACATGTCTCTGTGGAGTTACATGATCAGGCAGGCTCCGCCGTCACAGCTCAGTATCCGAAGGAGAAAGGGGAAGACACTGGATTCAATTAGCTTCTTTCTGCTTGCTGACTGATTCCCCAGTCGCTTGCTAACTGCATAACTTGCAAGAAAGGCATAAGTCATCAGCTCTAAGCAAATCTCCTATTCACCACAAGGAAAAAAGGGAGTGTTGTGCATGGCCAACAATCCCTGTTTTCACTGAGGAAGGCTCTCTGACCTCCTGCTGGCCTCCAGTTCCTTAATTACTGTCTATGGAATTCCAGAGACAGAAAAAAGAACGCGAGAATCTGAGCAAATCCAGGACAAGGAGGACAAGGACTAACCCTTAAAAAGATCTCTTTTGCAGACATTCTTCTGAACACCCCCTTAAGGGAGTAGTCTCAATTGAAAATAGACACCTTCTGATGGCTATTTTTGAAATTACTGAATTAAAACTTATGATTATGGTTTTCTCCTAGAGTTGTCACTTTCTCTCTCCCCATTCCTTTTTAAAATTTTAACAACCAGAGTAAATGTAGGATATTTCCCCTTCATTGGTGCTTCTAAAACTCTCTTAACAAATTGTTTTAATGCCCATTTCAAAGCATCTGAGTTCTCCTGCATTCTAGAAATGTGAGCATGAGGACTGTGTCACAAGATGATCATTTAATTTTCTCAAGGATCTCAGGGGAGCCGCTAGGCACATGCTGTTACTTAAACAGAACATTGTCTAAACAACACAGGACTAAAAACCCATACAAAGTCTCCATGACGTGGGCTGCAAGTCACGTTTGTCTTTTCAGGGCTAAGTTCATTTACTTGGGTAAGTCACTTATTCCCACAGCACAGTTTGAGCTGCTTGTTTCTAGATGTCCCTCCTATTGGGTGAGTCTTGATGTATGATGCTTGAGCCCATCTCTTTATAGGACACCACACAACATAAAATACCTAGCTACACAGGACTCAGGGATGCGTATGAACCACTGTCCCTCCTTAAAATGACAGAAATTTAGAGTTTACCTAAACTAAAAACAGCCAGGCACAGTGGCTCACACCTGTAATCCCAACATTTTGGGAGGCTGAGGCGGGCGGATCACTTGAGGCCAGGAGATCGAGATCAGCCTGGGCAACATGGTGAAAACCTGTCTCTACTAAAACTACAAAAATTAGTCAGGCGTGGTGGCATACACCAGTAATCCCAGCTACTCAGGAGGCTGGGATAGGAGGATGGGTTGAGCCCGGGAGGCAGAGGCTGCAGTGAGCCAAGATTGCCCTACTGCACTCCAGCTTGGGTGACAGAGTGAGACTCTGTCTCAAACAACAACAACAACAACAAAAGGGAATTGGAATACGAAGCTCCCAAGTGGAGGCTCATGTTTTACCGTGCACACGTTACAGGTTCTGCATCAGATCACCAGAGCTCCATCCCCTTTTCCTCGGCTCTTGTCTTGCTCTTCTTCCCTGGGTGGGCTGGCGTCTCTCACTCCTTGCCAAGAATTAAACTCCCTTCTCCCACTCTGTCTTCTGCTCAGAAGTATCTCCTCCCAACCTTTATGGAATTTCCTCTTCTTTCTCCTGCAAGGGCTCACCATACCTTCCCTACACTGCCCAGTTCCCCGTTTCACAAACTGATTCTCCCACAAACTCCCCCTCCCCTGCCACCACCTGATGGCCCAGGTGCTTTCGTGATGTTGTACTTCTAATACTTGGATTTGTCCAAAGCTCACCATTCCCAGGCACTGTGCTCCACATCTGCATACATGATCCCATGTCACAGCAATGGCAGGGGCAGAATCTGAGACTGCATGGTTTTGCTTCTGTGCCACTACCTACTCAACAAGGCCTTTCTTCATCCAAGACTGACAACTGTGCTGCAAAGTTATGCCTACACTTCCTTAAAACTGAGTGTAGGCATTTTCCACTGAATTCCTTCATTACAGGATAAAAATGAAGAAAATGAGAGTACCCCAATCAGACTGGGGTAAAGGGAAGGGGATTAGCCCAAGGTCTCAGGGGTTAGAACAGTCTGGGTTTCATTATCAAGTTCTCTAGCAAGTCACTTTACTTTTATGGGTCTTAATATTCCTGCACATAAATTTGGTATAGTAACATTTTTCTTACAGTGTGGTTGTTTTAAATACTATGTACATGAAATCCTTATTGAACTGGAGTTCAATAAGGACTTGATATTTTTACTCTTATTATTATTACTATTATTATTATTATTTGAGATGGAGTTTTGCTCTTGTTGCCCAGGCTGGTGTGCAATGGCTCAGTCTCAGCTCACTGCAACCTCCACCTCCCGGGTTCAAGCAGTCCTCCTGCCTCAGTCTCCCAGGTAGCTGGGATTACAGGCACCTGCCACTATGCCCAGCTAATTTTTGCATTTTTAGTAGAGATGGGGTTTCACCATGTTGGTCAGGCTGGTCTCAAACTCCTGACCTCAGGTGATCTGCCCGCCTTGGCCTCCCAAAGTGCTGGGACCACAGGCATGAGCCACCACGCCCAGCCTTATTATTAAGTCTGCAGTCTTCATAACTCACTAGAGTTCAGACAACACCTAATTTTCACAAACTTTTCTCTTAGGTGCTGTGTAAATAGCAAAGACCACTTAAAAACCCAACAACCAGGCAGGGCGCGGTGGCTCACACCTGTAATCCCAGCACTTTGGGAGGCCGAGGTGGGCGGATCACGAGGTCAGGAGTTCGAGACCAGCCTGACCAAAATGGTAAAACCCCGTCTCTACTAAAAATACAGAAATTAGCCGGGCGTTGTGGCACACATTGTAATCCCAGCTACTCGGGAGGCTGAAGCAGGAGAATTGCTTGAACCTGGAAGGGGGAGGTTGCAGAGATCATGCCACTGCACTCAGGCCTGGGTGACAGAGCGACACTCCATCTCCAAGGAAAAAAAAACAAAACAAAAAAACAGAACAAAACAAAAACAACCAACAACCAGCCAGGCACAGTGGCTCATGCTTGAGCCACTGTGGCTCATGCCAAGGCAGGCAGATTACTTGAGGACAGGAGTTCAAGACCAACCTGGCCAACATGGTGAAACCCCATCTCTACTAAAAATACAAAAATTAGCCAGGCATAGTGCATATCTGTAATCCCAGCTACTCAGGTGGCTGAGGCACAAGAATCGCTTGAACCCGGGAGGCAGAGGCTGCAGTGAGCCGAGATCATGCCACTGCACTCCAGCCTGACTCCGTCTCAAAAAACAAAAACAGAAAAAACCAACAATCCTTGTACATGTGAAAGCTAGTCATATGGCCAGCATCTGAGGCTGGTTCTGGACAGGCTGTTCAGATACAGAGAAGACTGAGCCAGCACAGGTTCAGATCCCCTCTGTGCCACATGGGGAGAGTGTGTGGCTGCGGGCATGTTTCTTCTCTCATCTCTAAGACAGGCAGTGAGAAGCATCCTAGGGCTCTCTGGAGGATAAAACGAGACCTTGAATGTGAAGCCTAGAGCTTGGCAGGTAGGAAAGTCCTCGTTCCATGTGAAATACACATGAAGTTCGTGCCCTGATTTATCCAGATACTTTGGAGAGGGTGGCAGGAAGGATACATCCCCACTTCTTCCCCCAAGCGGCCTCTCCTCACAGCACAGGACTTGGGGAGTGTCCTAAGAGGATGGGAGACAGAGCCGACCTTGTCCACCCCTTTTTAACCTCACTGCCACGCCTCTCAGGGGGTGATTCAGGTACTTACCGAGATACTCGATGTTGGGCCCTTTGTGAGGACGTACCATGGCTTGACTTTCAGAAAACAGGAGGCTCCCCAGGCCAGGAGCCTTGTCTGATCTCCTTGCATTCCTAGTACCCACCCATAGTCGACCACCCCATAAATATCAGTGCGATAACTGTGGAATGAAGAAGTTGAGATTCCCCAGCCCTGTGGCTCCCAGCCCTGGCCATGTGTCAGAGTAAACTGTGGGATATTTGAAAGACTAGACTGAGTCAGGCCACCCTGGGAAGCTCCCTGGTGAGGGACGGATTGGGGGATAGACTTTGTGAGGAAACGCCGCTGCTGGTCCTGTTCTCTGGGTGGCGGGCTTGTACACAGTAGGTGTGCAAATTTGCTGAGAAGGGATTTCAGTATTTGACTCCTCTGGTGAGGAATTGTTCCTCATTAGCTCCTTGGAACAAGGTCCAAAAGCCTTATGGTGGAATATGTGACTGTGCATGGTCAGATTCAGTTTCTGGTACATCGTGCTCCATTCTTCAGATACCACGTGGTGGACAGGGCATCAGAGTACCTGGTCCTCACCCCCTGCTTCCTCGCAGCATCTCAAACACCCCATGCCCATCACTGCCCTGATGGCTCCTCTTCTGCAAACAGCTCTGCTGACTGCATCCACACCCCTAACTCCTACACGTCCTTCAAGTTTCAGTCTGCATATTGCCTCCTCTGGAAAGCCCTCCTGGCTTTGCTCCTCATCTCCTTTAGATTAAATATATTTTATCCAAGGACTTAGCACATATATTGTCATCGCTAGATTCCCTAGCCCATCACTAACTGTCATGCACACAATGAGCCTGACCACATTCATTTCCACATCTGTATGTTAGTAGCATTTATTGTTTCTGACTACATATGACATATATTACTAAAAATTTGGAGAATGCAAAAATGCACAAAGTAGTAAGAGAAATGACATATCATCCCATACTCAGACAGAAAACTTGCTAATATTTTGGTTTATGCCTTCCCACTTTTTCCCCATACACACGCATATGCACACACACACAAAATATACCCTGATGTTTCTGGATGTTTCCTTTTTCTTTGCAAGAAAGAGTGATCTTTGACCTTTACCTTCTCCACCTCCTCTAGTCACTATCAGTGTCCCGAAATCCTCCCTCAGATTACACGCACAGTCTAAGTGGAAATAACACATCTGCCTGTAAGTGGGGACCCTCTCTGAGCCATGGCTGCCTCAAAAGATTTTCCTTCAGAGAAACCCCGGACCCCTGGTGTATACCGTAGCCACACTGTTTTATAGCCCATTTTTTAAAGCTCTATGTTTTGAACATTTTCACATGTCAACAAATATTCAAAACAATACAATGTATTAATGATACAGTAGTATTTAGTCATCAAAGTATACCATAATTTACTGATATCATGGTCCCCATAATTAGACATTTGCCTATTTCCAAATAATCCTGGGATGCACACTTTGTGGTAAAATTTCTAACATATCTAACACTTTTTTTTTTTAGAAAGATGATTCGATTGTAGAATTGATGGGTAAAAGGGTGTGTCTTTAAGACTTTTGATACATATTGACAACTTGCTCTGAAGAAAAGTTGTATTGTTTTAAAATATCACAAGCAGTTACCAACACTGAGAATTACAATATTCTTTTCCACTCAGATAAATAAATATCTGTGTTTGTGCTAAACAGATATTTCCTGATTGAAATGAATGAATGAATGAATGAATGAATGAATGCACTGATTCAAGGCATCAGGAAAGGCAAGGAATAGCAATAGGAGGAAGCCAACATTCCCTGGATTTATAAACGTTATCATCTAGAAGTCTGAGGGTAGGGAGAGCCCCAAGAGAAGTTCAGAAATATGATTAATGCTAAGGTCAACCGTGACAACTGCATGAGAAAAACACAGAGATATAGGAATTCCGACGTGGGAGGACTCATCTCTGGGTAAGGAAATTGAGGCACACTTCCATGAGGGGAAGAGGACCTGCCATGGGTTTAGGGACATTTCCATGTCCCTACATGAGTCTAGTCCAGTATTTAGGTGGTCCTGGGGCCCTACTTCTCCCGCCCACCCCAGCCCAACCTTAGATGCCCTCCTATCTAGACAAAGAAGAGCTCAGCTGATGTTGTTGCTTTTATAAACAGCATGTGACACCAATCAACAAGAGCTTCCCGGCCCTCCTCTTCCCCAAGCTTGATTTCATAATCTCTCCAACATGCCTGATCTCCCTCCATGGTCCAAACAGTGATGCACTGAAAGTCCCTCCCTACCTTAGGGGCACTGCACTGATTCTGAGGCCATGGCAGAGGCCTTTTGGTCACAGTCATCGGGTTAATGTGTTATTCTTCGTGCTTAGAAAAATATTAGTCTCACTGTTCAAATAAGTTAGAGTTACTTTAAAGTGTGTTTATGAGTTGCTAGAAGTAACAGTAGAAAATATGAAGCACATTGTGGGTAATTTTTTTTTTCTTTTATCACAAAGGAGTCAGGGGAGGACTCATTTGTTTAGTAAGAAATATTTTGCTCATTAGCTGGTGACATCATTGTCCTCTGAAATTAGGAGATTTTTGTGAGCATATGGAAAAAAAAAAGATGAGATTCCATTCTTCTCCCAGAGGTGCAGTGGAACACTGAAATAATCTCTGGCAGTTTCAAAATTAACTAGTTGTTGCCAGATTTGAAGAAAGAGATGGAGGAGGAGGGGGCGGCAGAGAGGAGAAGATAATTACATGATAGTTTTATTTGGAAAAAATATGTGAGAATTTGAGGTAATATTACCATTCCCTAGGGGCAAAGGCTTGTCAGCACTTAATTCACTTAAGAAACTGCTTTAAAATTTAACCATAAAACCAAAGGAGCAGCAAATGGATGTTATGTTCCCTAATCAACTGTAATCTCTTTCTTAAACTCACGAACTTTGAATCGTTTTTAATCGCCCCCATGAGGAGAAGGGAGAAAAATACAAAATCTCAGGAGTCCTACAGCCAGATCTAGGGAGGCTTAAAACAAAAGTGCATCCTCCCACCCCAGTTCTGCAGGATGCCACAGAGCAGAGAATGCCTTTCCTCCTGAATGGGTCGGGGGAGAGAGTGGTAAGTAGAGGAAAGAGGAGTGGCTTCTCCTTCACTCTGTAAATCTTTGGAAGACATTTCTGCCTGGGGCTTTGTCACCCTGACCATAGGTCAGAGAAATGCGTTGTTTCATATTAAATAGGTGAGTTAGGAAACAAAGTGTCCACAGCTCTACAGGTCCCTCTGTTCAGAGTGGGGTAGTGTTATCCAAAGCAAATCTATGGGATCAGACACACTGAAGACTAAAGCAGAACACCAAACCCACTCATTCCCAAGGGCATCCAATTCTCACATGCCATGGAAAAAGGATGATTCAAAACGGGACTGCCAAGTAGGGCAATTACATATGCGTTTAAGGCGCTAGTTTCTGGAGCTGATGAAAGTGTTCATCCCAGAAGCCGTAAGTCTCCTAAGGGATTGGGTGGTGTCTGCAAAGTCACATTACTTTTATGGCATCTTAGGCTGAATGACTCATGGATCAGGCATGATGACTTCTCCGATAGGGCTGCCAAACAACCTTGTCTAGGCAAATGGCAATGTAGAAATACAGAGAACTGATGGAGCCAAATGGCAATGGAGGGAAGCGGGGCCCACCAAGATCATTCCTCCGAGCCAAACTTATGCCACCAGGTCACTGGGCATCTGTCGAAGCTGGAGGAGGGAGGGTCCAATGTTACCTCCTAGACTGACATCTACAACCTTAATCTCCTTATGTTTGCAGGATAAATAAACAAACTTACTTCAAGTTCCACATTGAAGAAATCTAGACTAAATACCTTCAGAGAGGAATTATGTAGAGCTAGAAAGGTTGTTTGTGGTCATCCAATTGGCAAAACTATCAGGTCATGAACTCTGCTGAACACTGAACCACAGAATATTCTTCTCACAACGACTAACGAAACGAGAAAAGCCCCCCAAGAAGAAAAAACAAACAAACAAACAAACAAAAAACACTAAAAACTTGCGCCAAGAGCAACCAAACAAAGAAAGCTATATAATCTAATGTACTGAACTCCACGACCAAGGTAAGAAAGAAATTTCTGAAGCTCACTGGAAAAGGCCCCCAACTTCTACAAAAGCCAGGCTGGCAGGAATCCGCAGAACCCTTTCATGTGACTCCAGATCTGGAAGGAAACAGTGTGGCCTCTTTATCTTTTTCTGGCCTAAGAGCAGTGGAAATGGCTGCAGAAGAGCAATGAGTGAAATGATGGGAAGTCAGGGCAGGCTGTTCTTGATTGAAATACAGCCTCTAAAATTCAAAAAATGAATGAAAGGCAGAATGGCTATATTCCACCAATTACCCCGGCTATGAACCAGGTGGCATAAATTACGATACAGCACATTCAACACAGTTTCAGGAGAGAAAAGGCAGAGTCCAGATATCCCAGTGAAGACCACATTTCACCATATATCATGGCCAGGTTGTAGCAACAACAAACATAAATGGACCACAGAATAAAGCCCTCAACTGTACCTTGAAAGGAGAAAAAAAAATCTATTGTTAGATAGCATGGCAAACAGGTCAAAACATAACCTTCAATATCAGCACAAATAGAGAATGTGATCAGAGCCACCCAAACAGGACCAAGATGAAAAAAAAAAAAAAAAAAAAGCATGACAACTGTACAAACAAACTATGGCAAAGAAGGGGGGAAAAAGAAGCATAGATAAAACCAGAAAGCCAATCTTTTGCTCTCAACACTTCATCAGGAGAAAATATAACTCAAGGAACAGGAAGAAATTCCTAATAGTTGCTTCCCTCTATAAAATAATTTAATAAGAACATGAATTCAATTAAATGAGACCTCAAAGACAAGATAAAAAATATAAATGATATAAATTTAAAGTTTGCAGAAATAAGGAAACAACCGATTAGAGAATCAATTTATAAATAAAAATAAGCAAAGAATAGAATCTATAACCCAGAAGTAAAAATACTGATAGAGAGAAATGATTCATATTACTTGACCCAATTTTCTCATATTACCCAAGTTTTCCGATTTACTCAGCTCTTCATCCAGACCTCTGACTTTGCTGCTCCCTCTCCTGACACACATTTCTCCTTCTCCTTGAAAGTTCCTCCTCAGTGTCAACCACTTTCTCTGGGAAGGCTCCCCAGACCCTCCTTGCTGGGGCTTGCTGGACTTTCTGTGTGCACCTATCACAATAGGCAGGAAAATCTCAATGAAGTCCACAACCATGCCATCTATTAGTCTGGCTCCTTTTCTCAAACGCAAGCTCCTTGTGTACAAGGACTTGGCACATAGTAGGTACTCAATAAATGCTTGCACATAAATAAATGAAAGAATGCTCAAGATGGCATTCTTTCAACCTACACTTTGGGTCAAATGCGCAGTGTAAGAAGTGATTTGCATCCTTTTATAAACTAATTATGTGATGCTATTAGCATAATACTAATAATAAATAGTAGAGTGAACATTGAAAAGTGAGGAGTGTGGTGTGGTACAAAGAGGGAGATGAATGGGATTGAGAAGTGAATAAAAGGATATTTTTATATAGATTATACTGTAAAAAAATTTGGTTGTGTTAAAATACTGCTTTCCAAATGATTTGTCTGATGACTACCGTTCTAAGAATTTTGTTGCAGTGAGCCGAGATAGCGCCACTGCACTCCAGCCTGGGTGACAGGGCAAGGCTCGGTCTCAAAAAAAAAAATGAATTTTGATACAATGGGTAATTGTGACAACATTAAAATGAACTCAAAACAAATGATGGGCGACGTATGATTCTAATAAGCAGGCTTAGGTTGGAGATGGACCACAGTGTAAATTCTACATATGAACAACAATAGGGCCTGGGTATCTCCCCAGCCCATCCATTAAATAAGGACTGGCACTAGGGCAAATAATTTAACAAGGAATTGACACGTAATGAATCGATAACATTGAACAAGTAATGAAAATCCTCTTATCCCCAACTTCTCCAGGGTTGTTCCCAAGAGCACAATAAGAAACTGGGATTGCAAATGGAAATGCCAATCTCTAAACTGAATTAGATTACAAATATCTGTACTGAAATATAATCAGCTAGTGGGGAAATGTGGCATATCCTCTTTGGTATTTATGTATTAGGTTGGACAAAGGAAATCACCACTTTCATAGGTCAAAAGCTGTCTACTATCTCTAGTTCCACAAGGTTCAACCAAATAAAAGAAACAATAGACCAAATTGTATCCATAATCTATCTTAATTTTTTTAAATAGGTATCCTCAGATTATATAGTATCTGGTTATTGTGTCATTTGTTTTTATCAGTGTGGCCCTTGATATGTTTTTCTTTCTTTCTCTTTTCTTTTCTTTTCTTTTTTCTAGAGACAGGTTATTGCTCTGTCACCCAGACTGGAGTGCAGTGGCATGAACACTGCTCACTACAGCCTCATTCAGGCAATCCTCCCGCCTCAGCCCCCCAAGTAGCTGGGACTACAACTAAATTTGTTTTGTATTTTTTTTTTTTTTTTTTGTAGAGATGAGGTTTCACCATGTTGCCCGGGCTGGTCTAGAACTCCTGAGCTCAATCCGCCCACTTTGGCCTCCCAAAATGCTGGGATTACACGCGTAAGCCACCACATCCAGCCAGCCCTTAATATGTCGAGGAAGGCCTCCAAGCAGCAAGCACCCTCAACTTCTTACAACTGTAGAAATCAGTAATGATAAAGATGTGCCTGGTTAGTTCCCAAAGTCAAAGAGCCAGATGGGCCTGCCATGAGAGTGCCTTCTGACATAACAGGTATGGAATGCACATCCACACACGTCATCAGCACTGTAGGGCCCTAGATTATTTCAGTACAATTAACTACTTACACTTCACAGATAGTACTCCGTCCAAACATGCTTACTAAAACCATACCAGGCCCACCCTTAAACCCACTTACACGATAATACCTTCTGAAATAGGAAACACATTGATTATGTGTTTGGTAAAAGTATAACCAAGTAAACACGCACTTTTACATTAAGCTTATCCTGACAGTTCTGGCCTCTCTGCTGATACATGAATATAAGCCATTACTACCATGTTAATGGTATGTACAAAAATAGCACTTTTATGGGAACTCAAGTATTTTAAGAATGGCAGTTGACGGGAAGGGCAGAAGATCTTCACATTAAATAACAAAGAGATGAAGTGCCTGGCCACAGATGCAGAGCTAATAGGTGGGCGATTTGGATCTGAGCCCAAGGTCTGACTCAAGTCTGAGCTTAACCAGTCTCCTCTCTTGCCCACGCAGGGCGAAGTCCTGGTTTCCAGGGACTAGTAGAGGCAACAGCTTCCTTCTTGTGTAACTTTGTGGAAACATGGCGATCTTAAGGGACTCAACAAACACATGCCTGAAAACTTTGGCCCCTATCTCGGGGAGAAGACGGAATGAGAGGGCAGAAAAGAAGTGACAAGAAGCCACCTAAGCAATGGCTCCTGGGCAGCTTATAACCAGATGGAACAAAATGGGCATTTCTTAAAACATCTCACTATGTATAGTTTTCCAATGGATTGATTTTTCCTTTAGTCTCACCCTAAGCTGTAGATTAAAGGAATTATTACTTTTACTCTTTTAATAAGAACTTAAATATGTTCCAATTTTACTATCATTTTAGTTTCAGAATCACGGTTTTATTAAAATACAGAGTAATATTTCCTCTGATAATCTCCTACCCAGCCAAATAAAATGAAAATTTATAAGAATTATTCATAAAAATCAGAATAATCATATGAAGGTCTCAAACACATTAAAAGACTAAGATCAGTGTGCATTATTTCATGTTTTTAAATTTTTTTTACTTTTTTTTCTTTTGAGACAGGGTCTCACTCTGTCACCCAAGCTGCAGTGCAGTGGTGCAATCATAGCTCACTGCAGTTTCAGCCTCTTGGGCTCAAGAAATCCTCCCGACTCAGCCTGGTAGCTGAGTAGCCTCAGTAGCTGGGACTACAGGCATGTGCCACCATGCCCGGCTAACTTTTTTATTTTATGTAGAGCCCATGCTGGTCGTGAACTTCTGGCCTCAAGTGATCCTCCTGCCTCAGCCTCCCAAAGTGCTGGCATTACAGGCATGGACCACTACACACAGCCAATAAAAGTTAATTTTAACATAGTTACGTGTAGAAAGATTTTTGAAAAGGGTTCATCTACACAAGGTAATACTGCATGCATGGTATACAGAATTGCTGATACCTGTCCCAAGGATACAGGGCATAAATGCCTTCTGATAAATTATTGCTATGTCCTGTTTCTTCTTTCTCCTGGTCATATTATAAATCAAACAAGTAAACTCTTCTTCTGTGTGAGAAATAAAGAACTGAAGAACATGAGCCTAAGACAACCATTAGAGCTTCAATAAGTAGAACCATTTTCTAGCTGTAAACCAAAAAGCAGCCAATTAGAACCCTTTTAAATTTAAACCCACATACTCAGAGTTATGAAAAGATCCCTTAGGAAAAGAGATGCAGTGGGGAAAAAAAAAGTAAATGCCATTAAAAAGCAAAATGCTTATTCAGAAATGAAAGTTATTTTTATACTTGGAATCTATCCTCTCTTAAACTTGCTTATTAAACACACCTGTAATTCCAGCACTTTGGGAGGCCGAGGCAGGCAGATCACCTGAGGTCAGGAGTTCGAGAACAGCCTGGCCAACATGGTGAAACCCTGTCTCTACTGAAAAGAAAAAAAAAAAAAATTAGCCAGGCATGATGGTGCATGCCTGTAATCCCAGCTATTCTGGAGGCTGAGGCAGGAGAATCGCTTGAACCCGGGACGTGGAGGTTGCAGAGAGCCGAGATCACGCCACTGCACTCCAGCCTGGGTGACAGAGCGAGACTCCTTCTCAAAAAATAAATGAATAATTACAAGAAGAGAAAGACAGCAGAAATAAAATCCATCATTTTCTTGGGGATACTTTCACTGTATCTACAGCGCCAACTCAAGTACTATGGTATGTGTCACTCTTCACATAATTTATGCATCTAATCAATATCCACTGCCATCCAAGTCAGCAAAACTATAAAAATCGTACACATTTTTTTAGATTGCTGGGAATATTTATAGGTGGGAGCAGATTTTGTAAATTCATCATATGCTGCCATTAAAGAAATCTTCTTTGCGGTCAGACTTCTACATATGATGAAGCTAATGATATCGGTTTATATGTTAACACCTTTGAAATGTAAAAATAAAACTTCCAGTAAATTTTAACCTAAAGATAGTGTCTGAAAGTTATTCTAGTAAAAAAAAAAAAAACTCAAAATAAACACAGCAAGAATAGTCAATCTTTAAAATTTTGAGTTGAGCTCAGAATAGCAGATTCTAAAAAAGAGGACAGTGGTTATACAAGTAGACGGATGCTGCCACTCTGCTCCAGAAAGCAGTGAAATCACAAATGCTCAGGCCACCTATGAGTGTGTGCACTGTTCTTATGCCATATTCTGTAAAAAGGGATTATACTGTTAACCTTTTCTTTTTTCATAATGGAAATTAAGCCATTTACCACAAGAACCACTTAAAAGGAACTTCTGCCGGTGTCCTGGCTTTCGGCACATACCAGAATTGTTATTAATAAATTATCTTTCAGAATGTTCTATTTCGACTAGGGCTGTGACTACCTTTCCTTCCAAAACTTCAAACCTGAATCCTCTGGCTTGAAGACCATGTCTGTTACTAAGGCAGGTGAAAGGACATTGAAAATTCTATGTAAAACCTGGCCACTGGAGAGGGACATGTTTATGGTTTACAATTTTAGAAAGTCCCAAAAAGATTTAAAAGGTGCCAACTGAAAGATCTTATAACCTTGGGATATTTTAGTTGAGACTCTGGAAGTCCTCAATCGAGGAAACACTGAAAATAGCTCCACAGCGTTCTGTGTCTGTTGTCCAAAGTTTTGGACACAGTTCAACCACATGGCTCTCTCCACCACAAACCAAATTAGCGACAAAAAGGTACATATGGTGAACGGAAGGCTATGAAGAGTGCACACATGGAGGTAAGGTGGTGTTATAAGGCCAAAATTATAACATTCTTTTTTTTTTTTGAGATGGAGTCTTGCTCTGTTGCCAGGCTGCAGTGCAGTGGCGTGATCTCGGCTCACTGCAACCTCCACCTCCTGGGTTCAAGCGATTCTCCTGCCTCAGCCTCCTGTATAACATTCTTTGCACAAATATTTCCCAACTCTAAAACTCCCCAAAAGCAAAAGTGATGAGTTATGAAACGATGACTTGCTTTACTCACTCACAACATTTCCCCAGGGGTGCACCATCCTGGTAAGGAAACTCCAGCTACAGAAACACAATTCCAGCTTTTCCTGGAACACATTTTTCTATAAAGTGAAAAATCTACCGAACGGTAAAGACGACTCTAGCCCATCTCGCACTTCGTTGCCAAGGTTGTTGCTTCATTTTTCTTCATACATTACATATATTCTTAAAACATTTTAAATAAGATTGCCATCAAATGATCTCTCATTTGGAAAGATCTTTCACAGCAAACATTTTAATTAGTATTCAAGTACCAGGTATAGATCACTAACTCTTACCCACCAGCTTTCTAAAAACAGAAAAACTATGATTTACTACAACTTACATTAGTAAAAAACTAGAACACCCGGTAAAACAGAGATCATAATTTCTTTAAATGTCTTCTTAACTAGAAAATAAACTGAACCTTAGTGCACAAAGCTTGAGAACTCTTACAATCATCCCTCCTTGCAGGAGGCAAAGGAAAAAATAAACTTACCAAAGTAAATTAAAATGAAAAATAATAAAATAAATGTGCAGACATTTAATAAGAAATACAGCTAAGCTCTCAACCAAAAATCTCTTTTAAAACTTTTAGCACTCCCAACATAAGGTTATTATTAATGGAAAACAGCACAAAACAGATTCTTCTCTGGCAAAGGGAAAGCTATTTTTCACTTCCCCTGTAACTATCTTTAGTACTTTACACTCTTGGAAACTAGGAATGTGCATATGGATTTATTGTGAGGCAACACGCAATTATCTAATTTCAGCGATGGGGGTGGGGAAGCCTATGAAATCAATGCAAATGAAATCCTAAGGCATGACAGGCATCAATATAGGCATTGAAGTCTGGTGACAAAGGCCTTATGATCCCTAAAACTTTCATGGCCTAGGCCTTCCTGATTCGAGCCAGTGGGCTATTCACATCTCTGTATTCTAGAAAGGAATTGATAGAAAACAGAAAAGCTCCGGCCCTTGCACGAAAAATATTCAAAGTGCCTATAGCCCGTGGTGGCTGAATTCTGAAATTAACTGCTCTGCCATAGCGGCAAATCTAAAATAATGTGAATGAATATTTTGGATGGGGTTTCTGGCCAACTCTTCATAAAAATGCAAAACAGGCTAAAGCCAGGGTAAGAGGGGCAAGGGTCATATATATACCTTAGGATTACAATCAAGTTTAAGCAAACTTCAGTGGTGATGGTGGTGGGTTGTAGCTCTGAACAGCATGACCAGAGGTTGGCATGGGTGTTGGCAGAGAGTCAGCTAGCAAAATATACAGGGTAAATCAACTGCTTCAAAAAACTGCATTGCTGACTAGCCTATCATCACCTACGCCTCTCAGCCAAAAGAGAAGTCACTCTTCAGAACTTCTGGAAGTCTGTGCTCTGAGAGGAGGAAGCATATGGTATTTCTGGCCCTAGGTCTAACAAAGACAGGCTGAATTTATTTGCGAGCCATCTATGAAGAAATAGTTTGGTAAGAAGTTAGTAATACAAATGTGTACATGGCATCTCAAATCTGTGTGCACACACGAGTGTGATTTTGTTTTATTTATTTATTTATATATATTTTATGAGACAGAGTCTCACTCTATTGCCCAGGCTGGAGTGCAGTCCTGTGATCTTGGCTCACTACAACCTCTGCCTCCTGGGTTCAAAAGATTCTCTTGCCTTAGCCTCCCAAGTAGCTGGGACTATTGGCACAGGCCACCATATCTGGCTAATTTTTTATTGTATTTTTGTAGAGATGGGGTTTCACCACGTTGGCCTGGATGGTCTCGAACTCCTGACCTCAGGTAATCCGCCTGCCTCAGCCTCCCAAAGTGCTGGGATTACAGGCGTTAGCCACTATGACTGCCACATGGGTGTGATTCTAACCTCTGCTCTAAAGCATTAACTGTCAGAACAGGACCTGTCTCTTTCTCCTTTACTTTTATAACTCAAGCATCTAGCACAATGCCTGCTATATAGCAAGGGCTCTATAAATGCCTCCCAAATGAACAGAGAAATGCTGAAGAGAATGAAATGTTCCAACTATTAAGAAGAACTCATTTCATTCTCACAATTTATATCCAGGTAATGGTTCTGACTAGCCCTCTGAAAGGGGTCTCATAAACCAATGCTTAATAATGCTTTCTTAGCAGCTTATTCTAAATGCTTGATAATACTTATATTAACTTTCTCCTAAACAAGACAAGCTCCTCTCTTTGAAGTCTAAGTGGGTGAGCTTTTACTACAGTCCTGTTTCTCTGAATGGACAAAGTCTTTTAACCTTTCCCTTGACTCAGATGCTATTAATCAGGGCAGTATACAGTGAGTCTGATACTAAGGGACCCAGTATGGACAACTGAGTCTTTGTTTTCTCCCCCAAGTTGGGTTTGAATTGGTCCTGAGTTACTGTATTTATTCCTCGTGATCCTTTAGGTTCATGATGTACATCTACATTATGTTAGACTTTAGGACTTGAGGATTAGAGACCCAAAAAGGCACATTGAAAACCATGGACACGGCTCTTTTGATTACCTCATTGTCCCAGGACACATTGCTGGCTGGCCTATGACACATTTATTATTATAAACGGTAATGTCTCAGTCACTTTCACACAAAAGTAAACCAGACAGGGCTTTCAAATTCATAATCCTTTGTTTTTTAGCTGCAATGGAAATCTGGTGCTTGATTCAGGAAACTGGGAGATGATGGAAGGATTATATTTATTTCTGATAAACCGCCATTTGTTGCTTAGATACTAAAAAAGATAAAGATTGAATCTGTAGTTGCAAGACATAAAACATGCTTTTAAAGCAGCCAGGAAGAATGAATGTTCAGGCCAGGTGCGGTGGCTCACGCCTATAATCCCAGGACTTTGGTAGGCCGAGGCAGGTGAATCACCTGTCAAAGGTTCGAGACCAGCCTGGCCAACATGGTGAAACCCTATCTCTACTAAAAATAGAAAAATTAGCTTGGCATGGTGGCGCATGCCTGTAATCCCAGCTAATCGGGACACTGAAGCAGGACAATTGCTTGAACCCAGGAGGCAGAAGTTGCACTGAGCCAAGAAGTTGCAGTGAGCCGACATCACGCCACTGCACTCCAGCCTGGGTGACAGAGTGAGACTCCATCTCAACAACAACAACAACAACAACAGAATGAATGTTCAAATATAATGCTCTTCTTGAAATATTTCTGTAGGAGCTGGACATTGGAGAGACAGAATACAGTCTTCCTTGCCCAAGGGGGTCACTATTTCCAAGGAGGCTGAAATATGTACAATCAATTTTGATATTCTAGGATAACTGTTTAAGTTTGATCTATAAAGCCAGTTTAACAAAAGCATATAATAGGAAGCAATAAATATGCTTGAGGACGGGAAGGAAAGTTTCAGAGAGGAAGGAACAGCTGGACTCCACCTTGAAAAACTCAGATTTTCACCAGGAAAAATTTGGAGGAAAACATTTTAGATAAAGAAAATTATGTGAGTTAAAGTGCAGAAGAATGAAAAGTACAAAGTTTGTTCAGTCATGCATATGAGGTCCAATATGTCTGGCATAGAGGGTATTGGGTGTGGAGATAGAATATGAGATTTAAGAAATTGATTAAAGCCAGATCACATAGAATTTTAAGTGTGCCAAGAAGTGTGGAATTTATCTTATAGAAATGGAAAACCATCAGCCTTTTCAAAACATAATTGCAAGAAAAGACGGATGTTTTAGAAAGGTGACTGGTTGTATGGAACACAGATAGGAAAAGACAAGAGACTGAAGACAGGGAGATGGGGTTGTTTCCAAATTTTAAGGGTAAGATAACCTAAAAAACAAAACAAAACTATGTAATACATGAAAAGAGGTAATTCCTTCTGTTTCTGCTCCACACATTGTGAAGGCGACACCTTAAAATGTCTTTATGAGGCCGGGCACAGTGGTGCACGCCTGTAATTGCACTGTTTTGGTCATATTGAAACAGTATGAATAATATAAGGTATGTAAGATGGAAAGGAAAAAGTTAAATAATTATTATTATTATTTTTTGCAGAAGACATGATCTTGTTTTCTTGTTTTTTTATTTTTATTTTAATTTTTTTATTTTGACACAGGATGGGGTGCAGTGGTAAAATCACAGCTCACTGCTTCCTTGGCCTTCTGGGCTCAAGCGATCCTCCCACCTCAGCCTCCTGAAGACATGATCTTATATATAGAAAACCCTAATACTACGCGTGCCACCCCCCCCGCCCACACACAGCCTACATAACTAATAAATTCAGCAAAGTGACAGGATAGAATATCAACACATGAAAATCCACTGCATTTTTATACAGTAGCAATGAACAACTTGAAAAAAATTTAAAAAGCACTGTCATTTACGATAACATCAAAAAGAATAAAATATTTAGAAATAAACTTAATTAAAGAAGCAATACTTATATACTGAAAACTGCAAAATACTGCTGAAAAAAATTAATGAAGACTTAAATAAATGGAAAGATACCCTATGTTCATTGACTGGAAGATTTCATATAGTTAAAATGACATTACCCAAGTCAATCTAAAGATTCAATGCAATTCCTATCAAAATCCCAATGATATATTTTTCAAAAATAGAAAAGCTCAAACTAAGATTAATGTGGAATCTCAAGGAACCTTTAAAAAAAAAAAAAAAAAAAAAAACCTTAAAAAACAAGAACAAAATTGGAGGTGTCATACTTCCTAATTTCAAAACTTACTATAAAGTTATGGTAATCAAAACAGCATGGTACTCGCAAAATGACAGAGGTAGTCCAAAGGAACAAAATAGCCCAGAAATACATCATCACATATGTGATCAATTAATTTTCAAAAAGTATGCCATGACCATAAAATGAGGAAAGGATAGTCTTTTCAACAAACGGTTCTGGGAAAACTGGATATCCACATGCAAATGAATGAAGTTGCACCCATACATCTCATCATATACAAATATTAACTCAAAACAGGTCAAAAACCTAAACCTAAAGGCTAAAACTATGAAACCCTTAGAAAAAAACAGAGGGCAACATCTTCATGATATTAGATTTGGCAATGATTTTTTGGATATGACACCAAAAGCACAGGCAACAAAAAAACAAATAGACACACTAGATTTCAAAATTTAAAAGTGTGTGCATCAAGGACACTATCAAGAGAGCTAAAAGTAACCCACAGAGTTGGAGGAAATATTTACAAATCATATATCTGATAAGGGATTAATATCCAAAAAATAGAAAGAACCCCTGCAACCTAACAATAGCAGCAAAACAACATAACTGAAGACTAGGCAAAAGACTTCGACATTTCTACCAAGATGATACGCAAATGGCCAATGAACATACAAAAGATGCTTGAGGGAAATGCAAATCAAAATCATGATGAGATACCATTTCACACCATTAGGATAATTACTATCAAAAAATTATAATAACAAGTGTTGATGAGAAAGTAAAGAATTTGGAACCTTTGTAAATTATTGGCAAGAAGGTAAAACTATACATCTACTGTGAAAAAAAAATATGGCGGTTCCTCAAAAAGGTAAATACAGAATTACTATATGATCCAGAAATTCTACTCCTAGGTATGTGCTGGGCATGTGCAAAAGAATTGAAAGCAGAGACTCTGAGATATTTGTACACCAGTGTTCATAGCACCATTGTTCATAATGGCTAAAAGCTGGAAGCAACCTAAGTGTCCATTAACAGATGAATGTACGAACAAAATGTGGTATACACATAAAGTGGAATATAATTTATCCATAAAAAGGGATGATGTTCTGATACATGCTGCAGCATGGATGAACCTTGAAGGAATTATGCTAGGTGAAATAAAGCAGACACACAAAGACAAATATTGTATAATTCCACTTATATGAGCTACTGAGAGTAGTCAAATTCACAGGGACAGAAAAGTAGAACAGTGGCTGCCAGGGGCAGGGTGTGTGTGGAGGTGGGTGAGGCAGGGGTGAAGGGAGAGTTACTGTTTAATCAGAACAGACTTTCTGTTTGAAATGATGAAAAACTTCTGGAAATAAATTATGATGCTGGTTGCACAGCAATGTGAATGTACCTAATGATCAATATCATTAACAGTATCAGTATCACCAAACACTTTAAAATAGCTGATATGGTAAATGTCATGTTACGTATACTTTACTGCAATAAAAAAAAAAAAAAACAAACCCCCAGCATGATAACACTATGTGGACTGTAGCTGAGTCTCTGTCAGGTAGAGAAAATAAGCAATCTATATGAACAGACACTTCTTTGCAGACCCAGGTGCGAGTTGGAAGTTGCGAAAAGAAATCCAAAGTCTAAAATGGTGAAGACTGTCCCTTATCACTATAGGTGATCAAGATGTCAAAGACATGGTAAACTCACATTGCAGTTTGATGAGCCATCAAATGTTGGGTAAGAACCATCTGGCCAATCGGTAGGGTCCAGGGCAGCCGACTGCCGGTGCTGGGCCTCGTATTCCTTGAGCTGCAACAAGAAGAAATGGATACTGAAATGGAAAGAATGGCCAGACACTGGCCAGACCTTTCACAAGGAAATGACTCAAATAATACATCTAGGTTCCTGGTTCACAATCTTGTGCTCAAGCAGCAGAGAGATGACTTTCGGTACCTTCTTCATGCCAGTGTTGGTAACTAAGTGCCAGCCAAAGACACCTTTCCCAAAACCAAGAGGAAGATAACCACCCTGCCCTATGAGTTTTCATCTAAGTCAAATCAACAGGCAAAATGGACTCTTTGTATCCTGTGTTCCAGAAAGAATTTTCACTTTCCCCCTCCAACATCAACACTTATGTTTCCTCAGCTTGATTATAAAGAAATTGTCTGTAGTTTGGCCTCTGAATTACCTTCCCAAGTATGTAAGTCAAAAACATGCACGTCCTTTTTAGGAAGAGAAAATGATAGACTACAGACATTTTAGTGAAATGGGGTCAAACCCTGAAACATTTTATATATATTTGTTGTTGTTGTTGAGACAGGGTTTCACTCTGTTACCCAGGCTACAGTGCAGTGGTGCAATCATGGCTCACTGCAGACTTGACCTCCCAGGCTCAAACAATCCCACCTCAGCATCCCAGGTAGCTGGGACTACAGGCGTACACCATCATGCCCACCTAGTATTTTTCTTTTTTTTTTTTTTTGTAGAGATGGGGTTTCGCCATGTTGCCTTGGCTGGTCTCAAAATCTTGAGCTCAAGTGTTCCACCCCTTCAGCCTCCCAAAATGATGGGGTTACAGGTATGAGCCACTACACCCGACCCTGAAACAGTTTTAAAAATCACATGCTTGTCTTGTTCAAAACGGCTTCAAGTTGCTAGTCCAATGTTATAACCTAACAAACATTATGGGGTTATTGGAGACCTTTGAGGATGGTCTCTCTCTATTGAGATCTTAGAGATACTGAAAGTTTAGGTTCAGAAACAAGGTTTCTAGTTTTTGAAAAACACAGAAAGACAATTGAAATCCTATAGCAGGCCAGGCGCAGTAGCTCACACCTGTAATCCCAGAACTTTGGGAGGCCAAGGCGGGTTGGTTAACCTGAGGTCAGGAGTTCGAGACCAGCCTGGCCAAGATGGTGAAACCCTGTCTCTACTAAAAATACAAAAATTAGCTGGGTGTGGCGGCGCACACCCAGTACTGAGTACTGAGTAATCTCAGCTACTCAGGAGGCTGAGGCAGGAGAATCGCTTGAACCTGAGGAGCAGAGGTTGCTGTGAGCTGAGATCATGCCACTGCACTCCAACCTGGGTGACAAGAGCGAAATTCTATCTCAAAAAAAAAAAAAAAAGGAGGAAGGAAAGAAGGAAGGCAGGAAGGCAGGCAGGCAGGCTATAGCAAAGTGAGCAGATTTACTTTAAAAAAATTTTTATAACTTCTTTTACCATATTTCCCAAATAAGTGAGCAAATTTAACTTAGCAATATGAGATCTTTCAGAATGGCATAGTGAGAGTCCAGGTGTCACACAGAAATTGAGCTCTGGGATTCAAAACAATTGTCACTGCATTCAAATCCTATTACAAAGCAGTGTGCACATATGAATTTAAGACAGTGATCAAATCATGTTCCATGAGCCAAGCAACTTAAAAACAGAAATAATTGAACCTGACAGCCCACGTGAGGGTGACTGGACAATCCCAAAGCCCTGGAGCTTGAGGATGTGGTAGCGCCACTACAATGACCATTATTCCTCTAGGAAAAAGCTACTTTCACAACTGTGACTTCAACCTATGAAATTCTTTTCTGCATATATGTGGGAGGAGGTAGGCAGTACTGATTATTGAGTAAGAGCTTGAATGCAGAACCAAATACCAGCTGGGAGCCCTGGGGACAAATTATTTAACCCCTCTATGTTTCGGTTCCTCCACCTGGAAAACAGGCATGACAATAAATCTGTCTTACAGAGCTGTTACCAGAACTAACTAAGATAATGCAGCAAAACTCTCAGCACACCATATCAAAGCAATAGGGTTATTATAATACTATTATTATTACCACTGTGCTTTCAGAGAAAAGAAAGCTCAAAGTTCACATTAACTTGACATGTTTAAACTTTTGGGTATTAGGGGTATTAATCATTGTAATCTTTCTGTTACATTAGGGACACTTAGATTGTTCCAGTCTTTATATTATGTTATACACTAGGATGTTCTCTCCATTTTGATATATTGGCTTGTGAAATGCTACATTCTCCCTGTATGATTGAGAGTATCTGCCCGTTGGAAAATGGGATTATCATGAGATTATCAGGTCTCCAGTTCTCTAGTCCATGTTTATACCCAATCTTAGCTGCATCTCCTAGGAGCCACTAAATAACTTTCAGCTTTAAGGAAAACAGGTACAAATTTCTTTTTTTTTTTTGAGACGGAGTCTTGCTCTGTCCCCCAGGCTGGAGTGCAGTGGCGCTATCTCTGCTCATTCTAAGCTCTGCCTCCCCGGTTCACGCCATTCTCCTGCCTCAGCCTCCTGAGTAGCTGGGACTACAGGCGCCCACCACCGTGCCTGGCTAATTTTTTGTATTTTTAGTAGAGACAGGGTTTCACCGTGGTCTCGATCTCCTGACCTTGTGATCCGCCCGCCTCAGCCACCCAAAGTGTTGGGATTACAGGCGTGAGCCACCGCGCCCGGCCCAAATTTCTAACTAGTCAATCACATATGATGATTTTTTTTTTTTTTCCTGCTGTATGCTCATCTCTGCTATCTACTTTGGGGCCTAAAAGTATGTGTGCTGTTCTGATAGAGATTTTAATTCTATGCCCTATCCAAACTTTGCTACTCAACTGGCTTTTTGGTTTGTTTTCTGTAACAGGCTTTTGCTCTGTTGCCCAGGCTGGAGTGCAGTAGGGCAATCACGGCTCATTGCAACCTTGATCTCCCTGATTCGAGCAATCCTCCCACCTCAGCTTCCCAAGTAGTTGGGACTACAGGGGCATGGCACCACATCCAGCTAATTATTTTGTATCTTTTTGTAGAGATGAGGTTTCATCATGATGCCCAGGCTGGTGTCGAACTCCTGGGCTCAAGTGATCTGCCTGCCTTCGCCTCTCAAAGTGCTGAGATTAGAGGCGTGAGCCACTGCACCTGGAAACTGTTTTTTTTAATTATCCTAATTACACAATTCTAAGTGTTTTAAAGTTACAAAACAAGATCTCTATTTTTTTTAAGTGCACTGCACAGGAAAAAAAAAACATGTAATTACACAGGTTATTACATTGATAATTACCTGTTATAATTACATTTTTATATTCCACTTTGGTTCAAGAAGTTTTGGTTTAATTATAATTTCATGAAGGCATGACCATTTGTAATTTCATTAAAGAATGTATACCTTTTAAAGCAAATCTGTAGTGTTTTACATTAATTCCAGGAGTTATAAAATAATGACATTTTAAGGTATGTGTATGTGTGTGTGTCTTAAGCAAAAACATTCCCTCACATCCTGTGATCCCAAATCTCACTGTTTTCTCACAGCTGAAGTCCATGACATGATTTTTTAGAATGATGGCCATCTTTAAAAGAGTAATGTTTATTCCATCTTGGAGACCTTTAGGGAGAGATATATCATAATGTTCCAATTTCTACCAGTACTTACTATAAAGAGCATTTATGTTATATTAAACCGAAATCCACTCCAGCTGCTTTTTAAATTCATTTCTTTCTAATCTGTCCTCAGTAGAGATTTTAAAAACAAACAAACAATCAAACATTCTCCAGGACATCCGAAAGATGTACTCTTTAACAACCCTCAGACATTCGAAGACTGTGATTAAGTTCTTTTCTGCTTCTTTTGAGATAAATCCCTTCCAACTTCTCCCCATGGGATCAATTTTTTAAAAACCTCCTGTGGACTCTATATGTGTCCAAATCTCTGTGATTTGATGCACAATAGCTTTTACAAGGAAATGACTCAATAATACATCTAGGTTCCTAGTTCATAATCTTGTGCTCTGGTATACCAGATGCCCAGATTACCTTAATGACTTTATAAGAATGTCCGGTAGGTATAAATTTACACACCCTGCTCTAGAGAACATGACTAAGAGAAGCTGTCTCCACAAAGATATCTAGATGGCTGCTCCCCAACCGCAATCAGCTTTCAGACATCTTATCCCTGGCATGACAAACTCTACAATGCCAGTCACCCTCCAGGGCTCCCCACTCCATTTGGAATCAGGCTGAGTGAGGCTAGACTCCTCCTGAAATCACATCTCTGTCCAACTTCATCCTTCTCCCTCACTTAGAGGTTTCTCTTTAAAGCCTTCTTTCAATAAGCCACTTGCACAATGCTATATAGAGTTTGGATGTCTCTTTCCCCAAACCTCATACTGAAATTGAATTCCAATACTGGGGAAGGGGGCCTAAAGAGAGGTGTTTGGGGCCATGAGGGAGGATCCCTTAAGAATAGTTTCATACCCTGTGGAGGGGTGGGGAAGGTGATTTCTCACTCTATTTGTTCCCCAAAGAGCAGTTGTTATAAAAGAGCCAGGCACCTCCCTTCTCTTGTTTCTTCTTACCAAGTGATCTCTGCACACACTGCCTTCCACCGTAAGTGGAAGCAGCCTGAGGTTTTCACTAGATGACTACTCTCCCAGCAGGTAGAATCATGAGCCAAATAACCCCCTTTTCTTTGTAAGTTACCCAGTCTCAGGTATTCCTTTATAGCAACACTAAATAGACTAAGATACACAAGAGTCCCTGTCTCAGGCTGTGCTTCCAGGGAATCAGATGGATGACACCCGGAATGAAGAAAAGTTTGGACTAGGCACGGTGGCTCACGCCTGTAATCCCACCACTTTGGGAGGCCATTTGAGGTCGGGAGGATCATTTGAGGTCGGGAGTTCGAGACTAGCCTGGCCAACATGGTGAAACCCCGTCTCTACGAAAAATCCAAAAATTAGCTGGGCCTGGTGGCGTGTGCCTGGAGTCCCAGCTGCTTGGGAGGCTGAAGCAGAAGAATTGCTTGAACCTGGGAGGTGGAGTTGCAGTGAGCCAAGATTGCACCACTACACTCCAGCCTGGGCGACAGAGCGAGACTCTGTCTCAAAAAAATAAATAAATAAATAAATTAGCCAGGTGTGGTAGCACGTGCCTACCTAGAGTCCCAGCTATTAAGGAAGCTGAGGCATGAGAACCGCTTGAGCCTAGGAGGTCGAGGCTGCAGTGAACCATGATCACGCCAGTGTACTCTAGCCTGGGCTACAGAGCGAGACCCTGTCTCAAAAAAAAAAAAAGTTCATGATGCCAAAACATCAGTGACAGTCAATGACAAACTTTAAGTGCTCTTTTCTTAATCTATAAAGGACTTTATTTCTGACTTTCACACAGATACAGTCTTGTTGGAATCAGAAACATACATTAACAGATCGATCAATGTGTAATACTTAATGATTAGATCACATTGACTTGAGCAGTCTTCAGTATAAATAATTATTTTTAAGGAAATGTGATTATTAAATCATGGTCATAGATCTCTCTCAATTTCCTATAGACAGTGCTTCCAGTTAAAATTGCAAAGGACATATTTTTCTACAATATCACTCATCAATGCTGAGTATTATCATTCCAAGAAATTTACTACTATTCTTTTTTATACAAGGCTTTAAATGTGAGTGTATTCCCTTCCCTCTTCACCCCACAACAAACAAATTACTCACATAAATGAATAACCTATAGCTTCCAAGTATGGGCTTTCTACATCTTATGGAATTAGTAAAAGATTTGAATGTCCTGAACTTATTTGCCAAGAGCTATGTAAGGCCTTAAAATTGGTACAGGCACACCTCATTTTACTAAGTTTGACTTTACTGCACATCACAGAAACTGTGTTTTACAAATTGAAAGTTTGTGGTAGCCCTGCATCGAAGAAGTTTATCAGTGCCACTTTTCTAACAATATGGGCTCATTCTGAGTCCCTGCTGTCACATTTTGGTAATTCCTACAGTATTTCAAACTTTTTCATTCTTATTACATCTGTTATGGTGACCTGTGATCTGTGACCTCGGATGTTAATATTGTAATTGTTTTGGGGAGCCATGAACCTAAACATATAAGATTATGTTATGAACCTAAACATTATGAACTTAATGGATAATGTGTGTGTTCTGACGGCTCCACTGACGGGCCATTCTCCCATCTCTCTCCCTCCTGCTCAAGCCTCCCTATTTCCTGAGACACAACATATTTAAATTAGGCCAATTAATAACCCTGCAATTGCCTCTGTGTATTTAATTGAAAGGAAGAGTAGCATGCTTCTCACTTTAAATCAAAAGCTAGGAATGAATGATTAAGCTTAGTGAGGAAGGCATGTTGAAAGCCAGGGTAAGCTAAAAGCTAGGCCTTTTGCATCAAACAGTTAAGTTGGGAATGCAAAGGAAAAGTTATCGAAGGAAATGAAAAGTGCTACTCCAGTGAACACACAAATGATAAGAAAATGGAACAGCCTTATTGCTGACATGGAGAAAGTTTGAGTGGTCTGGGTAGAAGATCATAGCAGACACAACACTCTCGTAAGCCAACGCCGAATCCAGAGCAAGGCCCTAACTCTTTTCAGTTCTATGAAGAGACAAGGAGGTGTGTCTTATAATAAATCCAGAAACTGTTTTTTTGAGAACACCAACAAATTTATGTGACTCACTTTACTGCAATATTCCCTTTACTGCAGTGGTCTGATATCAAACCTGCAATAGCTCTGAGGTATCCTGGTACACAGAAATTGTTATTTAAAATCTGCCAATGACCTAGATCTCCCTAAGCAACTTTTTTACTAATGAGCTTGACTTTCTTAAAGCACATGTGTTAATTATCCATCATAAAGCTATTAGAAAGCATTCAGTAAATAAAATATTGAAATCCTAAATTAAGCTATATTTTAAAATTACACTAAAAAAGATAGTACACTGAGGTTTGTTTTGTAAATTTCATTCTTTTCAAATGATTTCAGCTTACAGTAATGTTTTACATATTAGTTCTTTGTAGCCTTTTTCATTTTGATCTTCATTTGTATGTGATATCTGGGTTTTTAGGGGCGTGATGAATCATGGTTTTATAATTTACAGTGGGAAAAGATCCATCAATGAAATCAAATTCATGCAAATGAAACAGAGTGGACCAAATTGTCTTGATCTGAACATGGGCAAAATTTTTCCCAATATGATGACGCCCACCTCCAAATGGC
Source organism: Macaca mulatta (assembly GCF_049350105.2). Lineage (NCBI taxonomy): Eukaryota > Metazoa > Chordata > Mammalia > Primates > Cercopithecidae > Macaca > Macaca mulatta. The sequence continues at coordinate 66,961,053 of NC_133409.1, read as the reverse complement.
ACATAGACAATCTTCTCTCCTGTTGAGTTGTCCTGTAATCACTGATCAGGATTCAGATCCACAAGCTCCACCCAAGTGTCTTGAAATTCTTGATTGACAGTGGGAGATAAACCTGTTTGGTGGCCTGGAGGAATGGTATGTCCTATCACACCCTCTGAGGCAGTTTAGCCATTCTCAGTATAGTCAATACAGGAAGTCTAAGTCTTAACTCTTTCTATACAGTCATTATACAAGTTTCAATCTTTTTTTTTTTTTAGATGGAGTTTTGCTCTTTTTGCCCTGGCTGGAGTGCAATAGCGAGATCTCGGCTCACTGCAACCTCTGCCTCTGCAATTCTCCTGCCTCAGCCTCCCATGTAGCTGGGGTTACATGCGCGTGCCACCACGCCTGGCTAATTTTGTATTTTTATTAGAGATGGGGTTTCACCATGTTGGCCAGACTGGTCTTGAACTCTTGACCTTATCAGCTGATCCGCCCGCCTTGGCCTCCCAAAGTGCTGGGGAGGTTCAATCTTGAGCCGGTCATAAGTTAAAGAAGGTAGATCCTCTCCACGGACAGTTTTCTGCTTCAAATAACATTTTTCATGACATGTTTCATCTCCGGCTATAAAGCAGCTCATTTAGGAACCAGTAGTTGAGGATGTATGTGACCCTGAGAACAGTCTAATAAGCAGCCCTATGATTTCCTCATCTGCCGATAGGCACTCACTCTTGTCTGTAGAATCCAGCAAAGTTTGGAGAATGCTTTGGATTTTTTCTTCTGGTTTCTGTGTTTCTGGGTTGCCTTATAGACAATAGTCGTGCTCTCAGTGAGCTTTGTAGCTGCTTCTGCAACCACGCAGAGGCGGCCAAGGTGGCTGCAGCCAGGCCAAAGGCCCGAAGCCACCACTCACATATGCACACAGCTGTGCCACCTCTCCCTGAGTTGACTTCTGATTTCCTTTCCATGTAAACCATGGCTAGCTATCAAATTATGACCTCAGAAAGAGCTTCACACGATTTTTTTCCTCCACTTTCTCCCCAACTTGAAAGTATTCCTTTCTTTTTCAGTTATAGAAACTTGCTGTCTGAAGTGGGCTACATTAAGGCTACTTCTTAACATTTTCTCTTGCCCCAAGAACATTGGATTAGGCATATCACATTCAACTCCCTTCCCAAACACAGGTGTCCTGAGATGACTGTAGACATCTTCTGCATTCAGATCTTTGGTTTTACTATTAAAAAATGGTGCAGTCAGCTGGATGCAGTGGCTCACGCCTGTAATCCTAGTACTTTGGGAGACCGAGGCAGGTAGATCACATGAGGTCAGGAGTTCGAGACCAGCCTGGCCAACATGGTAAAACCCTGTCTCTACTAAAAATACAAAAATTAGCCGGGCGTGGTGACAGGTGCCTATAATCCCAGCTACTCAGGAAGCTGAGGCAGAAGAATCACTTGAACCCTGGAGGTGGAGGTTGCAGTGAGCCGAGATCATGCTACCTCACTTCAGCTTGGCCGAAAGGGCAAACCTCCATCTCAAAAAATAAAATAAAATAAAATATAAAAAAAAGTAGTGGTGCAGTCACATCTCTCTCCGGGAGTAAATGTCTTGCTTACCACAGAAAAACTAAATACGGTCCATACTTCTCATATGCCCGTACTTCTCATATGCACTTTCTAGAAACTCAATTGAACTTTTCCCAAATGTATGGCATGCCCAAGGAATAGAATGGGAGAGAAAACATATGATGAGCATTTTGCACCAGCCGGCAGCTGGGCTAGGTGGTTACTGTTGTGGCAAAGCAGACCAGGCTGAGGATGAAGGTGCAGGAGATGAGCAGCATGGACAGGAGTCTGTCACTTTCACCTGCCACCCACTCTACCACCTGTCCCAGCACCGACCTGCTCATCTGCATTCCAATTATAATCTTTTAGTTATTTTTAAATGTACAACAAATTATTGTTGACTGTAGTCACCCTGTTGTGCTAGCAAATCCTGGATGCTATTCATTCTTCATTCGTCATTCATTTCATACCCATTAACCATCCATACTTCCCCTCACCTCCTCACTACCATCCCCAGGCTCTGGTAACCATCATTCTACTCTCTATCTCCATCAGTTCAATTGTTTTAATTTTTACCTCCCACAAATGCGTGAGAACTTGTGCAGTTTGACTTTCTGTGCCTGGCTTATTTCACTTAATATAATGTCCTCCACTTCCATCCATGTTGTTGTAAATGACAGAAACTCACTCTTTTTTATGGCTGTGTAGTGTTCCACTGTGTATATGTATCACATTTTTTTAATCCATTCATCTGTTGATGGACACTTAGGTTGCTTCCAAGTCTTGGCTATTGTCAACAGCACTGCAATAAAACATGAGAGAGCAGATAACTCTATGCTAACTTCCCTTCTTTTGGATAGATACTAGCAGTGGGATTGCTGCATCATATGGTAGTTCTATTTTTTGTATCATGAGGAACCTCCATACTGTTCTCGATAGTGGCTGCAATAATTTATATTCTCATCAACAATATATGAGGGTCCCCCTTTCTCCATATCCTTAACAGCATTTGTTATTGCCTGTCTTTTGGATAAAAGCCATTTTAGGCCAGGCGCAGTGACTCACGCCTGTAATCGCAACACTTTGGGACGCCAAGGCAGGTGGATCACCTGAGGTCAGGAGTTCGAGACCGGCCTGGCCAACATGGTGAAACACTGTCTCTACTAAAAATACAAAAATTAGCTAGGCATGGTAGTGGGCACCTGTAATCCCAGCTACTCAGGAGGTTGAGGCAGGAGAATTGTTGGAACCTGGGATGTGGAGGTTGCAGTGAGCCAAGATTGCGCTGCACTCCAACCTGGGTGACAGAGCAAGACTGCATCTCAAAAAAAAAAAAAAAAATTAGCCAGATGTGGTGGCAGGCACCTGTGATCCCAGCTTTTAAGGGAGGCTGAGGCAGGAGAATCCCTTGAACCCACTGAGCCAAAATCTCGCCACTGCATTCCAGCCTCGGTGACAGAGTGAGACTCTGTACCACAAAGCCATTTTAACTGGGGTGAGATGATATCTTATTGTAGTTTTGATTTGCATTTCTCTGATGACCAATAATGTTGAACACCTTTTCACATGTCTGTTTTCCCTTTGTATGTCTTCTGAGAAATGTCTATTCAGATATTTTCTCCATTTTTTAAATTAGATTATTGGATTTTTTCCTATTGAGTTGTTTGAGTTCCACATATATTGTTTATTAATCCTTTGTCCGACAGGTAGTTTGCGAATATTTTCTCCCAGTATGTGGGTTGTATTTTCACTTTGCTGATTGCTTTGTTTGCTGTGCAGAAGCATTTTAACATGATGTGATCCCATTTGTCCATTTTTGTTTTAGCTGCCTGTACTTTTAGGGTATCACTCAAGACATTTTTGCCCAGTCCAATGTCCTGGAGAATTTCCTCAATGTTTTCTTTTACTAGCTTCATAGTTGAGTCTTAAAGATTTGTCTTTAATCCATTTTGATTAGATTTTTCTATATGGCAAGAGAGAGGGGTCTAGTTTCATTCTTCTGCATATGAATATCCAATTTTCCCAGCACCATTTATTGAAGAGATTGTTCTTTCCCCAATGTATATTCTTGGCACCTTTGTTGAAAGTGAGTTCACTGTAGATGGATGGGTTTATTTCCGGGCTTCCTATTCTATTCCATTGGTCTGTATGTCTGATTTATGCCAGGACCATGTTGTTTGGTTACTACAGCTCCACAGTATAGATTTGAAGTCAGTTAATGTCATTCCCCCAGTTTTGTTCTTTTTGCTCAGGATGGCTTTGGCTATTCTACGTATTCTGTGGTTCAATATACATTTTAAGATTATTTTTTCTTCTTTCCTTTTCTTTGGGGGGTGGGGGTGGATGGATTCTCACTCTCTCACCAGGCTGGAGTTCAATGGAACGATCTTGGCTCATTGTCTCCACCTCCCCGATTCAAGCCATTCTTCTGCCTCAGCCTGCCAAGTAGCTTGCTACAGACAGGCGCCACCTCGCCTGGCTAATTTTTGTATTTTTAGTAGAGACGGGCTTTCACCATGTTGGCCAGGTTGGTCCCGAACTCCTGATCTCGAGTGATCTGCCCACCTTGGCCTCCCAAAGCGTAAGTTTATTTCTTCTAATTCTGTGAAGCATGTCATTGGTATTTTGATATGGATTGCACTGAATCTGTAGATTGCTTTGGATAGTATAGCCATTTTAATGATATTGACCCTTCTAACCCATGAACATGGAATAGTTTTCCTTTTTTCTTTTTTTTTTTGGTGTCCTTTTCTTGCATCAATGTTTTACTGTTTTCATTATAATGAAAGCTTTCACAATAACAGCTTTCACTTCTTTGGTTGAGTTTATTCTTAGGTATTTTATTTGTAGCTATTGTAAATGGGATTACTTTCTTGATTTCTTTTCAGATTACGTATTGCTGGCATATAGAAATGCTACTGATTTTTATGTGTTGATTTTGTAGCCTGCAACTTTACTTAATTTATCAGTTCTAATAGTTTTTCAGTGGAGTCTTTGGTTCTCTTTTATTTCTTTCTCTTGCCTGATTGCTATAGCTAGGACTTCCAGTACTATGTTGAATAACAGTGGTGAAAATGGACATCTTTGTCACATAACTTTTATTACAGGATATTGTTATAATTGTTCTATTTTATTTTTAGTTATTGTTGTTAATTTCTTATTATGTCTAATTTATAGATTAAGCTCTACCATGGACATGTATGCATAGGAACATAAGAAAAAACATACACAGTATGTATAGGGTTTGGTACCATCTGCAGTTTCAGGCATTCACTGGGGGTCTTAGAACATATCCCTTGCATGTAAGAGGGAACTACTGTATATTAAACTAAACTGAGTACATGTGTGCCACTGTTTCAAGGTTTCAGACCTTTAAGATCCCACTCAATGGTTGCTATAGGTTGAATGTTATGGTTTCTACGTGTTGAATGTTTGTCTCTCCCCAAGCTGATGGTGAGAATTTGGTAGCTGGTGTGGTGGTGTTAAGAGGTGAAACTTTGGGAGGTGATAGGGTAGTATTACTGTCATTATAAAAGGGCAAGTTTGCCCCCTTTAGCTTCTTGGCATTCCTCCTTCTGGCTTATAAGCATCCAGCCTTCCTCCCCTGCAGATGACATGGTACACAAGGCGTCATCATAGGAGAGCATAGTCTCACCAGACATCAAACCTGCTGGGGCCCCTTGACATTAGATTTCCCAGCCTCCGGAACTGTGTGCCAATAAATTCCTGTTCTTGATGAATTATGCAATCTGTGGTATTCTGTTACAGCAGCACAAAATGGAACAAGACAATGGTAAAGTCTTAACTCATTCAATGTTTCCTTGGTGGTTTGAAGGTTTTTGTCAATTTCCAAACCTGTTTATTTGGGACTTATCTGCACAGTACTGAACCAGCTGTTCAAAGTGAAAATTCAAGAATCAATGGGTTTGTTTTTCAACAACAAAGCAGGGAATCTCTTAATAAATTGCTGCCTTACTAGTATAACTGCTGCTCTAGTATCCTAAAGGTTAATTAGGCTTCTTGTAGTGCCTAACTTAACTCAGAGGGAAATAAAAATAAAAACAAAAAACAAACACAACAAATTATAATTAATATTTACTTAGATATGAAAGTAAGTATAACCTTTAGATTATTCAAAATTCAGTTTGTGAAGGCATCTTATAGAACTGATATTTATAGGCCAGGTGTGCTTGCTTACACCTGTAATTCTAACATGTTGGGAGGCCGAAGGGAGAGGATCACTTGAGCCCACAGGTTTGAGACCAGCCTGGGCAACATGAGGAGACCCTGTCTCTGTAAAAAATTTAAAAATTAGCTGGGTGTGGTGTCACACACTTGTGGTCCCAGCTACTCAGGAGGCTGACATGGGAGGATTGCTTGGGCCCAGGAGGTTGAGGCTGCAGTGAGTTGTGATCGCACCACTGCACTACAGTCTGGGAAATACAGTGAGATCCTATCTCAAACAACAACAACAACAACAACAAAACCAAACCTGATGTTTGCAATGTTTTTAGCATATTTGATTTTTATTTAATAATTAATCTTTTACCACTGATTATGTTCTTTTCAAAAGGCTTGTGAATTTTTCCCGTTAATGTGGTCCACAGATCAAATATATCTGCCATTCATTCATTCGTTCGTGTTTTCATTGACTATAGCAGTTTCACCTCGCAAAGTAGAATGCTTGCATCAAGTAAACAGAATAAATATTTTATCTGACAACATGGGTACCTGATTCCTATACCCCTTGATGGCCCCAAACATTTTAACACTTCAGGAAGCCAAGTCCTCACAAATATAAACCAGGTATCTGCATGCTTACCCTGGCAAGTGCTTCCTCAATCGTGATCATCTTTTCCTTGACCATCATCATTAGCTGAATCCGCTCCTCATCGCTCATTGTTATTTCACTGGCAACGTAACCAACGTCTTCTCCTGGAGATTGAGGACAAAGAATAACAGGAGTGAAAACAAGAACAGCGAAACAGAACGTCAATGCTGAATATCTGCTGTCTCAGGCGAGGGAAGAATGTTGCTCAGGACACTATGTATGTTGAACGTTACTGATGAAGCAAAGGGTGGGAAAAATATGCTGCTTTTAAAGAAGCGAATAAGCACCTCTGATTGAGAAACAGGCTTGCAGAACATGTGGATCTCACCATGTCACCCTAGAAACAAATCCTTCAAGATGATCAGAGCCTTTGAGATGGTGTGCCCAGTGGACGGGTTTTGGAGGAAAGTAAGAGAGGGCTCCTCACTATAGGTGGAGTAAAGATCTAATTTATACACCCAACTGGATCATACAAGCATTCCAAGGCTCCTTCAGCTGTGGGTTCTCTGTGTCCTTTCATTTGAATATAAATGAGAAGAAAATATTTTTGCAAAGAAGTAAGAAAGAACCCTAGGTCATGACAGAGGAAGGAAGGTCACAGAGTCCAGACCCACAGCCTGGCAAAACCTTCCAATCCTACTAAGCTATTTCACTGTTATTATTCCTTGAAACTAAGTGCACCCGGGTGAAGAGGTTCATTCCTGTAATCCCAGCACTTTGGGAGGCCAAGGCAGGTGGACCACTTGAGGTCAGGAGTTCGAGACCAGCCTGGCCAACAAGGTGAAACCCCGTCTCCACTAAAAATACAGAAATTAGCCAGGTGTGGTGGCAGGCACCTGTAATACCAGCTACTCAGGAGATTGAAGCAGGAGAATTGCTTTGAACCCAGGAGGCGAAGGTTGCAGTGAGCTGAGATCACACCACTGCACTACAGCCTAGGTGACAGAGCAAGACTCCATCTGAAGACCAAAAAAAAAAAAAAAAAAAAGGCCAAGTGCAAATCACAGACATGAAGCATGTTCAGTTAATCAGAAGAAGGGTGCCATATAGGTCTGTATCTGAAAGTATTATTGTCATAAATTGGTTTCCAAACTGCGGGAAAATCAACTTCCAACTCACACCTGAAGGCAGCTAGAACTGCAGAGATGAGAATGTTCTGCTAGATTCCAAAGATTTTCCTACAGAGCAAACAGACTGCTATTGCCTCTAGTATATCTGAGCCACACTGGGCAATGGTGCCTCTGGTCAGCGTGTGGGGAAGGACATGTTAGTGAACATCAGCTGTAACATCCCCACTCCAGTCCCGCACCCTGCTCTCCTCCCCATCTTTCTCATTCATACTTTTTACCAGCTTCCAATACCATTAGGATGCCCAGCTGTGGCTTAATTTGCCTTTGGTGTAAAGGACAGAGGGAAAGAGTCTGCCTGTAGACTTGCAGGAAACCATTTCAGGCACAGCTGACTTTGGAATTTATGTTGCCCTGTATTTCCATCTCATTTCCATTTAGTAATCAATCAATCCAAAAATACTCCTCAAGTTCCCTTTGCTACTTTCACAGGGAGAATAACAGTGTGTGCTGGGTGAAGACAGAAGCCTGCTGGCTTGATTCATTTTACTGTCTGTGTCACCTCAAATGGCAGAGAGGGTGATGGGAAATTGGTTGGGTTCTTTAAAAATTCACGATAGGCCGGGCGCGGTGGCTCAAGCCTGTAATCCCAGCACTTTGGGAGGCCGAGACGGGTGGATCACGAGGTCAGGAGATCGAGACCATCCTGGCTAACATGGTGAAACCCCGTCTCTACTAAAAAATACAAAAAACTAGCCGGGCGAGGTGGCGGGCGCCTGTAGTCCCAGTTACTCGGGAGGCTGAGGCGGGAGAATGGCGTGAACCCGGGAGGCGGAGCTTGCTGTGAGCTGAGATCCGGCCACTGCACTCCAGCCTGGGCGACAGAGCGAGACTCCGTCTCAAAAAAAAAAAAAAAAAAAAAAAAAAAAATTCACGATAGCTGGTAAACTGTTGGCTTCCTCCTTCCCTCCCTCTTGTACCTCTCCCTTTCTCCTTAGCTTTCTTTCTAAATTAGACTTTTTTTTTAGAATACAAGGTTTATTTTGAATCACAAGTGATGCTGGGTGAATACAAAAAACTGGGAATGCTTAAAAGTAGGACAACTTGAGAAAAAAAAACCATGTGGAATGTTGCCAAGGAACCCAGGTGTGCTGTGACGTGTCTACTGTTCACATCCATTTTTCTCATTTCCACATGTACAGGTAATTAGACAGACGTTCCACACAGCGCAGGACACTAAGGTTTGTAAAGCAAAACAAGTAGTGTCACTGGTGATCAAGGAAAACTTTATATCTACTGATAACCTCATTCAGTTGGACTGGAATCTGGAAGTGGATTTGCTCCGGTTTCTTCTCTGAATACTGGGGAAACATAAATTATGTAACTGAGCCTCAAAGGGATGACATATTTACTTACTATATAAACAACAACAAAAGACACAGCCAAGAGTAGGGCAGAACTCCCTTCACAAAGCCGCCCAGGCAAATTCCCATGATGTCAGACCACTGGAGTTTCCAGGGGCAACACCCCATAACCGCCCCGCTGCAGGAGAGCATCAGAAGTTCAGAAGAATGCAGAGGCCCTCAGTGGGAGCACGGACAGGAGAGCCCCAAACCAACACATGCGAGGGCTCTCTAGGCCCTTTCAGGCTAGATCTTGACGAGAGAAAAGATCTTTCTGAGGTTGGTGCGACTGAGAAAACTAAAGATTCGGCCTCTGCTCTCAGATCTACGAAAGGGAAGAACTGTGAACTTGTCCCCTTTTGGTTTTTTTTTTTTTTTTTTTTTTTTGACTTAAAGAAAAGAAAATCACTGGGACAAAGTCTTAAAGTAACAACAGGAATGTCAGAAAAGTTGAACATCTTATGGGCACATGCGGTGAGTTACGCTAACTTACAGCATCCACTGAGATTAACAGCACAGGCTTCTCCACATGTTAGAGCTGAAAGGACCTACTGTCCGCCAGCTGCATTGCAGTACCTTTTGAAGTCTGTCTCATTATTCCTTTCTGGTTCTTTCGGAAGTTCTGCCAGAAATACTTATTTTTCTTCTTCCAGTCTCCTTTTCCTTTAAAAAAAAAAAAAAGGAAGAAAAAGCACAAGCAATAAATTCATTAATAACAAAAGTAGCCTCTTCCTTATAATTCAAAGCTGGTAAGAATACTTTGATTTCACAAAAGGACAGTTTTTTCTTTCAGTTTGTGAAAGAATGGGAGATGGCTATAAAGTTGTTTAAAAGAAATGCAAATTTCCTAGTAGCAAGATATGGTGCAGTGAGGTTAAGATGAAAAACAGAAACATCAAAAAGGAAGGCAAAACATGCATTCTTGTGTTTACTTTGATGTTTGTTTAACTAGTATGCCTAATTTGGCCTCATCTTGCAGTGTATATCCCCCCCTTTGGTCTTAGCCACAATTATTTCAACTACACCACAAATAGGGTATTTTAAGAAGCTCACTTTGTTTTGTTGTTATTTCTGTTGTTGATGTACCCTTGGTTTATTTCTGTTACTCCAGATTTAACGACAAGAACAGAATGGTTGGTATGTCCTGGGCCCACAGGTCAGAGGAGGTGGTCCCCTGGGTCTGTGGGTCTGGCCCCCACTGTTATTCTCAGAAGTGTGGTCTGCATGGGTCTCACTATGGCATGCATATGGCACTCCCTGGCATTCAGGCTACCTGGTGACCCACCTACAGCTTACCCAGGGCACAAAGAAAAGAAAGCCTGCAATCAGGCCGTGACATCTCCCAAATGGGTCTCTCTCTACCCGCCCCACCCCCCATCCTTTCCAGACTACTGCGGTGACTTTCAAGTGAAAACAAACTCGCTGCTATAGCTAGACATTTTTAATATGTGGTAGGGTTCTGATCATCAATAATATGTAATACCTTTTTAAAAGCAAAGCGAAAGGGGAGAGTAAGCAAAATGAGTGGGTAGAGCAGTCCTTTATTCTTTACAAATAAAAAGCAGCAGCAGTGGTGTCTGCCATCGTGCTGATGTGGCACATTCAAAGTAGCAGCTCTGTCACCACTTGTTGTCTGTCTGGTTGCTCCATGGCCACTGGAAATAGGACCCAGCGAAGTGATGGGTTTCCCCAGTCTAGACGGGTGGTGCCAAGCAATGAAGCAGACATGTGGGAACCATGTCTATGGTGCTCCCAGGCTAGAAAGGGCGTCATCTGTCAAAACAGGATGCCCGTACATTTAAGTTTTGACAGTCCCCAGAGCTGTGGGAATGAAACCGGAGCCTTTCCACCAAAGACAGAGCTCCATGGCAAGTTTTGTATCACCCACTGCCTTTGGGCTTAACACTGAAGCAAATGTCAGACATGCAGGGTTAAAGTTGACTAGTTATTATTAACTCAACCTTGCTCTTGGACAGTTCAGGAATATTTCTTTTCTTTCTTTTTTCTTTTTCTTTTTTTTTTTTGGTTGAGATGAAGTCTTGCTCTGGCGCCCAGGCTGGAGTGCAGTGGTGCAATCTTGGCTTACTACAACTTCTGCCTCCTGGGTGCCGGCGATTCTCCTGCCTCAGCCTCCTGAGTAGCTGGGATTATACGCACAAGCTACCACGCCCGGCTAATTTTTGTATTTTTAGTAGAGATGGGGTTTCACCATATTGGCCCGGCTGGTCTCGATCTCCTGACGTCATGACCCGCCTTGGCCTCCCAAAGTGCTGGGATTACAGATGTGAGCCACCATATCCAGCCTATTTATTTTCCTTTTAAGAGACATGGTCTCTTCATCCAGGCTGGAGTGCAGTGGTGCAATCACAGCTCACTGTAGCCTCAAACTCTTGGGCTCAAGGGATCCGCCCACCTCAGCCTCCCAAGTAGCTGGGACTACAGGTGCATACTGCCATGCCCAGCTAATTTTTAAATTTTTGGTAGAGAGCACATCTTGCTATGTTGCTCAGGTCAGTCTCTAACTCCTGGGCTCAAGCAATTCTCCCTCGTTGGCCTCCCAAATTCCTGGAATAAGAGAAGTGAGCCACTGAACAGGCTGAGAATATATTTCTTTAACTATAAGCTATATTCCCTTCTTCCTTCTCCCATTTTCAAGTTTCTGAAACAGAGATACAGCCTAATAAATGGTAATAGCTAACATTTATTCAGCTACTATATCCAGGCACTTTGCTATCTAATGGCAAATTTCATTTAATACTCAATTATATGATGCATCATTGTTCCCACCTAGCAGATGAGAAAACTGAGGCTTGGTGCAAGTGAGCTGCACAAGGTAATAGCTATTGAGTTGGCAGATTCAAAGGCAGGCAGCCAGGTTTGATTGAGTACTTATGTCCCTAATCACTACCAGCCACCCACCCTCTGACCCAAACAGAATAGCTGTTACTAAACCAAGAGTGAATTTTATAATCAAGAATATATAAAATATGCAATGCCTTAATTATGCATAATCTTGGATCCAAAAAATTCCCAATTGAAAGATGTATCCAAAGGACATTATTAGGGACACAGACCCCAGGATTTTTAGAGCAGCAGTAAATTTTTAAGTCTGCGTAATATTCCACCATATTGGATGTGCCATAAGTTAATTAACCAATTCATTCTTTGCTGGATATTTAGGTTGCTTCTAATTTTTTCTCTACTAACATAGAGAATATTCAGTCATGGGAAAATGCTCATAACGTATTCAACTTAAAAATTATAAAACAGTATGCAGAATATGATCACAATTATGTTTTTTTTAAATCCCCTAGAAAAAGGAGAATAAAGATGTACATCAAAATCGTAACAGTGTTTATTTCTGAGTAGAAGGATTATTGTGGGTTTTGTATTTTCACATGTTCATGTTTTCTATAAAGTATTAAAATAATTAAATAGGTAAACCAAGAAAAGTGGTACTGACCTACAGCGTTGTCTTCCGAGTTTGATTTATGAAGAGGGTTCCTAGAAAAGAAAAACAAATCAGATTACCAGGGAGCCTTGCTTTCATGGGAGAACTGAAAATCCTCCTAACTAGTTTGACCCGGCATCAATACTACTTAATACAGCCAGGGAAACTGTTACAGGCTATTTACCATTGGCTTTTTCTACCCGTCTGCTGACTTCCTAGAAATAGACTCATGTGCCATTTGCCGACATTTATTAAAGACTCACTCGAAGGTGAGACCTGTAACATTAAATGAAGAAGACAGACTTCACTAGATCGTGGAAGTGCCTTTCATTCTGCGAACTATTAATACAGTGAAGTTACTGCCATTGGGAAGTCTCTTGTGGAAGAGGAAAAGAGAAAGCAAATAATAATGAAAACATAAACTCAGCACCACAAATGCCACTTGGGCCTGCAGATAAGTACAGTGGTTGGCTCTAGGAAAATGAAGGGGGCAGGGAGGCGGGTGAGAGACCCACAATAGGATATTGAGTGCCCTTAATAGAGGGGGTGGCCAGTACATAGTTCCTCCAGTTGGTTGCTGCCAGTTGGCAAGTGCAATGTCTATCCTGCTGAATCTTCCAATGTTCAAAGAGAAGCCAGAAATCTGTATTTTGTTTTTGTTTTTGAGACAGAGTCTTGCTCTGTTGCCCAGGCTGGAGTACAGTGGCATGATCTCAGCTCATTGCAACCTCCGCCTCCTTGGGTTCAAGCGATTCTCCTGTCTCAGCCTCCCAAGTAGCTGAGATTATAGGTATGCACCATCACGCCTGGCTAATTTTTATATTTTTAATAGAGATGGGGTTTCACCATGTTGACCAGACTGGTCTGGAACTCCTGACCTCATGCAATCCTCCTGCACATTCGGCCCCCCAAAGTGCTGGGATTACAGGTGTGAGCCACTGTGCCCGGCCAGAAATCTGTATTTTTATATGAGAGCTCTAACATTTTTAAGTGATGGCAAATAAACCAATGTTTTAAAAAATGTGTCCAAATCAATCAATACATGTCTGGGCATCAAATTTGGACCCCCCCACCCCCACCCCAACACCTTTGGCTGCCAGTTTGTGAAGGCAGATACAGACTAACCCAAATAATCTGAAAAGTGTACACAGCCCAACCCCAGTTCATTAAACATTTCGCCAGAAAAAAACTTAAGATAAACAAAATTTAAAGAAAGAAAGCGGGAAAACCAAAGAAAGTTAAAACTGGTTGTATCAAAAAGGGAACGAGGGGGGCAGATCACTTGAGGTCAGGAGTTTGAGACCAGACTGGACAACATGGCAAAGCCCCATGTCTACTAAAAATACAAAAATTAGCTAGGCTTGGTGGCACAGGTCCATAATCCCAGCTACTTGGGAAGCTGAGGCAGGAGAATTGCTCGAATCTGGGAGGCAGAGGTTGAAGTGAGCCAAGATCGCGCCACTGCACTCCAGACTGGGCGACAGAGTGAAACTGTGTCTCTCAAAAAAAAAAAGGGGGGGAACAGTAGAGGGTGGAACAAAATCTTTCATTAGGTGTGTCCAAATCCCAGAAGGAAAATACAGTATCCTTGGGCTTGCAGCCAAGGGAAACCAGAAAGAAGGCACCTGCATCAGAACAGACTCAGACACTTGGGGGATTTAAACCTGAATCTTCAGTACAAGTTCACCGCCAGGAAGGAAGATGGAAGAGGTGATTTTTGCATCTGAAGGTTTGGGAAGATAAGAAAGTGGGAGGCCAGGTATGAGTCACACTGAAAACATTAGAGGAAAGGCTGAGGCAGGAGGAGAGCAGACTGGGCAACATAGTGAGACACCGTCTCTTAAAAAAAAATTTTTTTTTTTTAAGTTTAACTGGGCATAGTGACATGCACCTATAGTTCTAGTTCTAGCTACTCAGGAGGCTGCAGCAGGAGGACTACTTGAGCCCAGGAGTTCGAGGTTGTAGTCAGCTATGATCACACCACTGACCTCCAAACTGGGTGACTGAATGAGACTGTCTCATTCAGAGGAAGAAGAATTGAACATCATAATCACCTAAAGTGATTTTCTGCCTACCTTTTGGATAAAAGGACCTTGAGAATCTAAGGTGACCAGAGAGAGGGGAGGGAGGCTTTTTCATGCAGAGCCGCCTTTAATAAGCCACCATCCTTTGGTGTAGCTGCACTGGTGTGGGCTGACCACTGGGTGCCATTTCTGAGTGGCAGGCCCATGCCCAGCAAGCACCACCATTCTCCACATGGGAGTGCAGAGAACTGTTGGTGACCAGCACAAAAATCTGAAAGCTTTCTATTGTAAACTAAGGGAGAATCAGAGCTAAGAACAGACTCAGGGGAGAAACCGCTGCAAAGGACAAGAGCTAGATTTGAATTCTAGTTATTTCCCCTTATTCCTGAGCTGTGAATACACAACATGTAAGGAAAATCTCATCACCAAATTGTGCCAAAACATGGCTAGGACCTACTCTCCTTCCTCCTATCCACACAAAAATGAAAATACCTGTATTTACCTGCAAGGCTTTTAGGAGGTAGCCATTTCAAAATTTAAATCATTCAGCCAAAATGTACTGAACAACAGCACAAGTAAGGTACGTGGATGCACAGGAAGAAAGGGGACCCACAGGTGAGGGATGGAGGAAGACAGGAACAAAAAAGCTGGGGGAGGGGAGAATGAGAAGAATGAGGAAGAGAAGCAGCAAATGTAACGCGCTCAGGGCCATGGGAGAAGTGGGAGCAAAATAAGAACAAGTTAGTTGGCTGGGACTGAGGCAGGAAATCCTTCAGAAAGAAAAAAGGGTCTCTGCTCAGTTTAGATTCTTAATTTTTTAAAAAAATCTTACTGTGCTGTACTTTGCATTTCAAGTCATGGGACTCAGCTGCCCACCTAACTTCAGTGGGCCGGGGTCTGCAGCTGGTTAAACATGTTTTCTGTAAGGGGCCACCAGAGGCACAGGGAGCCCCATATGTATTTTTGTCCTCACCCTAAGGACTAGAGATGTCCTTTTTTTTTTGGACACAGAGCCTCCCTCTATTGCCCAGGCTAGAGTGTAGTGGTTCGATCTCGGCTCACTGCAACCTCCGCCTCCCAAGTTCAAGCGATTCTCCTGCCTCACCCTCCTGGGACTACAGGTATGTGTCACTACACCTGGCTAATTTTTGTATTTTTAGTAGAGATGGGGTTTCACCATGTTGGCCAGGCTGGACTTGAACTCCTGGCCTCAGGTGATCTGCCTGCCTTGGCCTCCCAAAGTGCTGGGATTATAGGCATGAGCCACCATGCCTGGCCGGGACTAGAGAAGTCTTGACCTAATTGCTATGGACCAAATATCACTACCTCAGGATACAACTGATGATGTAATAAGTGAAAACATAAATTGTGAAATTTTACTTTCCCTGAAAGTCATCAAAATACTTCAAAAAGTACACTGCAGAAAAATGTATGCTCCCACTGCTACACCATTATCCCAAAATGTAATTGCATTTTCCTCTCTGAAATGATGACTGACAATATTTTCATTATTTTTAATCTACTGTCTTTAAACTATCACACACTTTGATACAATTTTATCCTCTGGTTTGGACTTGGCCCAGGCAGTGCTTGAATTTCCCCAGGATGCCAGCAGATGGCACTGTAGTTTCTTTATTCATCTTGCTGTAGTGAGTAGGATTTTGTTTTTAAAATTTCACAAGTTCACCACCTAGATGCTGGCCAAAGAATAACAAGCCCATGTTTCATAAGAGCGAGGCTCCCCAACTCATCAAATTTGCAAAGGAGGAAAATGACACCGTACAAATTTGGATGCAGTGACTTTCTCCCTGCAAACAGAAGCTGGCATAGAAGCAATGCAAAATGCCATCTCCTTTCTCCCTGAGACTGATTATTAAAATTCATCCAGCAGGAGCAAAAATCAATGATATAACCCAAGTCCAAATGTGGATGGCAGCAGGTGGAAGGGGCCATTTACTGATCTCCTGGTGGAAGAAATAATGCTCAGGCGTCAGCTCCAAAGAGGCCTCCCGGTAGTACCTCCTTCCTCCAGCCAGATGCCCCAGGCCTGAGGACAGTGGGTGCTGGAGGTGGATCTGCTCTTTGGACTCATCTTTTTCATTGTCAGTGGGCAAAAAGGATGAGAACTTCAGCATGAATTTTGATGACCAGGGAGCAATAATTAATATTCTGCTGTGCTTTAAAAATCCATTTAAACATAATTATCATCAAGTACTGGATTTAACGTCTCAGAACTGAACCTTAGCAAAAATACTTGTTCATCAGTAACTCCTACTATTAAGACCCCAAACCTGCTTAAGTGTCAACATTTTTCCTCAAGATCCCTAGACTGCTTTAGCTGTTCCTGAAGGCAAAATTCACTTAAGAAAATTCCTACATTAAGGAATTTATCAATCCCATTAAAAAATAATAATTTGAGACAGTATTCTCAGAACTGAACTAGTTTCTTTCCTCCTACCTCTGTCTTTAACAAATTCTTTGCTAAATTGCTTTGTTATTCATTTTCACTCATTCTTTCATTCAGTATTTATTTATTCACCTCTCAGTAGGAGTCATGCATCCTCTGAGGTCCTGAGAACATAGCAATAAACAAGACAGATTCAAGGAGGGTGACTGCAGAGTCAAGGAGTGAGGAGAAATTGAGGTGATGGGACAGAAAAGGTTTATCTGAGCAGAAACCTAAATAATGAAATAACATTCACTTCCCCAGATGGGGAAAGCTGGGCAGGGGAACAGCAGGGGAGGGAACAAGAGGTCCCCTTTGGACATGCTAAGTGTGCGGTGCTTATTAAACATCCCTGTGGAGACAGTAAAGAAACAGTTGGAAATGCGCATCTAGAGCTGCAGATAAGAATTCGTAAGTGACTCGCATACTCTAAGCTCTGAGCCTGGCTGAACACTCTGAAGACTGAGCTCTGGGCCAACCCGATTTTTAGGGGTCAGAAAGAGAAGGTGAGGCCCAGCAATGAGACTTAGGACGAACAGCCAGTGGGAGAAGGAAAAGCAGGCAGAATGTTCCTTTACCTTTCTGGCTAGAATATTATTAAACTCCATTTTACAAAAATTATATTGCAGCTGGGCACAGTGGCTCACGCCTGTAATCCCAGCACTTTGAGGCTGAGACGGGAGGATCACCTGAGGTCAGGAGTTCGAGTCCCGCCTGGCCAACATGGTGAAACCCCATGTCTACAAAAAATACAAGAATTAGCTGGGCGTGGTGTAATCGCGGCTACTCAGGAGGCTGAGGCAGGAGAATCACTTGAACCCAGGAGGTGCAGGTTGCAGTGAGCCGAGATCGCACCACTGCACTCCAGCCTGGGTGACAAAGTAAGACTCCATCTTAAAAAAAAAAAAAAAATTATATTGCAGCCTCACACTCCACACAGTGGAAACTCTAGGTTGCCATATTTTCTTTCCCAGTGAGCCTACTGCTTTACAGTGGAGATCCTCGTAAGACCATAGAGTAGGAGGAGGAACACACACAGGTCAACATGAAATTCTTTACACTTGTATGGAATTCCACCTCTCAAATGCAAAACTTTCATTACCCCCCCATCACAGAATAGGACTATCAGTGAGACTGAGACGGGAGTGATGACATGCTTGAGGTCCAATCGTGCTGGGCAAGGGCATAACTGGGCTTGGTGGCCACGTCTCTGACTCCTGAGTCCAACAACTCACCCTCTTCCCCAGACTCCTTCTCATTTGTATAACAGAATTCCAAACTGTATACATTCTTTAACAGGATGCCTCTTTTCTATTATTTAAGGGATAGACAGAAAGGGGATACCGTTATATACTGGCCCAGCTCTTAAGTAAATTGCTAAAATGATACTCAGAAGAACTTGCAAAAACAGAAAGTTTTCAACACCAAATCTGACCATGGTCTATGGAAGTGTCAGAACTAAAAGTTCCAAGAACACTTTTTAGGAATTGACTATCTGGCTATTGCAAGACCCCCCTATCTGCTTCTAGAAGGAAAGGAGGCCAAATACCATGGCTCAAACTCATTTTTCTTCTTCTGTTTATATACAAATAGTCTAAGTTACATCCAGACAAAGATAACTCTATCTCATTTCTACATACTGAGTCCAGTACACTAGAAGAGTGCAATGAATGGTCAAGCATAAAGAAATTCCTAAAATACACTTCATGTTTTGGCTTTGGTGAGCTGTCCAGAAATTTCATTATAACCAAGAAAAAAAAAAAAGAAGAAGAAGAAGAAAAGGAAAGGAAAGTGGTTATAACCTAATTTCCAAGAAAGGAACATATGCTATATGTTACTGGAAAACCTGTACTTAAGGGATTTTCAGAGTTCCTTAATCTTGAGTCTCAGGAAATCAACTTCTCCATTAGTTGATTTCCTGCTGAATTTGGAATCTGGGCTTTTGCTGTGTCTGGGTCTTTTCCTGCATCATCCCAGGCCTGCCAAGGCAGTCCCAAAAGCCAGTAGCAGCCTTTTCTCCACCATTTCAAAAAAAGAGCTGACACATCTGTGCTACTGAGTTGTGTGTATACAGGGGGAGGCAGGGGAAGGTTAAAAGGTTGAAGGACTTATGTTAATAAGTAGTTAAGATTTTCATTTTCTTTATGTCCTACTTAAGTAGGATAACTCTGTACCTTCATATTTTGCTTCTTTCATGACAAATCACTTCATGGTAAAGAAGTAATTTCTCAATTTAATATTTCTTTCTATCCTTTGGGTATCAAAGGTATTTTTAGCATACAAACCTATCTCTCTGTTTAAGAGAAATAGACAAGAAACAAAATTCACTAGTTGCCATAAAAACTCAAGAGTCACCCTTTCTCCAGCCACAGGGCCAGGACTTGGATGATGCCAGCGAGACACAGCTGTAAGACGTACTCACTCTCAGAATCTGGCAGGTGCAGGGAGTGAGTTGCCTCCTTAAATTCCACGCCCTATGCACCTCTCCTGCTTGGCCCCATGATTTAGCTTGTGAATTCACTGGCTGAGACAGAAAAGCAATTCTATTGTCAAAATCTGGCATATTGTTAGAACTCCAGGAATATTCAGTATCAATGACAACGTGGGTGACATTTTGTCAAGCCGGTCAAAACAATCCCCATACAGGTTTTTTCTTTCATTTCACAGTCTATTCCAAGCCTGGACTTGCTGACTTTTTGTTATAAGGTCACCTTTATAAATGATTAAGGCAGGTGTCTGCAGTACCAAATCCAAGACAGTGGCCTGACCCGGCACACACACTCAGGAGTCAGGCAGAACTAGGGGTAAATGACAGTGCTGCCACCAATCTAAGCCTTGACTGGCTTTCTAAGAGCAGTTGTGATGATAAAAACAGTACCCCTTAATGGATTGTTAAGAGGATCACATGAAACAGTGAATGTTAAGAGCTTTGCACAGTGTCTGGCACTGGGGAAGCTCCAAGGAAATGTTACTTCTTATAACTATTCACAGAGTAGTCCCAAACTGACAAACTGTCTTAGTCTTCTCCATCGGACTCGCTGTTCTCATCCCACCAAGCATTGCCATGATGTATCTCCTATTCTAGATTCTAAGTTTCCAAATCATTAAGGCTCCTCCTTGTAAATTATTTTATCATTAACCTCTCTCAAATAATTGAGATGGACACAAGGATTTCTCTTTTACTTCCCACTTTATAAAAGCAATTTGTATGTTTTTTAGAATTACAAAAAACAACATGCATAACGATTGAGCATGATGTCAAAATCTCTCTATCCAATGGATGTTCAGCACATTATTTCCATTATTCCCATGTTATTATCCTACTGGTTTCCTTAAGCAGTATTTAGCTTATTGTGTATGGCACATTGTCTACTAAATAATTTTTCATTGATGCTGCAGAGCTTTTCAATATAGGCACTTATATCAAGGGAAATGTCTTGGGTCCATCAATTACCTCAATTATCATTAACTCTCCAAAAGAAATGGCAGGATTTTCAGCTATGAAGTGTGGATGTTGTCTCTAAACAGTAATACCATCTAATCTTTAATTCTGGTTCAAAGAGGACTTTTTGCCCCATAATCCAAATTCTCACACTTGAAGGTGCTAAAAGGACATTGAAAGATCTGAATTTTCCAACCGTGAGTTGCAGAATTTTTACTTTTTCTACCCCACCCTCTTTGTATATCTTTGATTTACAACTGCCATCAGAACCACTTTAAGTCAGCCTATTCCTTCTATAGAAGATGTCTCAAAAGGGCATCTTGCTCAGAAAAATAAGGAGAAAGACAGCTAATTTAGACATGCAGCATTAGTTCTAATGACAATCACCTTTGTTATCCTTCAATCCCCTGCTAATTGTATTAGACATATGGAAGTTGTAGGTAACTAAATATTATCTTTCCTGCTACAAATCAAGCCTGACTCCTTTTGTTCTGTCTGTGATAGAGATCATGAGCAGCTGACTGGTACCTCCATGTGAAGGATGTCTCAAATGCTGTCATAAGGCCACTACCCAGGAAGTGGCACCGCACAATGAATGGCTCAGAACGTGGGTTCAGGAGTCCAAATGCCAGCATTCAAAGCCAAGCTCTACCCGCTACTGATTACTAACTCTGGGCATGTTACTTAGTCCCACTGATTCCCAGTTTCCTGTTACGCAAAATAGAGACAATAATGTTACCGATCACATAGAATTTTTAGAGTTTTCTGTGAGTTGTGACTTTTACTGTACTTACTACATGCCTACACATGCTAAGCACTAAACAAATTAAATAAAATAAGTTAGCTGTTATTAGCGGCCTTTTTTCCAACCGCTCTACTTATGAGCCAGGGCATCCTCAGTCCTTCTCCAAATGTACTTCCATTTCTTAACTTGTAAGGGATTGGTTCTCTGGCACCTCGGGAATGGCCAACACGCTCTCCAGGCCAAGGACAGGGCCCACTCCTGTTGACTCTAAAAATCCCTCACAAAGGTGCAGTGAAAGACATTTGTGTCCTTTCATTCACCAACTGGTGACTTGTACTGAAAGTTAATGATGCGGGTCACTGGCAGAAACTTAAAGAGTTCCACGTCTGAAAAGCAGCCAAATACCATCTCTCCACAGGGGAGGCCCATGGCCTGGTTGTGTCTGGGCCACGGCCTCACTAAGGCCAGGACTATCCAAGTCCAGCAGCGATGTGGGCTCGAAGTAGGGAGAATCAGATCTGGGATGGGATTCAGTCATCCTCTAAGGTTTCCAAAAACCCCTCAGTGGGTCTTCTCTTTTCCATCTGGGCCATATTTTTCTTCATTTGTGGCTTCATGGGTCTGAACTGTCTAAGAAGTTGAGATAAAATTGCTCCATGAATGCCAGCTTTGATACTAACAACACTATTGATAGTAACAGCATCTATTCCAGCACTATAAAGTTATAAATGCCTCCCCAATTCCTTCAAAGTTAATAACTAATGTTCAGAATAACCCCATGACATATGCTAGAGGGCGTGTGTGTGTGTGTCTGTGTATGTGTCTGTGTGTGTGTGTATATATATATATATAATTTTTTTTTTTGGAGACAGTTTCTTGCTCTATCACCTAGGCTAGAGTGCAGTGGCACAATCATGGCTCGCTGCAGCCTCTACCCCTTGGAGTCAATCAATCTTCCTGCTTTGGCCTTCCAAGCAGCTGGGACTCCAGTTGCATGCCATCACGCCCGACTAATCTTGATTTTTTGTTTTTTGTAAAGACATCTCATTATGTAGCCCAGGCTGGTCTTGAACTTCTGGCCTCAAGAAATTCTCCCAGCTTGGCCTCCCTAAGTGCTGGGATTACAGGTGTGAGCCCCCCCTTTTTTTTTTTTTTTTTTTTTTGCAATGAAAGGTCATACAAAAAGGAATCAGCAACTGACCAGTTTCATACACAATCAATGATTCACTGTTTGCTTGGTATAGATAATAAAGCTCTATGCCAATGGATGAGGAAACTGCACACAACATGGCCCATACCTTCCAGGTGTTTACAAAACTCAAGAAGATCTTACTGAAATATAAAAATAGTCAAGCTAGTTGCCTCCCATGTCAATATCCAGTTCATTTTCTTTCTTACTTACAGAGTCCCAATTTTGTTTGGGGTAGCAGTATACCTTGCTAAAATACTCACTTCCTCGGACTCCCTTGCAGTTAGTTGAGGCCAAGTGTCAGTGTCTGGCAGGGAAGAAATACTAGAACTTTATGGTGAGATGTTTCTAAGAAAGCTAGTGTTTCTATGACAAAAAGGATTTACTCCATCTACATGCCTTTTGCCCGGCTCTTCCCATTATCCCTCCTGGAACAGACATCATTTTATCATAAGGAAGAAAGTTCCATACTAAGGATGGTAGAGTAGGAGAGGGAATAATTCCCAGAGCAGCTGCTCAAGTCTTGGAAAGCCCAACTCCAGACTCCCTGCTATATGAGAAGATGTCCCCATTGTCTAAACACTGAAGTCAGGTGTCAGTTACATGCAGGTGAATATAATTGTAACAGCTTGATATCGTTTGACTCTGTGTCCCCTACAGAGGTGGGACCTGGTTGGAGGTAATTGAATCATGGGGGCGGTTACCCTCATGCTGTTCTCGCGATAGTGAGTGAGTTCTCACGATAGTGAGTGAGTTCTCATGAGAGCTGATGGTTTTATAAGGGGCTTCCGCCTTCGCTGGGCACTCACCCTTCTCCTTCTTGTCATCATGTGAAGAACGACATGTTTGTTTCCCCTTCTGCTATGATTGCAAGTTTCCTGAGGTCTCCCTAGCCATGTGGAACTGTGAGTCAATTAAACCTCTTTCCTTTATAAACTACCCAGTCTCGGGTATGTCTTTATTAGTAGCATAAAAATGGATGAATATGCAGTTAGTGGTTAAGAAACGAAAATGACTAACTTCCACAAAGCATTGGTCTGGCTTACCAAAGTATATTCATATATCTCATTGCATTTCAGGCTCACAGAAACCCTGAAAAAAACTAGCCTTGCTGTATGTACGAAGAGACTCTGGCCTGGGGTCTTTATGTAAGTGACTTGTCCAGGGTCACACAATTAGTCATTGTAAGTCACAGAGCTGGAGATTAAACTCAGCTCTTCAGACACCCAAACCAATGTTTTTCCCACTAAAACTTGAGCTCCGTGGAGTCAAGGGGTTCACCAGTCTTACTGATCACGGTACTCACAGTACCTGGAGCAATACTGTGAGCCCAAAGCCAAAACTGCAGTGTCTCTAATTACTGGTATTGAAAGTGCAATTTAAGTTTGAAATGTGGCCCCTGGAGTCTGTGGCTTCAGATCAAATTCTGACTTTTGATGATTCTTCAGTAGGCATACAAATTAAGGAGTGAAAAAACGGGGGGTGAGGGGGCTTGAAATTCTGCTTTTTCTTCTGGTTTTGATCTAACCAGTAAAAACAAACGCCTTCACTTTATAGCCTCACTGTGAGTTTTAAATTTTACTTAGGTCTTCTTTTCATCTTAAGAATTACTAAATTATTGTCAAAAGTAAAATAAAATAAAACAAAACAGGGTTGTAGCCATTATTTTCACCACAAAAGCTAGTTATTATAAAAATGAGAAAAAAGGTAATTTCTTATGAGCTTAAGCAGCCTACTAAAAAGAAAGTACCTTTGTTAACATTATATTATTATTATTATTGTTATGAGACACTCTGGGTCTCACTCTGCCAGGCTGGAATGAAGTGATGTGATTACAGCTCACCGCAGCCTCAACCTCCCCAGGCTCAGGTGATCCTCCCACCTCCTCAGCCCCCAGATAGCTGCGACTACAGGCGTGCACCACCATGTCCAGCTAATTTTTGTATTTGTTTTTGTAGAGACAGGATTTTGCCATGTTGCCCAGGCTGGTCTCGAACTCCTGGGCTCAAGCAATCCACCAGCCTCTGCCTCCCAAAGTGCTTGGATTACAGGCATGAGTCACTGCGCCCGGACAGTGTATACTATTAAATGGCTTCCAATTATTTTGTAAATGGGGCAAAATTATTCGTTTGCTCTATTTCCTTTATTAAAATTTCCTGCATATGTGTAATAAATATAGGGTCCAAGAGAGGCTTTTCTGCAGAGAAATGTGGCTAAGGCTGGAGGGGGGCCCTCTGGAAGGCCCTCTGGCTCTCTGTTTGCGTGAGGCAGACCCAGGTTAAGAGCTGCTGTGAGAATGGGCTGCCACACACTGGGGTAGCGTGTATATGGGGTCACTGATCCCCACTGATATGGGCAGGGAGGGTCCCCTGCTTTGAGTATTTTCACCAAATGTGCAGGAACCTAGGGGGAAAGTGAGGCAGCAGGGGGCCGGTCCTCACCAGCCTCAGCCTGGGGTGGGGAAGGGAGTGGGGCAGATGGGGAGGAAAGAGGCTCCATTCAAGGACCTCCTCCTTGCGTTTCCATGGCAATGGCTCCGGAAGCAGGTCAGGACTTTCTCAGTGGAAACAAACAGTGGCTCCTATTCACCACCCCTGAGGCCTGCTGGCCATGCAGGCCATTGTGCAGCCTGGACACAGAGGACCCTGGAGGGATGTGGGGCCTGCGGCTGCCGCTTTTCTTCTGCCAGCTGCCCTGGGGGCAGCAGGGGAGTCCAGGGGAAGCAGCCCTGAAGGCCAAGGCTGGAGGCACTGCAGGCATGGAGGGCCCTTCCTCTCCCTGCAGAGCTCAGTGACCAGCAACCCCTCCAGACCACTGCTGTGGGAGCCACCCACCTGCCCTACTTCTCCCAACGGGCAGCATGGACATGCGGCAGCCCTGAATCTGCGTCCAGCCAGCGGCAACCACTTCAGCCTTCCCCTGCCCCACTTCTAATTTATTCACAGACATGGCTGATGGAACATTTTTATATGTTATAAATACTATGAAAATGGAAACTCAAGTTTTCCCATCTTCTCAGATCTCATTTTTAAATTCCCAAGCATCTCTGTCACTTCCATGCGCCCTCCACACCTGGACTCACTCCAAGTGGACCCTGTCCTCTCATTCTTGATCACTCCACTCACTGATCTCACCCTGCCCTCAGATTACTTCACGTCCTTCCCCTTCGGGCGCTGTGAGCGCACCAGCACCTGCTGGAAATGATTCAGACACCAGGAAGCTTTCCAAGGTCACCGTGATGATGAAATGACCTCTACCAACATCAGCTGAACAGCCCCCAACTCGACCTGTGCTTACGATGCGGAGTAGAAGCCAAGAGCTTAAAGCTGACAAGACACTGATCTGGGTGGTGATGAATAAAGCCAAGCTGGCTGCTTAAGAGTCTCCTGGGAAACTTCTTAGAAGCCTCCAGGGTTCCACATCTGGAGATTGAATGCATTAGGTCTGGGCAAGGCCTGAGGATCTGTCTCTCCAACAAGCTCTCCAGGTAATTGTGACATGCAGATATGCTTGGAACCACTGGCTTAGCCTAGGAGAGGCCGGGGATCAGAGTGCCCATCTTCATTATCCATTCCCTCCTCGTATCCAACACCTCCAAAATAAAATAAGCAACACTGCAAGTGAGATGTTCAGAAAAGAATACGGAGTAATACAATAAAACAAGTGGCCAATACTTTTCAAGCATTATCCTGACTTGTAAGGCTTTATTTGGGCAAAGCTTTTAGATGAGAGACTGGGGACTGCGTTGTCTCGACACCAAGCATTCCCGACCTGAAGGAGACACTCCCTGAAGATTCGACGAAGTAATGAATCAGCCGGTGGATAAAAGAATTCAGAAAGTGGAAGCGGAATAAAGAAAGGCTTGACAAGGCCTTTAGACCTTCCAGATCTCTCCCTCCCTTCACAGTTCTCCCTGCCTCCTGGGAGGCACAAAGTTCACCTCCTCACGCTGAGAGTGATACATCTAAAATACAAAGCCCATCACCAGGAAATGCCTGAGCTGGCTCTGAAGGCCTTCCACCAGCTAGGCCTGGGGCTCCACCACCTACTCCCCCAAGATGCTGTGCTCCCATGGCTTTGCACACCCTTTCTTCCACCAGGAACTTCCTTCCTCTCTGCTTCTGCCGAAGAGAATCCCCAGTCAGCCCTCAGGTGCTCACTCCTATGGGAACCTGTAGCGATTTGGAGTCTTGACACTTTAGAACAGCTGGATTACATTTCTCAGAATTCTCTTCCCTGCATAGTTCCAGGTTAGCCTAGACCACAAGAGAGATTTTACATGAAACGCAGAAAGTAGCTCTTTTCTTTCCATGCTTCATGGCCACTGTGGGCATGGGGCCCTGCTCTAGCTGTTATTGTTGGTCCTCTGGGTCAGGGGGTGGCATGGGGCAGTAGCTGGGCCCACACGCTCACATTCCTGCTGGGTCTCCTTCTCAGCTCCTCAGTTCTGGGCCTGTGATGTGCGGAGCTCCTGAGGAAGGATGCCAGCAACTCCTGCAGGCCCTCTGCACCTGCAAAGCTGAAGCCTTGCTTGGAGACGGTGACTGATGGCATGGGTGTCAGCCCGCCCTGGCAGGCTGGACTTTGTCCTTGCTCTCTTCACTTTGCAGGCATTGTTTTTGCTGAACTGCCCACCCTGCTGACTTCAGGCTGTACCACCTGACATAGAAGCAACAGCCTCACCTGGCCTGTGCAGCCAGCATGGGCTGTGATGCATGAGGTCAAAAGCTCATAATAAAGTCCTTATTCTATCTTAACATTCTACTTCTCAAATAGAACCCTGACTGATGCCAAAATACAGGGTCCTCAGCACCATGCCTATCCCCCAAGTGGGGTTCACCATCCCTCCTTCTGCAGTTCCCCTGCCCTGATAGTTTTCACATTGCATTATAAGCATCTTCCCATGTCTTCAGATTGTAAGAGGACAGCTATCTTACTCATCTTTTCTATCTTACTCATCTTTCCAGGGCTTACTACTGGATAAACGCTTATTAAATTAAACTTCCTGAGCTGCCTGGTCCATCACCAGTCTCTCTGAGCATACCAGTCTTTGATTGTACCTGTACCTGGGTAGATGAGACGCGGTCTGGCCCTTGCAGATAAACAGAGCTGGATTCAAAATCCAGCTCTGCCTGACTCAAGGTCTGTGATCTTGCTAAGTCACTGACCTTTCTAAACTTTGGTTTCCTTAACTGTAGAATGCCATCTGCATTATAGACTTGGTAGGAGAATTAATAAGATATGCAGGGAGCACTCACTAAGCCGTAGGTGTGAGTCTCCCCATCTTCCTGCCAGTATAGGAATGATATTTATTTACTGATAGCCTCCAACCACCACCCTATCATTGGCCTAATATTCTGTTTCTTCTTATGCAAGAGAGAGAACAAACAGCAGTCACCTCCATATATTAAACAATTCCTGGCAGCGGCACCTGTCCCCAGCCATCCCAGCAAGAACACACACAGCCTGCCACCGGCAAAGGACACAAGACAGACGTGCAGACTCAAGCTGTGTCCGGGTGGGCTGGTGGCTCACTCACCAGACAGAGGGAAGGGCAACGGAGTTTCCAGTTGGGAACAGCTGAGGAGAAGGATTCTGGACCAGCTGCTCCTACCCCAAGCTCCTGCATTCTGGAATGCTGAGCCCCTCAAATATGCTGTGCAATGGTGCACGCGTGCACACACACGTGTGGACACGGTTAGGCCTGCACAAACACATACTTCAGCACATTGCTACCACAAAGGCTCTATGAAAATAGCTGTTGTTTCCCTGCTGCCCCCGTGTGAGGCATCACAAAAGAAACTAAAGGTCATGGGGGAAGGGCATATTTTAGGGAACCATGGTCACTGATGAGCTCTGTGTGTATGGCACGGTCTGCTGAGCCTGAGAAGAAACACCAGACTCACTGCCCTCACCAGGGGCAGCACCGCACATTACAGAGCGGGTGAGGGAGGGAATGGCAGAATGTGAGCACCTATCGCCTGCCAGGCTGTGTGCTGGGCATTTCACAGCACCACCCTTGAAAACAGCTGTTTTTGTGCCTGCTTTATTGAATAGAAACCTGAGGCATAAAGGATTCGAATAACTTGTTCCCAATTCCACAACTAGCAGAGCATAAACTCACGCTCAGATTCTGTCCAGCTCCAGAGCCTACACCAGCTACAACATAGTGGGACATGCAGAGTCCAAGCTACATTGATCGGTGCAGGGCATGCTTTAGACTGGAGCAGAAAACGAAAGACGGCCTGAGCTAGAAGGACCCTGGAGACCACCTGACTCACACTCCTCACCATGCCCACGAGGGAGCTGAAGCCCAGAGGATAAAGTGGCAGAGAGGACGAGTCACAGATGGACGAGCCTCCTGGCCAGTGACCTGGCCCTCATGCCCTCAGCCTCTACTGATTAAGGCAGAAGGGTACCTACTCTCATAATAACACCTGGCTCTTGGGCCAGTCCATTTGTTTTGTGAAACCTAAGTTTGCTGTTTTGCCTATGCTTCCCACCCTGGTGCGCCTGAAGAAAACAAATAATGGTGGCTCCAGTTGCCTTTGGTTATCTTGGTGACGCTCTAACAGCCCATGAGGACTGGGAGGACGCCAGGCACAGAGTGAGGGCACATCCACCTCCGTGGGGCAGAAGCACCCCGAGACCCACTCTGAAGGGCATGCCTCTGCGTGACGTCCTCACTCCCATATACAGACAAAAGCCCCAGGTGCAGGGCGCACACACACATTCCCCAGGGGAAAACATGGGTGTCCCCACCCTACACCATAGCCCCGCCACAAACAGGATGTGGAGACAGGATGCATTCATGTCAGCACCAGGGGACGTGGCTTGACCTGGATTTCCTAAACTCACAGACCTCATCGGCCCTTTTCACTGAATCTGGTCTACTTCCAAAGGAGGACTGATAATTCCACAGCATGATTTTCTAAATCACAATATTATGTATGAGTTTCTTGGTATTGCACCTTCAACTGAAGGTATTATGTAGTCCGTTCTTTCTTCCTTTCTTTCTTTTTTTCTTTTAAGAGACAGGGTCTTGCTGTGTTGCCCAGGTTAGTCTCGAACTCCTGAGCTCAAGCAATCTTCCTGCATCAGCCTCCCGAGTAGCTAGGACTATAGGTGCAGGTCACCATGCCCAGCAGTTGTTTCTATTTTAGAAAAGGAAAATCTAGGGAGACTTGAAGCAGACTATGAAACAGAATCCAGTAAGAAAATGGGGGCAACCGTCAGAAAAAGATTTGGCAATTTATGGAAGCTACTATTCTGTTAAATGTTTATTTACAGGTGTCTTTATAATGTTAATATTTACAAGCGGAAAGCACTTTTTATTCATGCTCAGTCTGGGGAGACACTGACACATGTTGGGTAACAAGTAAGCTCAAGGTAGCTTCTCTGAAATTCCAGTCCTGGGAACAATCCTTCTGTAGCCCTATTTCAAAGAACTAGGGGCATTCAATGAATTCAATGCAAGTACTAAATGAGCACTTGCTCTGTGCAAACCACTATCCTGGACACTGAAGAAAATCAGAAGACTGAGCTCTCAGCCTCAGGGCTCATGACTATGTTGGTTCTTCTGGGATTAGAGAAATATACAAGTGGCTCAAGCCACAGGAAAGGCATGAATGTGGGCCAGACAAGATAGATAACAGACAAGATTACCAGGCGCTTACTGCGCTCTTTATGGCTTAGTAAGTGAGGTAAGCACTACAATTATCATCTTCATTTTATAATTGTGGAAACTATAAATAGAAAGGTCAAGTGACTTGCCCAAGAGTTGCAGAGCTGGTAAGATAGACAACCTGGATTTGAACCCAGAGAGTCTGGTACCAGGCAGGGCATCTTAATTCCAAGGCTATAATGACACTCAGAATGGATTGAGATGTGTGTCTCTAGCTCTGGGAATTTAGGCAAGCTAATGAGTCTCAAATACAATATATACCTCAATGAGTTTATACAAAAAACAACAAAAAAGAGATAACATATCATGAGAGATTCGCACAGTACCCAATATATAGACATCACCTGAGAAACCATGTTATGATGATGTTGACAACAATGATGATATGATACGTGTTACGGTATGTTAAGAGACATCAGATCCATGGAAAATACTACTGGAGTCCAAGGAGAGGAGAGGATACAGACAGTGAAGAAACTGAGAAAGCACTCAAGGAGAAACAGCCTTTCAAATAGGACCTGAAGGAAGGAAATGCTTCCAAGGCATGAAATTCAGACAGCCAAGGGGGCATTTGGGTAATCATAATATCTAGTTGGGCTGGAGTAGGGGTTATATGAAGGTATGAGGTTATTGCTGGGGAGACCCAGCAATAAAGAAGGGTCAGGGATGTATGTAGGGGCACTGGTTACCAAGGTGAAAACCTAGACAGGTCCTAATTTATAGATGTCACTGGGGAGAGCTGGGCATCCCCTCAATGAGACGTGACCTGAGTGTATTTTAGGGAGATAAATCCAAAAGCAATTTCTGGAATGCTCTTTAGTTCATGAAAAGAGCACTAAGGGTCTCACTTGGAACAATACAGATTAAAAATACACAGAGGGTGCTATAGTCTAGGTATGGTCTTTCTGTCCCCACTGAAACTCATGATGAAATTTGATTTCCCGTGTGGTGATGTTGGGAGGTGGGGCCTAGCAGGAGGTGTTGGGTCACAGGAGCAGATCCCTCATGAATGGTTTACTGCCATGCTTGCGGTAGTGAGTTCTCACTCTCGAGGGCCTGGATTAATTCCCGTGGAAATGGATCGGTTACTGAGAGAGTGGGCTGTTACGAAGTGAGGTTATTCTTCTTGTTTGGTCCTGGCTCTTCACAGCTGTCCACTTCCCCTTTGGCTTTTTTCACCATGTTATGACCCCACAGGAAGGCCCTCCCCGGAAGCCAGGGCCATGCTCTTGAACTTCCCAGGCTGCAGAACCCTGAGCTGAATAAACATTTTTTCTTTAGAAATTAGCCAGTCTTGGGCCGGGCACAGTGGCTCACACCTACAATCCCAGCACTTTGGGAGGCTGAGGCGGGTGGATCACCTGAGGTCGGGAGTTCCAGACCAGGCTGACCAACATCGAGAAACCCCCATCTCTGCTAAAAATACAAAATTAGCCGGGCTTGGTGGCACACGCCTGTAATCCCAGCTACTCGGGAGGCTGATGCAGGAGAATCACTTAAACCTGGTGGGTGGAGGTTGCAGTGAGCCAAGATTGCACCATTGCACTCCAGCCTGGGCAACAAGAGCAAAACTCCATCTCAGAAAAAAAAAAAGAAAGAAAGAAAAGAAAGAAGGAAATTAGCCAGTCTCGGCCAGGCACGGTGGCTCACACCTGTAATCCTAGCACTTTAGGGGGCTGAGGAGGGTGGATCACTTGAGGTCAGGAATTCATAACAAGCCTGGCCAACATGGTGAAACCTTGTCTCTACTAAAAATACAAAAATTAGTTGGGCGTGGTGGCACATGCCTGTAGTTCCAGCTACTAGAGAGGCTGAGGCAGGAGAATCACTTGAACTCAGGAGGTGGAGGTTGCAGTGAGCCAAGACTGTGCCACCAAACTCCAGCCTGGGTGACAGAGCAAGACTCTGTCTCAAAAAAAAGAAAAGAAAAGAAATGAAATTAACCAGTCTCAGGTATTCTATTATAGCAACACAAAATGGACTAAAACAGAGGGAAACAAAGGAAAAGTTATAGAAGTTGAAAAACAGGATTTGGCAGTTGACAATCTGGGGTCAAGGAAAAAAAGCAGGACATCACAATGAAAAACCCTGGGTGACGGGCAGAAAAGTTACTCAAGGATACAGAGAGGGAAGTATGGACAAAGAGCAGGTGGTTAGAGAAGGGTCAAGAGGAAGTGGTGAATTATGTTATATGAATGGGCAGTTTGGGTGGCTGAGATGTTAGTGAGCAGGCATTTTTCAGCAAGAGGCTGTAATAGGCAAGCTACCAGATTGCAAAGGTCAGAGCTAGAGAGTTAAATCTACAATGGGTACCTAAAGAGCTCAAAGCCATGGGCACAGGTAAGAGCCTTGGGAGAGCTCACAGGCTGGGTAAAAAGCCTGGGATGCACTCACAGTAAGGGGTGGGCAGAGCTGCACAGAGTGCACATAAAGGAGGAAAAACTCGAAACTTGGTGGCAAAGTTGCTGCCACCAAGGGAGATGAGAAAAATGCGACCTGAGGAAAAGTCAGCAGGACCCAATGCAACAGGGACTGCACATGGGGAGAGGTCTCTGGCTAGGTTCCTATAAAGCCATTGACCTCTGAAATAACATTTCATCAGGGAATGAAGACTGGAGCCAGGCTTCATGGGAGAAGTTTAGCAATTAGGGAAAGAGAGAAACAGAAATAGAGTCTGGAAGAATGGCAAGAAGATTTTTCTAGAGTAAAGAAGACCTAAGCATGTTTGTGCATGCTCAGTCACTCAATTGATTTATTGAACATTATGGAATATCTTCTGTGTGCCAGGAGAGAAGCAAAAGATCTAGGGCTCAAGAAGTTCAGGGTGGAAGGTGACAAAACACACACACACACACACACACACACACACACACACACATACACACACTCTCCACTGCAACAGGAGCAGGAGAGTCCAGGGGGTATAGAGGCCAAGTAGCAGGCCACTTCACCTCAAGTCTATGGATTAGGGGAGAATTCTGGGAGAGGCCAACTCCAGAGCTGAGGTTTTAAGATTGAGTGGAGCTTGCCCAGGGAAAGGTCAGAGGGCGGGCGGTGGGGGATGATGGTGAGAGAGCGGGAGACAGAGCATCCCACTGAAGGAGCAGCATTTCCAAGGCTCAGCATGCCATGGGAGAATAGGGCCTGTTGAGAAACTGCAGCAGCTTTTGCTCTGCCTAGGGAGCATGTAGCAAGGGCTAAGGTGGCCAGGTAGGTGGATGGCAGACCACAGAGGAGGAGGAGGATGAGGAGGATGAGGAGGAGGAGAGGAAGAGGAGGAGGACAAAGAGGAAGAAGAGGAGGAAGAAGAAGAGGAAGAAGAGAAGGAGTAGGAGGAGGAAGAGGAGGAGGAGAAGATCAGATCAGAGATGCAGGCAATCCAGAGAGCAGCAGATGATCCAAAACAGGGAGTTGGAGGGACTGCAACAGGCACGTGTGTGCTGGGGCTTCTTCCCTGCAGTCAGAGGAAAGAGGGTGAAGACAAAGATCTTTGAGAGGGAAAAAAGGAAAGCTGACATAATCAAAAGAGTAATCAGCTTGCCAGATAAAACATACCTGAGAGTAAAGCATTGTCCAAGGAGAGTTAAGTGTCCGCATAGAACATTTATAAACTATATTCGATCCTCTTTATTTAACCACAGAACACTGCTCTATTAGCCTTCTCTCCTTTTAGTTACCTTCCTTTTCCATCATGCTATACATTTTTGGACTTTTTTACCATAAAATAGTTCAAGTGTAGCCACAGATAATGAAAAAAAGTGAAACTAAATCAGTGACTGTTCAACTCCAGTGAAAGACTTAGTAGAAAAGACGTTATAAATATTGGCTAAGGTGAAGTTTTGAGATTTATTTTGGACCTTCCTGCCTCTACAGATAAACAACCAGGACCCAGCTTATATCTGGATAAGGGTAGAATTTGCTCCTACTTTCAAGGGAACTCCGAAGTGTAGGTTTTAACTGCTGCTATTTATTTGATGCTAACGAACACGATTTGCCACTAGCCTCTGTATTTGCATAAGCAACGCATTCTAAGGACTTCGGAATTATAGCTCTGTGGTTAGGGTTATGGGTTCTGAACTGGGACCAAATCTGTGTACTGCTCCTTAGTAACTGTGTGGTCCTGGGCAACTTACCTCTGTCCTTTAGTTTTGCATTTGTAAATGGGAATCATTCCATTTGTCATCTCATAGGGTTTTTGTATTAAATGCATCAATGTTAAGTGTTTAGCTCAGTTCCTGGCACATAATAAGAACTCAATAAACATCACCTACTATTATCTGCTTATGCCTTTTCAATTTTTAG
Source organism: Macaca mulatta (assembly GCF_049350105.2). Classification (NCBI taxonomy): domain Eukaryota; kingdom Metazoa; phylum Chordata; class Mammalia; order Primates; family Cercopithecidae; genus Macaca; species Macaca mulatta. Next base: position 66,926,925 of record NC_133409.1, on the reverse strand, counting down.
TCTATATAAACTACCCCATGAAGATTTCCTCCATAAACATATTATGAAATAGCCAGGTGGCCCTCCCTACAGTTGGCTTCCTTGGATGTAATGACAATAAAAAATCTTGACACACAGCTTATTTGTCAGACATCTAGGCAATTTTCAGATTCCTTTGTTTACATGCATACAAATAAAAGTTTAACTTTTCGTAGAAAATACTGCTAGTCTCCTATACGATGTCTATTCACCCTCTTTCCTTAAGAAAAGAACGCTGAGCTGGGCACAGTGGCTCACGCCTGTAATCCCAGCACTTTGGGAGGCCGAGGCAGGCGGATCACGAGGTCGGGAGATCGAGATCATCCTGGCTAACACGGTGAAACTCCGTCTCTACTAAAAACACAAAAAAATTAGCCAGGCGTGGTGGTGGGCACCTGCAGTCCCAGCTACTCGGGAGGCTCAGGCAGGAGAATGGCGTGAACCTGGGAGGCAGAGCTTGCAATGAGCCAAGATGCGCCATTGCACTCCAGCCTGGGCAACAGAGCGAGACAAAAAAAAAAAAAAAAAAAAAAGAAAAGAACCCTGGCTGGGCATGGAGGCTCACGCCTGTAATCCCAACACTTTGGGAGGCTGAGGCGGGCAGATCATGAGGTCAGGAGATCAAGACCATCCTGGCTAACACAGTGAAACCCGTCTCTACTAAAAATACAAAAAATTAGCCGGGCATGGTGGCAGGCGCCTGTAGTCCCAGCTACTAGGGAGGCTGAGGCAGGAGAATGGCGTGGACCTGGAAGGCGGAGCTTGCAGTGAGCCGAGATCGCGCCACTGCACTCCAGCCTGGGCTACAGAGCAAGACTCCGTCTCAAAAAAAAAAACAAAAAAAGAACCCTATGTTGTTTAGGACAGCAATGTGCTCCATTAAAAATGCTCACTTCTCTAAACTCCCTTATAGCTATGGTGGTCAAGTGACCCAATTCTGGGTCCCCCTTCTTTGCTTTATTTTTATCTGTACCACGACTTTAAATATGTAATTTTTGTTCTAGTATATCCCCCTGCCTTCAAACGTAAGCTGCATATAAGCTTGTGACAGCTCTGTCCATCACTATATCCTGGGCCCCCTGAAGGCTGCCTTCAACAACAGGTTGGTCAGCAAACAGCTGCTGCATGAGCAAATGAGTGGCACACACTGGAATGTGGTGGACAGGGTTTCTAGGAAAGCTCTGCAAAGCACATGGTTTAACCTCGGGACCTACTGCCTTCTTCCCTGCCTTCACCCTGCTTTTTCTTCCCACCTAGAAGATGCAGCAGCCACTTTAAGGCAATGACAGCAAAGAAAAAGAAAGAAGAAAAAAAGAAAGCGATCCAGCCATCTGGGTTTCTGAAGGCCGACTTGAGTCATGGAGCCAGCCCTGGACCCATTCATGGAACGCAGATGTGTCTAAGGAATCACTATTTGTCAGGTTTTCTGCGACTCGTAGCTAAACTTATTTGTCATAGTTATAAAGCTATTTCCCAGCACCCTCAAGAAAAGCCTTACTCTCTAAATATTCTTGAAAGTCTCTGGTAATAGAAAATTAGTTAATTTTACCTGTTCAGCCAGTTGACACAAATCCAAGATTGAGTAATAAAGCACGTATGTCAGAGGCATTTGAACCAGAGCACTTCCACCTTGAACTGGGGCTGGGTAAAATAAGGCTGAGACCTGTTGGGCTGCATTTCCAGAAGGCGAGGCATTCTTATGACAGAATGAGATAGGACGTTGGCAGGACTGGTATCACAAGATACAGGTCAAAGATCCTGCCGATAAAACAGGATGCAGTAAAGAAGATGGCCAAAACCCAACAAATCCAAGATGGCGATGAAAAAGTGACCTCTGGTCACCCTCACTGGTCATTATATGTGAATTATAATGCATTAGCGTGCCAAAAGACACTCCTACCAGGACCATGACAGTTTACAGGTGCCATGGCAACATCTGGAAGTTACCCTATATGGTCTGAAAAGGGAGGGACCCTCAGTTCTGGGAACTGCCTGCCCCTTCCCCAGAAAACTCATAAATAATTCACCCCTTGTTTAACATATAATCAAAAATCAACTGTACGTCTACTCAGTCGAGCAGCCCATGCCACTGCTCTGCCTCTGGAGTAGCCATTCTCTGGTTTCTTTACTTCTCTAACAAACTTGCTTTCACTTTACTCTACGGACTTGCCCTGAATCCTTTCTTGCACAAGGTCCAAGAATCCTCTCTTGGGGTCTAGATTAGGACCCCTTTCCAGTAACAGATAGTCTCATCAATAAACAATGTAGATAGATACAAACAGAAGAGGCTCAAATGAAAGCTCTCTTGGCCTTCATTATGAAGTAAGAAAACAAGGATGAATGGGGACCCCACCAAACTCATGACAAGGTAGGGAGGGTCTGTTCTTTCTTTCCCCCACCTACTTACCTATCACCTACCTACCAACCTACCTCTTGTATACGCAGGTCAAGCACATCTAGAGGCCAGCAGCCCCACTTGGCAGGGGCATCTATAATAGATGCTGAGATGCCAGGTATGTCGAAAATCTCACTGCTTGTCTCTCTCCCTCCCCACCTTCTGGGTCAGAGCTAATTTCCTGTAACTTGAGACTTTAAACCCTGTTAAATGCTAAATACTGCCGAGAAAAGTGATGTTATTTTTCAGAAACAGACATTTGAAGCATAATTAAGGCCAGATATCTCCCTTGGAATAGGTTTTAGCTGGGCGAGGAGGAGGGAGGCGCGCGCACTGGGGGTGCCTGAGACAATTTGGGAGACTGGATCTGCGAGGCAGGAGTCACAGGAGCAGTGCTCAGCTTCCACACTGCCTCCTTCTCTGCATTTCTGCTTCTAAGGGTGGGCCCCTGCAAGTCTTGCCCACATGTGTTTTCTAAGTTCTCTTGTTTTTGTAATAAAAAGCAGAGAAAACTTCTGCCCATAGAATACCACTCTGACGCAGAATGATATTTTGGTTGGCAGAGACTTTTGCAGACACCAACCAGACACAGCCAACTGGTTCGCCGGGTCACCCTTTGAGGCTCCCATACTCAACGGCAAGGCTCCCAGCAAGCATTTTGATGTAAGGGAATAGTGAGATTGTCTATTTGCATCTTCAAATACAATTAATAAATTATTCAATAGAGACAAGGCATCGAACCTACTCAAAATATAATCTGACCTAAGAGTTTCAGAGTGATAGATCTTTAAAGGCAAATGAAATTTAAACACAAAATCTCTTGGGAGATTTTATACAAAATAATCATCAATACAAAAATAAGTATCACCCTTTTGCAACCATCACAGCAACACTGATTCATGCAAGAATCATGGAAAGAATCTAAAACCATTAGGTAAAAGTTTGATGATGATAGTTTCACGGTCTCAGATTATCACCTCACAATATATACATATATATTCACTACAAAGAAGAAATCGTAACTTCTCAAAGAAAACCTGGCAGATACCGCCTTAACTGAATGACCGAAATTAATATCACTAATAATGAAACAAACGGACATCACGGGCCCCCTGATGTAATGCACTGTGGAGCAAAAAAAATCAAAAAACAAAACCAAATAAATGCTAAACAAACACTTCACCAAACAACTAGCTTACACTCTGAAAAATGTCATTATTGTCAAAGATAAAAGAAGGCTAAGAAACCCTTTCAGATTAAATGTGACAAAAGACATGACACCAACATGCCGTGAGTGATTTTTTTTTTTTTTTCCTCTAAAAAGTGCTGGATTGGAAAAACAGTGCTATAAGAGACATTATTGCGACAATTAGAAAAACAATTAGGGCCAGGCACAGTGGCTCATCCCTGTAATCCCAGCACTCTGAGAGGCCAGGTGGGCAGGCCATTTGAGGTCAGGAGTTCGAGACCAGTCTGACCAACATGGTGAAACACCTTCTCTACTAAAATACAAAAACAAATTAGCCAGGTGTGGTGGCGGCTGCTTATAATCTCAGCTACTCAAAGAGGCTGAAGCAGAATAGCTTGAACCCAAGAGGTGGAGGTTGCAGTGAGCCGAGATGACGCCAGTGCACTCCAGCCTGGGCGACAAAGCGATACTCCCTCTCAAAAAACAAAAAAACAAACAAAAAAAAAGAAAATAAAATAAAAAGAAAAACTTGAATAGAAACTGCATATTAGAAAAAGTTATTAAGTTTCCTGTATTTGGTCATTATACTATATTATTCTGTAACAGAATGTTGTCCTTAGGAAATATTTGCTTAAGCATTTAGGGGTGACAGTCGTGATGTCTACCATTTATTCTCAAACAGGCCAGCAGTAATAATAATTAGTGGTGGTGGTGGTGGTGTGTGTGTGTGCGCATGAGAGAGAGACAGAGAGAAAGCTCAGGAGTGTGCAAATGTCAACAACTGGTGGCCTACGTGAAGATTACATGAACATTCACTGCACAATTCTCAATCCTTGAAACTTTACTGTAAGTTTAAATTTATTTTATTACTTTTTTCTTTTGAGATGGGGTCTTGTTCTGTCACCCAAGCATGATCACAGCTCACTGCAACCTTAACTTCCTGGGCTCAGGGGACCCACCTGCCTCAGCCTCCCGAGTAGCTGGGACTACAGGTGGGCACCACCACACCTGGCTAATTTTGGGGGGCTGGGGGCAGGGGCGTGGTGTGGATCAGAGACGGTCTTACTATGTTGCCCAGGCTGATCTCAAACTCCTGGCCTCAAGTGATCCTCCCACTTCAGCCTCCCAAAGTGCTGGAATTACAGGCCTGAGCCACTGCACCCAGCCATAAAAATTTTTAAAAGACAGTGTTTTTAAGTTAAAAGCAAAGGGTAGCATAGTTTTCAAAAGCCATTAACAGAGAAATAAAGGACAAAATGTTTTTAAACTTTCAAATTGTTTAGAAGCACATTAAGTTTGAACCACTTAAAATTACAGAGGCAAGATGACAATATTACAAAAGAGGACAGTGGGTGTGTGTTTGAATTTTTTCGTTAACCTCAGAGGAGGCCATCAGTCTCTCTCGGCCCCAAGAGCCATGCCACATTTTACTAAGTAAAGGATATAAACACGGAAAGAATGACTCTCCACAACTGAGGGGAAGAAGTACTACCCAGCCTAACTAAGGTTAGTACAAATTTGGTGAGTCACTTCCTCTTAGGAGGAAGAGCAAACATTTCTTGTTTCCTGAAGGATTCAGAGATTCTGAGGGAACACCTGAGCTCTCAGCCTGAATCATGCTACATAAGTAATAAACTAGGGCAGGAAAAGCTACGGCCCATTCACTCGATGCTTCTAGCCCTACCACAGTACCTCCAAGTTCAAAGTCAATGTCAACTTGAGTCTTTTTTGTCTATTTCAGCCTCCACATTGCCAGGTTCCTGGGAAGAGGCAAGGTAAGCAAAACAAAAAAAAGTTGATGGATGTGCACAGTTATCCTCGCACCGTGAGTGGGCAGTGGCCTTGGTTTGCTGTGGGACATTACCCGCAATGTTCCTCAGTCCAGAACCAAACCCACAAAGCCTCTTAAGTTTAGAATTATAGCTTTCTGGCAAAGCAGCCCTCCTCCCTGAACCGCCTGTGCCAGCAGCACACACACGTGGATGGATTAGGCAAAGCTGTGCTCTAAAGCACACACACGCTCTCCCCAACGTGTGCTTTGCATTCCAGAAATACTTGATGCCTAAACCACTTCTATGCCTCCCTTGGCATGAACGTACAAGTGGCTCCATGCCAAAGGAAGCGTCTGTTTAGAGATGCGGACTTTCTTTAAATTTAACACGGAAGATCACAAATAGAACATTCTAGCATAATGATGATGCAATAAAGTAGAAAAAGAAAAGGTTTTAGAAAAAAGATTCTCTTTGTTTTTTGTCTTATTTATGTTGCCTAAAAGAAATACTGAAAACATAACATGAAACATAAAATTAGCTTCTATGAAAGTAGAAATTACAGGGCCCAAGTTGGGTCAAGGAAGCAAAAACATTTCCTTTAACAGGAAAGGCTAGGGATCATTTGCCATTTTTTTACACACACGTTCATTGCTGTTTTAAGGTCACCTACCAAAATGAGGTGCAGAAGATGGGTTTTTAATCATTGGTTTATTCTGGAACATAGTACATTTTATTTTTGTATCTTGCTTCTTGATAACTTTTATCCTATATTAAAAATTAATGTAAAAGATGAAAATCCATCTTGGTTAATGCACCTATCCTTTCCCTTTCTCTTTTATTTCCGGAGATTTATTTAGGGTGTATTCACAATAGGCAGTGTAAAATCAGTAACGCTTCACAAAATCCTTAGACATCACCAACTGCATTACAAAACACATTCTTAGCCACCTAGATACATACACATGCATGCAACATGTTAAGGAAAATGACATCCAAGTCCATAGTACATACGCACACGATCGCCTGTTTGATTTCCGTCAGCATGGACCTAAAAGACACCTTCTTGGAAAGTGATCCTGGGCAGAGGGAGAAAGACTTACTTTCTTTCCACTTCTGGTGTTGACACGGCGCTACAGAAGCCAAGCGACTCCTACGAGAGAAGATTCGTATAGTCAGTGTGGTCAGAGCAGCAGGCTTCATCTGATTTGTACAGAGTGTCACTTAAAAAAAAAAAAAAAGGCAGAAGCAAAACTAGATGATTAAAGTCATTGTGCTTACTTCGATCTGGGACCGCAGCTGAAGTGACGTGGGGCTAGCGTCGGGTTTCTCCTAAAACAGAACAGATGCCGGTTTAACGGGACTTCCAAACATGTCACACACGAGAAAGACAAATAGACATGTAAGAAGAGAGGGGAGGATTCGGGAAAGGTTAGGGTATAGAGTGGGAGGAGATGGCAGAGATAAGAAGATTTTCTGGGAAAACTAAATACTTTTAAAATGAGAGCTCTGGCCCCCTAAGATTGAACTATTTTCCAAACTTTGCCGCCAGACTCTGCTGACAATTTTATTGCAGAAGAAAAAAAAAGCACCTTTTCAGTCAAGGGGACTGATAGTTCATGGTGAAATAATTCTGTGGATATACTTAGTCGGTCACTAGGACACTGAATTTACTGCCACCCATTTGAGTTTAGCTGTTTTCTAAAGACACTAGAGTTCCAATCCAATTTTTTTTTTTTTTTTTTTTTTTTTGAGACGGAGTCTAGCTCCGTCACCAGGCTGGATGCTGGAGTGCAGTAGCGCGACCTCAGCTCACTGCAACCTCCGCCTTCTGGGTTCGAACGATTCTCCTGCCTTAGCTTCCCGGGGAAGCTGGGATTACAGGCAGGCGCCACGATGCTTAGCTCATTTTTGTATTTTTAGTAGAGACGGGATTTCACCATGTTAGCCAGGATGGTCTCGATCTCTTGACCTTGTGATCTGCCCGCCTCGGCTTCCCAAAGTGCTGGCATTACAGGCATGAGCCACCGCACCCAGCCCCAATCCAATTTTAAAGTTCTAAACGTATTCAGAGTACTTAGTAGCTTAGGAGAAGTTGTTAATGTCTTTAGGAAGTTGGGAAGCTAACTGAATGTTATCTTGCAGCCTTAAAAATCACTATACTTCCTAACACAAATGAACTGACCTATCTGGAAATTTAAAAACAAACACTCTTGGTATTGATTTGATAAATGAAATATAAATACTTGATATTAAGATGCACTGAGGCTGGCACAGTGACTCACACCTGTAATCCCAACACTTTGGGAGGCTGAGGTAGGTGGATCACGAGGTCAGGAGATCGAGACCATTCTGGTCAACATGGTGAAACCCCGTCTCTACTAAAAATACAAAAAAAAAAAAAAAAAATCAGCCAGGTATGGTGGCATGTGCCTGTAGTCCCAGCTACTCGGGAGGCTGAGACAGAAGAATGGCATGAACCCAGGAGGCAGAGCTTGCAGTGAGCACAGATCGCTCCACTGCACTCCAGCCTGGGTAACAGAAAGAGACTCCGTCTCAAAAAAAAAAAAAAAAAAAGAATATCATTAAATCGTGAGAGGCAGAAGAATCAAAGAATATTATAGATAAAACCATATACTATAATGCCCTCATTTCATAGTTCAAGGAGGCTGCATCTCCTTTGAAAGTAAGATAATGAAGAGAGATAAACAAATTACCTGCGATAAAACTAATTATACAAATTATGCATTTTCACATGCATCTAATTGTTCAATTGTCCTTTTCACCATTAACACAATTATAAAACTACACCAATACTGAAAAACTTTTGTTGAAGTATAAAAGTAGCAATAAAGTATGAAAATAAGTATAACTCAGAGCAAAGTTATACTTTTAAATAAGGAACAGGAATCCAGTATGAATATAGAGTATCAAAATGAATGCGCTTTCATGCAGGATTGTGGAGGAGTGTTCCGGGAATCTGTTGCTCAACAACGTGCATGTGGCTGACAATACTGCACCGCACACTTGGGGAAACTGTTGGGAGTGTGAATTTTACGTTATGTGGGTTCTTTTTTTTGTTTGTTTTGTTTTGCTTTTTTGCCACAATGAAAAAAAGAAGAAAGAATGTGCTGGGATGAGTACATCTGAGAATGGGATGATTGTTGACAAGCAGCCAGAAAGAGAAATGGGATTTAATGGACAAGAATTTAATGAACTGGCAACTCACTCATCCCCTAATCTCAGGCCCTTGTTTGTTATAAAAAGATATCACAGTGGAGTAAAAGCTCCACAGAACTCTCATTAACATCCTCCTGGTTTTTACTGCCACTGTTGTTCATAACAGACATATTTCTGTACCAAATTTGATACACCATTCTACCAAAAAGTATATGGACAATATTCCAAGTGTGAATGGTAGGATGTCAGGCTCAGACACCGTTAACAAAGGGGATACATACTTTTGTACATTTCTGGTGCTTACACACCAACCACAATTTCCCAGGACCTAACCTTTCAGTCTCACATAGAGAAATTTACAAATTTAAACAGCAGGAGGTAAGCAAAAGTATCATCAGTGATTTTTTAATCCCACATCTTCCTTTCTATTCAGGAGTTGGTACAAAGAACTCAGAGTGATGATGAAACAAAACTGTTAGTTCCTCTGAAATTTTCTCTGAAATTGCCCCTTTAACACCCAATTGCAGCCAATGACCTTCTAAAACCACCAGCAAAAGTGACTGGTTCAGTTCACCTCCACTCCTCCATTTTTACCTTTTCTTCAAGCTGTTCATTTCTACCTCACTAGTAATAGTCATGCTAGGAAACGATCTTCTTTTGTTATAACCATTTATCTGCATTTTTAAAATAGATTTTATTTGCTAAGTGCATCATTTGCCATGTCATATCACAAATGTAACGTATATGGTGTGTATGTATGTTGTGGTATGTATGTTACAAATGTAACATATATGGCAAAACGTACCTGTCCCTGAATATACAAAGTAGTTGCTTATTAACAACCGTATTAAATGTTTGATGATAAGGAAGCAAAATTTTAATCATTTCATCTTAGCATGTTCATTTGTTACTTAAAATAGGCATTTGATTCTTTTAGCTATTTAAACAATTTTTTTTTTAAAGAAACAGGGTCTTGCTATGTTGCCCACGCTGGAGTGTAGTGGCTATTCACGGGCGTGATCATCACGCACTGCCACCTTATGCCCAGAGCTCAAGCCATTCCTCAGCCTCCCAGGTGGCTAGAACTATAGTTCATGACCATGCCTAGCTTGTTTAGCTACTTTTCAGAAAATTGATTGGGGCTATAGTTTGACATATAATGTTAAAATCATGGAGACAGGTAATGTTTTCATGCAGAACATTTGTTTTATCAAGGGCAGCTTACTGATGTTGAACAGGAGATCTTGTATAGTGATATTTCTAGTGACTTATTTTTTTCAAGACCAAGCAAGAGAATAATTTTTTCAGGATGTCTTATTAATTTTATCCCCCAAGGATAAGAGATTATAGTCATCATTTAGACGCATGTCTTACAGCAAACACATTCTAAAGTAAAAATATTGCACAACTGAGGAGAAGCTTGTAAAGTTATCCACTAAGTTAAGGACCTATGAATGCTTGGAGAGAGAAAAATGGAATAAACTATTGGCAAAATTCCATTATCATAACACTGATGAGTGTCACATGATGTCAATGACAAAAGTGCCGAAGAGTAATTACTATAATGTGCCATGTGCCATGCACCTGACTGCTCAGCCACGACCCCTTTATTCAGAGAACAGCTGATGGTTTACAATACAGCTCCTGATCTGGATGTCTTAATGTAGACAGAAATAGTAAACATTGTGAACCTCATCAAAACAGTCATTGAGTATATGTGTAAATATGTGTAACTGCTGGGCGTGTTGTAAAAAGAAAGGATCACTGAGAAATAAGACCCTTCTCTCCTCCCCCAACATACGCCAACTGTTTCAGTTACTACTGCCATGTAACAAATCATCCCAAATGTAATGGCATAAACCAACAAGCATCTTATGATCTTCACAGGTTCTGTGACTATGAATTCAGAAAGACAACAGCAGAAAAGGCTTGCTCTGCTCCACAGTGTTTGGAGCCTCTGCTGGGAACATGCAAAAGCTGGGGACGACTTGATGGGTGGGCCGTAATCACTGGAAAGCTTGCTCACTCCCATGTCTGGAAGCCAATGCTAGGGCTGCATGGGTTGCTGAGGCTTCCTCACAGCAGGATGCTGGGTTGTAAGAGTAAGCATATGGAGAAAGGCAGGCAGCAGCTGTATTGCCCCTTTGGTATTTTGGGGTTATTTTTATTTTTTTATTTTTTGAGACAGCATCTCATTCTGTTGCCCAGGCTGGAATTCAGTGGCGAGGTCATGGCTCATTGCAGCCTTGACCTTCCAGGCTCAAAGGATCCTCCCACCTCAGCCTCCCAGGTAGCTGGGACTACAGGCGTATGCCACCATGCCTGGCTAATTTTTTTGTACTTTGTGTAGAGATGGGGTTTCACCATGTTGCGCAGGCTGGTCTCGAACTCCTGGGCTCAAGCAATCTGCCCACCCTTGGCCTCCCAAAGTGCTGAGATTTGTATTGCCTCCTATAACAGCCTCCTATGGTAAGATATCTGCCAGAGTCACAAGCCCTCCCAGGTGTTAGAGGGTTCACGGCCCCCTCTCTCAGCTGGGGGAGTGCCAAAGCCACACCATGAGAGCAACATGGATGGCAGACATCGCTGTGGCCAGCTTTGGGAATTACAGTCCACCATGCTGACTGTCAAGGAAATGGGCCTGCTCATGAGTTTTCAAAATGAGGAATGGGGTGCAACCATTTACTCATGACAATATCCGGAAGGATTATCTTGTGGCTTTCACAACATTTACTCAAGTATAGCTTGGCAACAGTCAGCCTGAATTATCACTTCAGGTCAAAATATTGCACTGTATTAGGCTGCAATGATCATGTCTCTCATTTCAAACCTGTAATTATAGAAAATTTTAAATACACAAAAGTAAAGAGAAGAGGACAGTAAACTCCCCAATTCCTACTACCCAGCTCCAACAATCAGCAGTTCAGAGTTGACTTTGTTTCCTCTATACCTTCACTCTTACTTCATGTTCATCTCATTTTACTTTGAAGAAAATCTCAGACATCGAATCATGAAATATCACCATTTTTAAGTTAAGAATTAGCTATCAGAGTTCCTTAACTGTTGCTCAATCTTGAGCACGTGGCTCTATCACCAAGAATTTCACTCTTTCCTAGCACTGGAGGACTTTCTTTGATCATAAGGTAAAATCATATTTATGAAATTTAGATACTCCATCTAAATGTTGCAAAGGGACATGAAGAAATGCATTCTGAAGTTGAATGTAACTTTAGAGTTTATTAGAAAAGTATTCACTATTGTTTCCTAAGTGTAAAGATAATATCCTTTATTTTATTTTATTTTATTTTTTTGAGTCAGAGTCTGGCTCTGTCTCCCAGGCTGGAGTGCAATCTTCGGCTCACTGCAACTTCCGCCTCCCAGGTTCAAGCGATTCTCCTGCCTCAGTCTCCCGAGTAGCAGGGAATACAGGTACCTACCACCACGCCCAGCTAATTTTTGTATTTTTAGTAGAGATGGGGTTTCACCATATTGGCCAGGCTGGTCTCTTGGCCAGCCTGGTCTCAAACTCCCGACCTCGTGATCCACCCCAGCTTGGCCTCCCAAAGTGTTAGGATTACAGGCATAAGCCACCATGCCCGGCAATGCTTTTAATATTTTTTTCTTATTTCCTCTCCCCTCCAATAGCAACAAGGTCTCATTATGTTGCCCAGGCTGGTCTCAAACTCCTGGTCTCAAGCAATCCTTCCACCTCAGCCTCTGAAAGTGCTGGGATTACAGGCATGAGCCACTGCACCTGGCTACATCCTTTAAAATTTCTGAATATGATATGTTCATAAACTTTGCTTGGAAAAAGCATATTCTAAGCAGAATTTAATGAGAAATTACTCCACGATATGGTCCATGTTCAATTAAAGGACTCAGAATGACCTGGGAGAGTCACACAACACTGATGGTTGAACTTGAACCTTACGTTAGGGCATTATAACTTAGTTTGAAATGTTTTAAATACGTTTAAAAAAGAAGTGAATTGTGAATTTTTTCTGTGGCTGGTGAGGTGAGAAGATTTTGAAATTTGACCTATAGATTTAATTGCTCATCATTAAGTCACATATGGATACCTTAGTTAAAATGACAAATCTCATTAACATTACAAACTCTTAAAGAAACCCTCCCAAGTTGTGTGTGACAGTGAAAACTAAACACAAATATAAATATATCCCAATATGAATGCATGCATATTTGTACATATATATATGTGTACACATGGAGAAAAAAAACGCTGAGAGTATATCTCACTGAATTTTTTTACCAGCATGTAGTCTTGCATTACTTTTTTCTAAAGATGAAAGATTACATCTTTAGAAAAGATGGGAGGCTGAAGAAGGCAGATCACAAGGTCGGGAGATCGAGACCATCGTGGCTAACACGGTAAAACCCCGTCTCTATTAAAAACACAAAAAATTAGCCCAGCCTGGTGGTGGGCACCTGTAGTCCCAACTACTCAGGAGGCTGAGGCAGGAGAATGGCGTGAACTTGGGAGGCAGAGCTTGCAGTGAGACAAGATTGTGCCACTGCACGCCAGCCTGGGCAACAGTGTGAGACTCTGTATCAAAAAAGAAAAAAAACTCCAGTTCCCCTATGTTTTTAAATTATCTACATGTATATGTCTATAAATGCAGGAGAAAACATCTAAAAGAATTCTACACGCCAATGGTTACTTCTCAATTCATAACCTTTTTCAATTACTTTAATATATTTTTAAAACACAATAAAAGATAAATATAACAAATCCCTTTGTAATAAAAATATACATATACACTTATTCACATATTTTTAAAAACATAATAAAAGTCCCCAAAGTTAACTTTGATAACAATTTAAGTTGTAGCCCAACAATTAAGCTAAAAAGCTACCTAAGAAATGTTAAAACAGGCTGGGCATGGTGGCTCACGCCTGTAATCCCAGCACTTTGGGAAGCCAAGGCGGACAGATCACAAGATCAGTAGTTCGAGATCAGCCTGGCCAACACAGTGAAACCCTGTCTTAATACAAAAATAAGCCAGGTGTGATGGCACGCACCTGTAGTCCCAGCTACTCAGGAGGCTGAGGCACGAGAATGGCTTGAACTAGGAGGCAGGAGTTGCAGTGAGCAGAAATCGCACCACTGCACTCCAGCCTGGGTGACAGAGAGACTCCATCTCAAAAAAAAAAAAAAAAAAAAGAAAGAAAGAAACAAAGAGGCATTAATACTTTATTTATCAAGTTAGGTCATGGCTGGTATTAAAAAATTTTCTTGATGTGTTAAAATTTGTATATTTTATTATTAATAGAGAAGGACCATGCTGAAATGATTTCATATTTATAGTTTGACTGAAAGAGGCTTCACTATAATATGGTATAGTTAAAAAGAAAAATGAATCAGGTGATCAAAAATCTTACTGGGCCGGACGTGGTGGCTCAAGCCTGTAATCCCAGCACTTTGGGAGGCCGAGACGGGCGGATCACGAGGTCAGGAGATCGAGACCATCCTGGCTAACACGGTGAAACCCCGTCTCTACTAAAAAAATACAAACTAGCCGGGCGAGGTGGCGGGCGCCTGTAGTCCCAGCTACTTGGGAGGCTGAGGCAGGAGAATGGCGTAAACCCGGGAGGCGGAGCTTGCAGTGAGCTGAGATCTGGCCACTGCACTCCAGCCTGGACGACAGAGCAAGACTCCGTCTCAAAAAAAAAAAAAAAAAAAAAAATCTTACTGGGGAGAAAAACTTCAAATGCATTTATTGTCAGATTGGATAATTTGTAGAAACAATAGTTCCGCAAATGTTTATTGTACCTAACACAGAAGCTAAATAAATAAATCCAACAACAAAAGCAAAACCCAAGTATTGCAAGATGAAATCAGTAGTTTGCCAAAACCAAAGCCAAAACAAATGTGCACCTGTGTGTGCTTTTACCTGCTTGTGTATGTATATACACACACGTCTACAGTCACACTAAAAGGGACTAGGTGAAATACAAAACTAAGTCTCTGTCCCTAAATGATGACATTCTGGCTTTAGGACCTACATCCCATTGTGCAAAATACCAGATTCAAAAACCCACCCAGGGCAGAATTAGATCCTGGAAAACAAATATCATGCCCTTATCCCCACTCCCATTTGTCTCCACCTCTTGTGGAAATCCACGTTACTCCTCCCTTAATGCTGCCAAGGTTCCAAGCCAAATGAACTTTGCAGCTGGAAAAGCAGGAGGGACAAATCCCCATTCTGTTCCAAAAACGGAGAGGAAGAATACCAGGCGCCCACCAGCTCAGCTCGGTGCCAAGTTCTCCTCCTCCACACTAGGTACAGGAAGGAAGAGGTGGAAAAAGCCAGAGGTGATCGGATGCTTAGCCACATGCAGCTAAAAGTAAAATGCCACATGCTACTTCTGATGCATGCGATTAATGGAGGGATCCAAGCTCTGAACTGCTGGGGAAAGTTGCTGCCGGTCATAGATTTACATGGTTTCTAATGCTTTACAAGATGGCTATAGAGTTGTGCTATCTCCCAGTTGGCAAACTATACTATATGTGTTTTTCACAGGAGAGATCCTTACCAAGTAACAGATAAAGTAGATGAACAGAAACTTCCAGGTAAACTCTACTTAAAAATGTATACATTTGGCCAGGCGTGGTGGCTCACACCTGTAATCCCAGCATTTTGGGAGGCCAAGGCGGGCAAATCACCTGAGGTTGGAAGTTTGAGACTAGCTTAACCAACATGGAGAAACTCCATCTCTACTAAAAATACAAAATTAGCCCAGCGTGCCTGTAATCCCAGCTGTTTGGGAGGCTGAGGCATGAGAATCGCTTGACCCCGGGAGGCAGATGTTGCAGTGAGCCAAGATTGCGCCATTGCACTCCACCTGGGCAACAACAGCAAAACTCAGTTTCAAAAAAAAAAAAAAAAAATTGTATTACCTTGTACCTTATTACAAATGGGTCCACATGATCAGATTCAAGTAGGTTATTTCTCACCTTTTAAAGGAGGCCCCTTTCTCCATGTTTTAAACCTAAAAATACCATCACATCTTTATTTTTATTGAAAAAATCAAAGAGACTGTAACTATTTGCAAAGTTCTGGGAGTCCAAGCTTTGACTCTATGACCTGCTGGCTGCTGTTTAACCTCTCAGTCCTGGCTGACCTGTCTCAGATGAACCAGCCATCCCACTAGATGAGCTCCAGCAGTCAACACATGGATTAGTGCAGGGCAATCAGGCATGTAGATCCCAGGGCAACCTGAACGTCAACATTCTCACCTTTGCCAGGAAATCATTCCACTCTTGTCTGACTTCTCTATTCCAGTCAATTCATGGGAAATGTGTCGATTTTACTAGGACTTAAAATTCAACATTATCGGCCAGGCGTGATGGCTCACACCTATAACGCAGCACTTTGGGAGGTTGAGGTGGGCAGATCATCTGAGGTCATGAGTTTGAAACCAGCCTGGCCAACATGGTGAAACCCTGTCTCTACTAAAAATACAATAATAATTAGCTGGGCGTGGAGGCGGGTGTCTGTAGTCCCAGCCACTAGGGAGGCTAAGGCAGGAGAATGGCTTGACCCTGGGAGGCGGAGGTTGCAGTGAGCCGAGATCGCGCCACTGTACTCCAGCCTGGGCGAGAGTGACTCCATCTCAAAAAAAAAAAAAAAAAGAAAAAAAAAATCTATTGTCTTAGGAATCTTCTCACTCCCCACTAAATCAGCTGCCCAAAGCTACTGCTTTTCTCTTCCTGAGGTTTCTTGCATCCATCCAGTGAATCCATTCCCCCTGTAGTCCTTTGCCTCACAGCTACCTGGGCTACCAGCGTATGGCTGCATGGAAAGTACTGTCAGCTGGGAGACTGGAGTCCAGTTCTGCTCCCCACTGCAGTGCAACCTTTAGAACCTGTTTTATTTTGTTTGGTTTGGTTTTTCCAATGGCAACAAAAGGCAAATGGATCACTTGATAATCTTTATGGTCCTTTTTACTCTAAAAGGACTGTGATAAGTGGTGCCATGCCCCTCTAATCACTATTGTCAACTCCATCTTCTGGAAATAGTACTCTGTGTCTCTGCTATTCAAAATATGATTTGTGGACCATCTGCATTAGCATCGCCTGGGAACCTGCTATACATCCAGTCGTGGTCCCATCCCAAACCTCCTGAATCAAAATCTGCAATTTGCCAAAATTCCCCAGTGATGTGTACTGTTTGAGAAACTCACTGCTTCTGTGTCACTTCTCTCTTCCAAATCCTTCATGGAGGCCGGGTGCAGTGGCTCACCTCTGTAATCCTAACACTCTGGGAGGCCGAGGCAGGTGGATTGCTTGAGGTCAGGAGTTCGAGACCAGCCTGGCTAACAGGGTGAAACCTCATCTCTACTAAAAATACAAAGATTAGCCGGGCATGGTGGCATGTGCCTATAATCCCAGCTACTTCAGAGGCCGAGGCAGGAGAATCGCTTGAACCCAGGAGGCGAAGCCTGCAGTGAGCTGAGATGGCACCACTGCACTCCAGCCTGGGTGACAGAGAGAGACTCTGACTAAAACAAAACAAAACAAAATTCACAAAATCTTTCACGGAAACACAATACAGACAGGATGAAGTCCACGTTTTGGAAGAAGGCCCTTCACCAAATAGCCTGATCATAAACCCTCTTAGTGAGCAGTTACCATGTCCTCTGTTCTCTGAGTGCAGACTGAGCCTGGTGTCTCACTTCTGCTTATGCTACCTAGAATGTTTCTCCTTCCTATCCATCCAAATCTACTCATCCTTTAGCTCCAATTCCAATACACTCTCCTATTTAACCTTCTCTGCCCACTTGTGCCTTAAATGACATGCCTGAGTATGGACATGCCAATGACTAGCCACGTCACATAATCGTTAAATTTACCTATAGGTAGCAACTCTTCTACTCACTTCCTGGTTTTCCTCAACTAGACTGTAAATGGCCTTCCAATGAATTCCTGTTGAAATTCATTGTGTGCCGCCACAATCCATCAAAATCTATTTACTTAGCATTTATTATCTGCCAGGACATCCCCTTGAGAATGCTACTTTCTACAGCCTTGCACAGGCTCTCTGTACAAGGGAGTACTACTGGGAATCTATTGGTTTGTTTTGTATTTTTTGTTTTTGTGTTTTTTAAAGAGATGGGATCTTGCTTTGTCGCCCAGGCTGGAGTACAGTGGTGTGACCATAGCTCACTACAGCTTTGACCTCCTAAACTCAAGTGATCCTCCTGCCTCAGGCTACCAAGTAGCTGGGGCTGTGCATACACACCACCACGCCTAATTTATTTTTTTTTGAGATGGGGTCTTGCTATGTTGGCCAGGCTGGTCTCAGACTCCTGGCCTCAAGCAAACCTCCCACCTCAGCCTACCAAAGTGGTGGGATTAGAAGTGTGAACAATTGTCCTAGTCCTGGTTTGTTCAAATGGGATCACTATGCCAATAAGCCTGACTCTTTTTCCATTCCTTTTTTTTTTTTTTTAAAGATACAGGGTCTTGCTCTGTCACCCAGGCCTAGGTTGGAGTGCAGTCATAGTTCACTGCAGCCTTGACCTCCCAGGCTCAAGCAATCCTCCTGCCTCAGCCTCCTGGATAGCTGGGACTACAGGCATGTGCTACCATGCTCAGCTTCCTTCTTTTAATTTGTGTTTGTACTTTTATTGTATGGCACGTGTATTTTCATGTTTTTATTTAAGATTTACTTTGGGATTGCAGAGTTACACTAGGAAGTAAAAGTAATTCAACAAATATTTAAGATCTACGACTTAGATACATAAGAACTTAAAACAGAATGTTGTTATGTTTAATCACTTTTAGGTAAAAATCAGTAGTCGCCTGTCAGTTTCTTCATCCATATCTAACTCTTCAGCTTTTCATGTCTCATTTCACCAATATTGCTTGAGGTATAACAGAATATGTTAGTCATTGTTCTGAACCCCCATAAGCTCTTGGCCTGGTATAAGAAATTTTCTTCTGAGCGAAACTGAAGGAAAAGTACTCTCATCCCACCATATCAAAGAAGAAAGGTTCTAAGGGAAAAATTTTTATTTCACAGCTGAAGAATTCTATTCCACTAACTGCAACCTTAAAGTCTCACCATAATTAAGGGATCAGTGAATTTCTGTAAGCTTTCATAAGAAAGAAACCTGAAGTGGCAATTTCCACCCAGCCATTAATGCTCTGTGTTAAAATAATTGAGTATTTTGCTGTGTTAATTTGTATACTTTTTTTTCTTTTTTTTTTTTTGAGATAAAGTTTCACTCTTGTGGCCCCGGCTGGAGTGCAGTGGCACCATCTCAACTCACTATAACCTCCGCCTCTCAGGTTCAAGCAATTCTCCTGCCTCAGCCTCCCAAGTAGCTGGGATTACAGTTGTGTATCACCACGCCGGTTAATTTTTGTATTTTTAGTAGAGATAGGGTTTCACCATGTTGGCCAGGCTGTCTCAAACTCTTAACCTCAAGTGATCAGCCTGCCTCGGCCTCCCCAAGTGCTGGGATTACAGGGATGAGCCACCACCCCCGGCCTGATAGTTTATATTCTGCAGTATTAGTTACTTATTTATTTAGGCCTCACCACATTCCAAAAAATGACTTAAGGTGGCTAAGTAAGTTAGTTCAGTGTCACATGATAAAAGTAAAAAGCTAAAGAGCTAATTAATTTCTATGATACAAATAGCAGAGGAAACAAGACTATAAAGTAGAGTAGGCCCAGGGATTCGGTTAGTTCATAAAAGGTGAGCCATGGGATGCCACAGTACAGACAGACCACATGCTCAGTTACGAGATGGATGTTACTATACTTTTATGTCTTAAGGTAGCCATAGGAATCTTTCTCCAAGTAAAAATTTCTCCTCTGGCTTCTGGCAGAGATAACACACTATTATTCTGAAAGATATCACATGGAAAATTCCGGAAGAAGTCACCTCGCTCTGGAAATGCTTTCACACTGGGCAAAGCTGAAATTAGGTCTGAGATCCCCGAGTGAAAGCAGAGGAGCATACCAAGCGGGCCTCCCTGAGGTTCACACTCCCCTACCCATTCAGAGGAGTCAAGAAGTACCCAGGGCAGGAGCAGAAATCAGTCTGGGAGGACAGGAGGGTGAGTTCCACCATCCTGAAGCATAGCTGTGCTAAAACACATCAGAGTTGAATTAGTTAAATTCAGGAGTAATTTGAATCTAAGAGGGTCAAGCTTGGTGCTCCCACACCTCATGTCAAACGAGGCGTATAATTCTTTAATGTCTAAACTGTCTTTGTTTAAAACTATGTACCAGATCGTTTAAGCTACAACTTTACCAATGTTGAGTGCATACCACATACCAAGCATTTTGCATGGAGACAGGAATAAGATCTATATACCACAATGTGGCAATGGATCATTTCAATAAGATGTGGGTGTTGTGTTAGAAGAATGCACCTTTTACAGTGTACAAAACATTGGTTATATAAACGTAATCATTAAAAGGCACAGTGTCCATGAAGACATTTTAGTTATCCTAAAAAACGAACCCAACAAGTTCTATAATTCAATTTTTCACTCTACTAGCAGGACTTGGCATATCCACACTATAACCCACTCCCTGGGTACATTTCCCAGGGGTATAGACCATGATATCTGGCCATTCTAGATGGTAGTGGCCATCCCCAGAATCCTCTCACCCTCCCTGTTCTCATCCCATGCTCCCTAAGTGATCTCCTTTGCTTTTTTTGAGACTCTGTCTCGCTCTGTTGCCCAGGCTGGAGCGCAGTGTGCAGTGGCACAATCTCAGTTCACTGCAACCTCTGCCTCCTGGGTTCAAGTGATTCTCCTGCCTCAGCCCTCCGAGTAGCTGGGATTATAGGCATGCACCATGCACACTGAGCTTTTATATATATATTGTATTTTTAGTAGAGATGGGGTTTTGCCATGTTGACCAGTCTGGTCTCGGACTCCTGGACTCAAGTGACCAGCCCGCCTCGGCCTCCCAAAGTGCTGGGATTACTGGCGTGAGCCACCATGCCCGACCACTAAGTAATTTTCTGGGTACATCTGGTTGCTCACTGGGATTGACAAACATGAGACAAAAGTGACAGGAGGCCCTACATAAGCTCATTTCCTTTTGCTTTCTCTGTTTTTTTTCCATCTCCTCTTTCATCTAATCATTCCATAATTTTAAAAAATATTTACTGAGCCCATAAGTCAACAAGGATAAAACAGTGAAAGAGACATACACTGCTTCCATCTAGGGGCTTCCATCTAGTGAATTCTAAAGTCACTCATTTTGCATTTCAACTCTTAAGCCACAGGTGCAACACTCCTTCTGTTCTGGCACCAGGTACATGACATCTGGGTAACTGTGCTTGGCTCTGCATGCCACATTTCCCGGGGACAATGGAAACCGGAGCACCTTCACTAGAATGGTGTCTGGAAATGGTGTCGAATACTCAGGATCAATTGGAGGAAGCAGGGCTGTTTACACAGAGAAGGGAAGAAAAATATAAACATGGGAAAGGCTTCCAGGGAGCAGGGAACTGCCCAGTGAAGAGCTAGGAGAAACTGAGAAGATTTTAAATGGGAAAAAAAGTATTTTATTTATTTATTTATTTATTTATTTTGAGATGGAGTTTCACTCTTGTTGCCCAGGCTAAAAGAGTGCAGTGGCATGATCTCGGCTCACTGCAGCCTCCGTCTCCCGGGTTCAAGCCATTCTCTTGCCTCAGTCTCCCCAGTAGGTGGGATTAGAGGTGCCCGCCACCACACCCAGCTAATTTTTGTATTTTCAGTAGAGACGGGGTTTCAGCATGTTGGCCACACTAGTCTTGAACTCCTCACTTCAGGTGATCTCCCCTCCTTGGCCTCCCAATGCTGGGCTTACAGGTATGCGCCACCACACCTGGTCGAAAGTATTCTTTTAAAATAATATCTAATGACCATAGAGAAAATAAAATCAGGCCAGACACAGTGGCTCACAGAGGCTGAGACAGGAGAATCACTTGAACCTGGGAGGCAGAGGTTGCAGTGAGCCAAGATTGTGCCACTGCACTCCAGCCTGGGGGACAGAGGGAGACTCAGGAAAAAAAAAAAAAAGGAGGAGGGGGAGGGAAGGAGAACGGAGGGGAGCGGAGCGGAGGGGAGGGAAGAGAGAAAAGAAAATCAGAGTATTAGTGAAGATATTAAATACTGAATTGATGTAATACTTTCAAATAAATTATTTTCCAATTTTTTCAAGAACCTTGAGCTTACTTCTTTGAAAATAACTGTTTGGGCCGGGCGCGGTGGCTCAAGCCTGTAATCCCAGCACTTTGGGAGGCCGAGACGGGCGGATCACGAGGTCAGGAGATCGAGACCATCCTGGCTAACACGGTGAAACCCCGTCTCTACTAAAAAATACAAAAAACTAGCAGGGCGAGGTGGCGGGCGCCTGTAGTCCCAGCTACTTGGGAGGCTGAGGCAGGAGAATGGCGTAAACCCGGGAGGCGGAGCTTGCAGTGAGCTGAGATCCGGCCACTGCACTCCAGCTCGGGTGACAGAGCGAGACTCCGTCTCAAAAAAAAAAAAAAAAAAAAGAAAAAAAAAAGAAAATAACTGTTTGAAGTAACTGTCTATATGCTTGAAAGAACTACACGCCATTCCAGATCAAGATGTTTAATGATGATTTCTTGATTAGTAACAAAAAGTTTTACTCAAACTAAGAGGTAAAAATTGTTTTAACCTTTTTTACAACCATTTTAAATTTATTAAGCATTTTACAGCCAACGGAAATATGGCAATTTCTATTTCAAGAATGTAGCAGCACCTTATTTCATTAACAGACATAGTGAAATCTCTTATGAAAACATAACATATTTTAAATCTAGTTTAATTTGTACTACAATGTACTGACAGAGTTCTTTTGTGCAGCCTTGTACATACAGTGTTCATCCTGAAGCTAGCTTGGCTGCGCTGGTCCAGAGCTGCCTCCCACCACACCTGACCACTGCACCTTGCACTCCATGTCTGAAGCTTCAATCCACCTCTTCCACGAGCTTCAGGGACCCTTGACTGTGATGGCCAAGTTTGCCACTGAAGTGCGTATCACCCATCCTGTGTACTGCTCATGGGAGTCACATACACTGCTCTGCCCTGGGACCATGCTCCCATAAGCCCTGTCAGTGGTTCTCAAACTTAGTGCCTTGCAATCCCTGGACGGCTTCTTAAACACAGATTGCTGGGTGCTACCCAAGAGTTTAATCTGCATTTTTACCACATTCCCAGGTGATGCTGATGCTGCAGGCTGGGGAACCACACTTTGAGAACTACTGGTCCAAAGAAGGCTGCTCAGAGCTGCTTCTAGTCAGATTCAGGGGCCTGCAGGTGAAGGGGTAGGTATATCTGGAGCCCCGCTTGAAGTCTGCCCTGGTTTTCAGTGCCCTAAAAGGGATGATCGAGACTAAGAATTTTAAAGTTAAAAGGAGGCTGGACTCAGTGGCTGACACTAGCAATCCCAGTGCTACGGGAGGCCCAGGCAGGAAGATCCTTAGAGGCCAGGAGTTAGAGGTTACAGTGAGCTATGATTGTACCACTGCACTGAGCCTGGGCACACAGAACAAAGCCCCGTCTGGCTGGACATGGTGGCTCACCCCTGTAACCCCAGAACTTTGGGAGGCCGAGGCGGGCGGACAACTTGAGGTCAGGAATTTGAGACCAGCATGCCAACATGGTGAAACCCCGTCTCTACTAAAAATATAAAAATTAATCAGGCATGATAGCACATGCCTGTAATACCAAATACTCGGGAGGCTGAGGCAGGAGAATCAGTTGAACCCAGGAGATGGAGGCTGCAGTGAGCTGAGATTGTGCCACTGCACTCCAGCCCGGTCCCGAAAAAGGAAGAAGCAATAGAAGCAGAAGCAGAGGAAGAAGCAGCAGTAGCAGAAGAAGCAGCAGAAGAAGCAGAACCAGAAGAAGAGGAAGAGGAAGAGGAAGAGGAAGGAGGAGGAGGAGGAGAAGGAGGAGGAGAAGGAGAAGAAGGAGGAGGAGAAGGAGGAAGGAGGAGGAGAAGAAGGAGGAGAAGGAGGAGGAGAAGGAGGAAGGAGGCGGAGAAGTAGGAGAAGGAGAAGGAGGAGGAGAAGGAGAAGGAGAAGAAGGAGAAGGAGAAGGAGAAGGAGGAGAAGGAGAAGGAGGAGAAGAAGAAGAAGAAGGAGAATAAGAAGGAGGAGGAGGAGGAGGAGGAGAAAAAGACACTATCTCTAAAATAAAAAAAAAATTAAAAAGACAAAGATGGACTCACCGCCATTTTATTAAAAATGATGGGGCAGAAGGGCAAGCAGAGCCAGGTGTCCAACAATAGAATAAATTACTTACAACACGTGGAAACCACATCAATGGAGCATTCAAGCTTGACTGCAGGATTGTCTGCTGTCTGGGATGGGGAGTTTTTTTGTTTGTTTGTTTGTTTGTTTTTCAGAAACTGGTCAGACCTCTGACCGACTACTATAATTCCACTACTTGATTGGAGTGTAATCATTGGAAATAAAATTAAGTTATTGTGGTATGATTTATCTTTTACATGATTTTTTTTAATGGTAGAAGGAACTACAAGTTCTAGCCCAATGACTCAAACATTTGAAACAGATGACCTTCAGAATTTGGCAACAACCTATAACTGAACAAACATTTATGTCTTCATCTACTCAACCAGTGTTTCCTGACCAGTTTGTACTCAGTTGACGTGCTGGGTACTGGCAGTATAAAAAAATAGTCACTGACCTTCAGGAGCTCACAGTTAAGTAAGAGAAACAGTAACTGAGAATATAAAAAACGAAAGGCTCTCATGGTATCATATAAATAACGTTGGAACTTATTAGTATGCAGATTGGGTGACTGAATGGGGGATTTACAAAATTATGTAGCCTGATCAAACAGGAGGTGCTAAATTTGAATGGTTCCTCTAATAGATCAGCTCACATTTTGTCCTAATGAAGTGTCACTATTATTGTTGTCTTTGCTATTATAAAATCAAGTGGTGCTATCATGACATTTAACCACTTTCCTTTCTCATTCTCTGAACCATATTTTTGAACCATCTTTAAATACTGTGTAACCATCTTTAAAAAACTCCAGAATCAATTGCAAGCCAATACATTTTGAAATCATCAGCCACAAACTTGCTTTTAAAATAAATAAACCTTTGAATTAGTCATGTTGTATAAAAAACACATGGGGCCGGGCAGGGTGGCTCATGCCTGTAATCCCAACACTTTGGGAGGCCAAGGCGGGTGGATCACAAGGTCAAGAGATTGAGACCATCCTGGCCAACATGGTGAAACCCTGTCTCTAATAAAAATACAAAAATTATCTGGGTGTGGTGGCGCACACCTGTAGTCCCAGCTACTCAGGAGGCTGAGGCAGGAGAATTGCATGAACCGAGGAGGCGGAGGTTTCAGTGAGCCAAGATCACACCACTGCACTCCAGCCTGGGGACAAAGCAAGACTCCATCTCAAAACACACACACACACACACACACACACACACACACACACACAGAGATAGGTATCATATTATTTGAGAAAGAAAATATGTGAAAATTGGAATCTCAGCGACAAATGGCAAACTTTAGCCCAGGGCAAACTTTTTATTGGTCTATTATAAATGCTTGCAAAATCAGGTTTATAATGGAAACACAGGCAGACAAAGTCCCAATGTAATATACATAAATGACATGTTTCTGTTCTTGTATAGTGATTTTTCTCCCTTCTGAGCATTAATCTTTGAATGGCTTACTCTATAAATTATGAAACTTAGTTCAAAAACAAATGAAATTTAAAATACCCATTTATTGAATGGCAAAAGTGCCATGTTGAAATTACTGTGATTTATCTGTGTCTGTAATGGTTACTATAGCAAACATACTTCATTGCTCAAAATTATTACCTTGTTTCATAGTTTACTCTGGTTTAAACATAAATTTATCCCGCTGTTCAAAACAGCAGCTGTTTGTCAGGGTCGTGTTCATTCATCCACAGCCACAAGGCCCAACTTTTTCTTTCTACAACTCTAAAGTGGCACACTGACGTATACACATAACACTCACTTTCTGGAAACCAATTAAATTCACACGGATCACTGACTACTAATATGGGAGGAGGGGACAAGGTGGAGTACTGTTTATCCAGAACAGAGTTCATCTCCATGCTCACATGCCTACTTGGACCCCACATGGTTCTGGCAGCTCAGGCAGAAAGCATAGATTGGCACTATAAAAGCAGCCCTGTCTGCAAAACAAATGGGATTCTTGGGCATTGGTGCTTGTGGGCACTGCCATCCCAGTGACTGAGTCATTGCTGCTGTGCCTAGGAAGAGAGATTCTGGTTGAAAGGTCAACCTTTCCTCCATACGAAGAGGAGGGCCCGCTCCTTTCCCTCCTCATCATTTACCTGGTAGAGAAGTTGTGCAAAAATGCATCCTCTCCGCCTGGGAGAAAATGTGCCACATTCATGATAATGGACTAAATGGCTCACTATATAAAAAGTGCTGATAGGCCGGGCGCGGTGGCTCAAGCCTGTAATCCCAGCACTTTGGGAGGCCGAGGCGGGTGGATCACGAGGTCAGGAGATCGAGACTATCCTGGCCAACATGGTGAAACCCCGTCTCTACTAAAAATACAAAAAACTAGCCAGGCGTGGTGGCGGGCGCCTGTAGTCTCAGCTACTTGGGAGGCTGAGGCGGGAGAATGGCGTGAACCCGGGAGGCGGAGCTTGCAGTGAGCCGAGATCACGCCACTGCACTCCAGCCTGGGAGACACAGTGAGACTCCGTCTCAAAAAAAAAAAAAAAAAAAAAAAAGTGCTGATAAATAAACAAGAAAGGTATTACTTTAAATAGAAAAATGAGCAAATGACTTTAAGAGATGAGTCAGAAAAATAAGGATAGAAAAATATGTGTTCTTATAAATAACAAGAGAAATATAGCTTAAAAGCACAATAAGATTACTTTTCAAACTGGTAACTTTTTCTCCCTAAATGCTGGGAAGTATAAAATAAGAACAGGGCAGGAGTGCTGCTGGCGGGAGTGCAGACTGTAGAATATTTCCAGGTGATCAACAGTGTTTCAAGAGTCTTTCACATGTTCCTACTTTTCACCCTGCTACACTCCTATCTAAAAATTGGCCCTGGCTGGGCAAGGTGGCTCATGCCTGTAATCCCAGCACTTTGGGAGGCCGAGGTGGGTGGATCACCTGAGGTCAGCAGTTCAAGACCAGCCTGGCCAACGTGGTCAAACGCCGTCTCTACTAAAAATACAAAAATTAGCTGGGCATGGTAGCACGAGTCTGTAGTCCCAGCTACAGGCTCTGTTTGGAGACAGAGTGAGACCCTGTCTCCAAAAGAAAAGAAAAAAGAAAAAATGAAAGAAGTGACCATGAACATCTTTAAATATATATCTTTATCTTAAGAGTTCACTGTCTTCCTAGGGCCAATCATTTTTATCGTTTATTATTATTATTTTTTCTGAGATGGAGTCTCGCTCTGTTACTCGGGAGTGCACTGGAGTGTAGTGGCAGAATCTCGGCTCACCACAACCTCCGCCTCCCAGGTTCAAGTGATTCTCCTGCCTCAGCCACCCTGAGTAGCTGGGATTACAGGCATGCGCCAACACGCTCAGCTAATTTTTTTGTATTTTTAGTAGAGGCGGGGTTTTGCCATGTTGGCCAGGCTGGTCTCGAACTCCTGACCTCAAATGATAAACCCACCTCGGCCACCCAAAGTGCTAGGATTACAGGTGTGAGCCACCGTGTCCGGCCACTTATTTCTATAATAACAAAAAGTTGGAAATTGCCTAAATAGTTCAAATTGGGGGACACAAATTATGATAATACTCAAAGACAAAGGGTACATAATGATTTTTAAAAATATGGAACAATAATTCATAAGGGAAAGGTATTCCTTGGTGAAGGTTAAGGAACGTGAACAAGCACACCATATACACAGCTTGAAGTCATTGCATATTTTGGTATATGGTGTACATATATAAACAGTGGCATGTAAACTCCCTGGGGAAGGAAATTTTGTATGTTTTTTTCACTGGTGTATCTTCAGAACCCAGCAGAGTGTCTAGCACTTAATAGATACTCAATATTTACAGAACAGATGTATATATAAGACAAAAGCATGTGGTTATATCTGAGTTGCATGTGTGAATGGGGACTTAAGTATCACCTTTATTTTTTTAGGCCTTCTGACTTTTCTACAATGTATATATACAAATTTTAAGTTGAAAGCAAAACAAAAATGTTTCTGCTTAAAATCGGTTTTTCTTAATGTTATTCCTTCTATAGACCCAGAGTCAGATTTGATCTAAAATTTACATACACAAACATGCACACTATCAAGACTCTACACAACTGAGATACAGAAGGTCCATGACATAGAAGATTCATGTTAACTTTTTAAAATCATATATAACAAACTTCTTTTCCACACATAGAGCTTTGCGGGGCACTTGTCATTTAAAGATACATTATTCAATACGCACACACTTATTTTTTTACTGTATTATATTAATGAGGATTTTTGAAACATCAATAATGCAGAATTTTTCTCACAGAAATTTTGCTTTACTTTCCCTTTTTCTTAAAATGCCTTGTTGGCTCTCCTTTCCTGTAGCACGAAAAGGAAGAATTAAAGTATTTTCTTGTTGTCTCTTAAACGGCCTCAATCAGTTAAATACCACCAGGGTGTTAATTACAAAACAGTTATTTCATATAAGGTTATGCATATTACTGCACAGAAAATCTCCATGTACACAAACTAAGCCAATTTCCCCCTAGCACATAGCATTTCTTTTTCTCAGGAAAAGCAAACAAGCAAAAACCCAGAAGAGTACAAACAGGAAACCTATTACGACCTGCTCTCCAAGGACAGAAAACAGATGGATGGTCCTTTCCTAGCATCTGTAGCAGAGCAGATAAAAGCAGCGAGTCTGAACACAATGACTGATGTGGCTGAGAAACAGGACAGGAGGGCAGACTGCATCCCCAGTACTACATGGTCATCTAAAAAGGATGACG
Source organism: Macaca mulatta (assembly GCF_049350105.2). NCBI lineage: Eukaryota > Metazoa > Chordata > Mammalia > Primates > Cercopithecidae > Macaca > Macaca mulatta. The sequence goes on along the minus strand of NC_133409.1, from coordinate 66,898,357 downwards.
CAAACCTAGAGATATGATTGTTATTGAAAGAACACAGACAATAAAGAGTCTTACATGAGTACTATCAGACCTGTTTTTTAAAGAGCCGTAATCCCTATAGTGACATAGCATCAACCTCAAAGTCATCCACATTTTCTCTGTCAAGCCCTAAAACAACGTATGCAAATTCAAAGCACTAACACTTGAATTAAAGAGAATCCAAAGAGGGTGCTCACCTTTGCCACAAAATCCCAAACTAGAATGAGAAACCATTAGCATCCCAGTACAGATTTTAAATATTCTACCTGTACGTTTTGAAAGTTGCTACGAGGCCGGGCGCGGTGGCTCAAGCCTGTAATCCCAGCACTTTGGGAGGCCGAGACGGGCGGATCACGAGGCCAGGAGATCGAGAGACGATCCCGGCTAACACGGTGAAACCCCGTCTCTACTAAAAAATACAAAAAAACTAGCCGGGCGAGGTGGCGGGCGCCTGTAGTCCCAGCTACTCGGGAGGCTGAGGCAGGAGAACGGCGTAAACCCGGGAGGCGGAGCTTGCAGTGAGCTGAGATCCGGCCACTGCACTCCAGCCTGGGTGACAGAGCAAGACTCCGTCTCAAAAAAAAAAAAAAAAAAAAAAAAGAAAGTTGCTATGAACACTCTTTGAATATTCCAAATTTTAATCATCAAACGGCCTTCACAATGCATGAAAATGCTTATTACCTGAAAGAGAAAATGATCTTTGGAAATGGAGAGGATGTGTCTGTTTTTGCCAGAAATTATTCACAGAGCAACAAGTAAATCTCTCAAATTTCACCAAAAATATTATAAAGCTGGGGTGAGCAATATGCCACGTGACAATGCCAGAATGGACAGGAGATGGGAGGGGAGTAAGTTTCAAGGAAGATTCAATGTTGAGGAAAGGACTGGCTGTATTGAAACTGCAGAGGGCTTTCAAAGTTATCATCTGAGGATAGAAGAAGGGTTATGATTTGGAAACTGGAGATTAAGGTGTATTCTTCACAGAACTTTAGAGAAATTAAAGATGCTGCCTCCTCCTGATCCCCTAACTGGCCTTAGGCCTTTCCTGATCCCCTAAGACTGGCTCAGGTGCTTCCATTGGAATACTGCACCACACTATCTGTGTACTCAGACTTCAGTGTACCCTGGGCACAGGCTATGGGTTGCTCACTTTTAACATCTCAAGACCTAGTGAAGTGCCTGGTTCAGACTAAGTATCTAATAAATATTTGTATCGTGAATTCAAAAAGGAATAGAGCAGAGAAGACTGGAAGTAGAGACACCATCACACATAAAGCCCAGTGCCTATTTAAAGTCCTACTGTGTTTTTAGTTGCTGGTTACTAACATTGTATAATTTGACTGACAAAGCATGAGAAAGACAGTATGTTCAACAGTGAAGCAAAACAATGATAGAAACATGTTCACAGAAGGACAGAAACCATGTTAAGTGCTATATATAACTTCTACCACAAGTGTCAAGGGTTTTGTCAGGGATCATGTAGACTGCCATTTGTCCTTGTTTATCCTGAGTAGGGAGCCAGGGAAAAGCTGAATGGTGTGGTAATGAAATACATAGAAGTAAATTAACTATTTTCTTGAAAATTCCCTCTTAAATAACTATATGCAAGTGGTAAACAAAAAAATTGAAATGATGGCTGATTCGGTTATTTACACCTAGATGTTGTCAAAATTAACTATAGAAAGAACAGTGACAAACACCTTTGGAGCTACCAAACATCTATGCACCCCATAAGCCCCAAGTATTCACTAAGTACCAACTAGGACCACCGGGTTTGTTTTCAGATTGCATCCCACTTCCCCACCTTTTGTTAATCACAACATATCCACCTATCAACTGAGTACATGTGCCAGGGCCAATCCTGGAGTTTCAGGTGCTTCTGTAGTGCTTTCTGGTTCATCATAACCATTATCATCATCAAAGTTATCATCATCAATGTGATTATCACCATCTTCATCTTCTTTGCTTCATTCCCATCATTGCCAACGTATATCTAATGCTAACTGGGTGCCATACACCATTCTAAGCACTTTTTTTTCCATGTAATCTGAAAAAAACTTATAAGGTAGGAACTTTGCCTATTTCCAGTTTGTTTTGTTTTTTTTAAAACCAATGAGGAGGCCGGGGGCGGTGGCTCACGCCTGTAATCCCAGCACTTTTGGAGGCCGAGGTGGGTGGATCACAAGGTCAGGAGATCAAGACCATCCTGGCGAACATGGTGAAACCCCGTCTCTACTGAAAATACAAAAAAATTAGCCGGGCGTGGTGGCGGGCGCCTGTAGTCCCAGCTTCTAGGGAGATTGAGGCAGGAGAATGGGAGGTGGCGGAGCTTGCAGTGAGTGGAGATCGCGCCACTGCACTCCAGCCTGGATGACAGAGCGAGACTCCGTCTCAAAAAAAAAAAAAAAAAACCAGTGAGGAAACTGAGGCATGGAGAGACTAAATTATCTCGCCCAAGACCATGTCTGAAGGTGGCAGGCTCTATGGAGTCTATCTGATTTGACTACGGGATACACACTCTTTTTTTTGACAGAGTCTCATTCTATCGCCAGGCTTGAATGTAGTGGTTCAATCTTGGCTCACTGCAACCTCCGCCTCCTGGGTTCAAGCGATTCTCCTGCCTCAGCCTCCTGAGTAGCTGGGACTACAGGTGTACGCCACCACACCCAGTTATTTTTTGTATTTTTAGTAGAGACGGGGTTTCACCATGTTGGCCAGGATGGTCTCAATCTCTTGACCTTATGATCCACCCGCCTCGGCCTCCCAAAGTGTTGGGATTACAGGAGTGAGCCACTATACTTGACCAGGGATACACACTCTTAACTGCTACCCTAAGATCTACTGCCCGCCCTGGTCAGTGCTCCAGGGCTGACCACAGGCTTCCTTTAGCTTCCTGAGTCTATGCCCTCCTCCCGTACTCTCTAGCCTGTACCCAAGTGTGTTTTTGTTTCTTCCTTGCAAGGCCTTGTTCTGGTAACTGCACAATAACCCTTGCCTTCTCCCAGGGCAGGAGTTCCGCCCCATCCATGTTCAGTGACTGAGTCTCTTCCACCTACTCACAGACCTAGCTATGAGCAGACACACAAACATGGGCTGTTCTCAGTTTCCCAGGGCCACCCCTATCCCATTATCTTGTCTTGAGGTTCCCCATCACCTGCCGCCCAGACTTCAACTACCTACTGGAGGACTGAGTCTCTCCAGTAACTCCCCACAATGAGGTCTCCCCCAATGGCTGGGTCTAAATTCAGGCTGGTCTCTCCTGCAAATTTCTGCTCAACTAACCATAACTGGACTTGTGTGGCCATAACTGGCAAAACCCGAAGTTGCTAACAATGGTAATGAATCTCACTTAATGCTTCCCCATGTTCCAGGCAGATCCTGGGTTATTTATCTGTTTCTGTTGCAATCCAAGGAAGTCACATTCTCTCTAGAGGCAACACAACTCCAAGACACAGAGCCACTGTTCTGAGCAGGAGCCCCCTCTTCCCGCAGGCCTCTGAGAGGTCTGCCACCTGTCAGACATTGTGCAGTTAATTAGGTAACACTTGTGAAGGGTTTTGCGACACATAGCACACATGTCGTCCAGGATCTCACACATGGTGCTCCACGATGCAAAACTCAAGAGCTATTTTTAAGCTCTATCTAACAGTTGAGCAAAACTTAAGAGTGTCTCCTACTGCAGACCACTTTAAACTCATTACTCTTCCACTGAAAATTCCTCAAAAAGAGCATACAACTGGTGGGGATTATTAAATAGGATACAAAGGACACTTGAGGAAAAAAGAAAAGAAAAAAAACTTGTTGCAATCCATGCCAAGTTTTCAGGGACACCTCAAAGACGTTGCTTTTGTTTCATCTATTCTTTTGAAAACAAGCAATTCAAGAGGAACAGGAGGGAACAAATTGCATCTTGTCTGCCCAGATGTCATGTCCATATAGGTGAGTGAGTCACGGCGCTGGTGGGCCATCTGAGGGTACACTGAAGAGGCATCTGTGATGCCTGTAACCTGCTAAGACAAAGGCCAGCTTTTCTGAAGCCCTGGCCAGACTTGCTTGGGCAGTTAAGCCAAATGCCTTGATGGGTGTAGGCTTGAAGTGTGGGATCTCCTTTACCTCCCCACACTATAATTACACAAAGCTTTTCTGGCTTAGGGAAAAACAAAAGGTTTATTTTTAATTAATGAGGGCAGGTCCCTAATTCTCTCTTTAAAAGAGCTTCCTTTTGCCAAAGGGAATCCTCTGAATGAGTGGGTAGGTTTAAGGGACTGCCTTTGGCTAAGAGGTTTGAGGGCAGTTTCCCCAAAGAGTTAAACTCCAGTGACAGAGCCATGGATGTGGGCTTCCTCTTCTATGGCACTCCGTATCATGATGGCTCTGCGGTGACCTTCGTCCTGCTGGCTCTCAGAGGTGATTGCTATCAATCTTTAAATTCTTGAAGTTTGCAAGGGCAGGTGCTAGCATGTGTTCAAACCTATCTGTATTTATCTTTCAGATTTCTGTGCTCCCGGACAACACTGATGATCATACCAAGTTACTTAGTCAAACCTGAAGAGTGATCTTCCTCTGATTTAAGTGGTTTTCACTTTTTAAAGAAAACGGTCCTACAAAATTAATTTATATGTATTTCCTACAAATTAATATTAAGTATTGCTTTATCAATCTTGTCTTCACCCCAGACGTGTGACATAACCCAGGGAACCTTTAAAGAAAAGGTTGTGTCAAGCGAATGTCAGAAAAGTGATATTATTTCCTCGTGCTTACCATTTAATAGGAAGGAAAGAAAGCAACACAAACACATGAAAATCAGTGCCCAGGCCCCTTTAGAGTAATCAGGACTTCCTAGACAAACAAATAATTATCACTAATATCAGTATGTAAATTGTTCGGCTGGCATGCACACACCAATAGCACTAATTAATTTTTTCTCTCAAATTAAGAATACTCAATACAAAGTTCTAAACTCATTTGTCCATGAAAGCCCTACCCATTTGTCATCATAAAAATAAGAAAATACTGTGCACTCTGTGAGGTCGATGGGGGTGACTCACGTTGATTAAATGCACAGTCAGGCATTATACTTGGCACTTTAAAAATATTCCCTCTTGAGAAATGTATTAACTCTTCCTGGGCTCAGTAGAATGTAAGCTCCACGAGGCTGGACATGGTGGCTGATGCCTGTATTCCCAGCACTTTAGGAAGCCAAGGCAGGTGGATCACTTAAGGTCAGGAGTTCAAGACCAGCCTGGCCAAGAAAATACAAACAATTAGCTGGGCATGGTGGCAGACATCTGTAATCCCAGTTACTCAGGAGGCTGAGGCAAGAAAATAGCTTGAACCCAGGAGGCAGAGGTTGTGGTATGCCGAAATCACGCCACTGCACTCCAGTCTGGGCAACAGAGCGAGACCCTGTCTCAAAAAAAAAATTTTTTAAAGAATGTAAGCTCCACAAGAGCAGACACTTCACCCACTTCCCTCACTGCTGCAGCCCCAGGACCTAGACCATGCCTGGCACATTGTAGGCATTCCATAAATATGTGTTGGATAAACTTTTTAATATTATTTCCCATAGTTCTCACTGCAGCCTCCAAAGGTAGGTATGGTGTTTATCTCCTTCTTACACAAGGAGAAACTGAAGCTCAGAGAGACAAAATCACTTGCTCACAATCGCACAGCTAATAAGTGGCAAAGCCAGGATTTCTACCCTGGTCTACCATCTTCCTGCACTCACCCTCGCCCTCACCCTGAACCATTCTGCTTGACTGCCTGAGTCTCTTACATTCAATTCTCTGCTAAGGACATTTGCATCCACAAAAGTGTCCACATGAATATACATGTAGGAACACACTAGAAATTCTTACCATTATATTCTTTCTGACTGTGCCTTAAGACCTAATATTCAGCATGCCTTGGTTCTAGAACCTAATTATTTTAGTGCTTCTTTTATTTCCTTACATAATTATTTTTGTTTTTAGTAAATATCATACTGACAAAAGTACAGACACAAATTTTGTAGGACAACTTGCCCTTGCTGTAAATGTTACTGATGTGCTTCTGGCTAAGGAGGGACCCAGAAGTGACCCAAGCTTCCCGTGTTTTCTATTTTCCAAAAACGGATGGTCACCATTCTTCAATGATTTTTACACAGACTTCATAAAAGGGAGGAGCAATTCCCCATACATTTATTCTTTCTCTTTATTTTTTTATGCTTCATCATCATTCTTTTCTCTTCCCTTTGGCATGTTCATACAACCATGTTCAACTCTCCCCATAGAAAGAAGAGGGGAGCAGGAGGAGAGGCCCGGGGAGGGAATAGGAGAGGGTAAGGGGAGAAGAGGGAGGAAGGAAGGTAGGGTGGTTCATTCTCTTCTCATCATTGCATCCATTCTTTCAGAGTCAAAAGTGCAAACTTCTTGAATAAATGTTCTACATACACCACCTCCATTCACCTGGCATTGATTATTTCAGGCCACAAATCAAGCTAGGTGCTAAGAGCACAATGACGAATGAGCCTCGGATGCATTTCTCTCACTCCCGATGCTTCTATTGAGCCCCCATTCCACAAGAATGTCCCAGTAGCACCTCAACTACATATCATAAGATGAGCTCCTGATCTTTCCCACACATCCTGCTTCCTCCTCCTCTCTCTCCCCTGTTAACAGCCACACTCCCCTCCCAGCATCTTCAATTAGCACTAACCATTCCAATTTAGGTCAATCAAGACCTAAATTCCTCCAACAAAATGTTTCTTCTGTTCATTTCGTCATTTCCGTTTCTACTCTTAGTGTCTTTGCTCGGGCAGCAGCAATACCCTTTGGACTGCTCTTCCTCCTCCCAAGAGCATAATCCTCGGGTCATTCTCCCAATCAAAAGTTTTCCTATGTCCCCTCTTAACAACAGAACAATGTCATACTATTAAACTGGCATTTAAAGCTTCCACATTATGGATGGAACCTATTCTCCAAGTCATTTAGTCTCACTCTAATGTAACTGAAACTGAACTTCTCTAAGTTCCCTTGAGTATCCTAAACAAGATTCAAACTAATCAAATACTAAAGTAGCTCAAATTACTAAATCAAAAGTAAAGAGCTGTGCATTCGACAAGTCAACACAAACACCAGGTTTACAGTTTCTAAAATGGTAAATATTTCCCTACGGTCTCATCATTAAAACTTCAGCAATATTCTGATACACCGAGTTGCTTTAAGGAACACTACTTTTCTTTTTTTCAATAGTAATGATTTTCCTATGACCCTTTCTCTGTATTCTTTATGACTTAGTATCCTAGTGATATAGTTTGGATGTCTGTCCCCTGCAAATCTCATGTTGAACTGTGCTCCCCAGTGGTGGAGGTGGGGCCTGGTGGGGGTTGTTTGGGTCTTGGGGGCAGATCCCTCATGAAGACCTTGGTGCCCTCCCCATGGTAATGATTGGGTTCTTGCTCTATTAGTTCACCAGAAGCCAAGTAGATGCTGGTGTTGTGCTTGCACGGCCTGAAGAACCCTGAGCCAAATACACTTTTCTTTAGAAATTACCCAGCCTCAGGTATTCCTTTATAGCAATGCGAGGTGGACTGATATGCAGAACTTTTAGGGAACTCATTGCAAACTGAAGTAACTACGGTACAAATTCTAAGTTGAAAAACGAAACACTAAATGCTTTATCAAATCACTTTACATCATTTTCAAAGCAACTTTTTCTTTCATTCATGGATGCTGTAGGTGTAACTATAATTTATTAAAGAATTACTCTCTCAAAACACCACTGCCCATTTAGATACCTGCTACAATTACCAGGAATGGAATGAGGTACAAATTGAAATTTATGTAAAACAACAAACACTAGGTGCTAAATAAAAATAAAAAAAAATAAAAATGATTTATTAAGTGAACTGCAAATTTCTCAATCCGTATATCAAAATCTAGCCAAAATAATGCTTCTGATTTGCAAAAAAAAAAAATGGAACCATCTTAAACATCTTCAAATACATATATATATATTCCTTCAACATCTCAACTACAAGTTACAACGAGTCATGAGTGGCAACATTCAGTGTGGCTTCAGGCCATGAAAGGGTTATGCAACAACATAAATTATATCAAAATGGAGAGTACGTATTTGAAAATCTGATGAAAAATCTACCAAGAGTGAAACTTCCATAGAGACTTGGGCGAATATTCCCATTATGGTCTTTGGGAATAAATTTTCAAACAGCTGAGAATTTCAAGGGGGATTTTATGGTTCATATTAATTTCATCAAGTTGGCTGAGCACAGTGGCTCACGCCTGTAATCCCAGCACTTTGGGAGGCCGAGGAAGGCAAATCACTTGAGATCAGGAGTTCAAGACCAGCCCAGACAACATGGTGAAACCCCACCTCTACCAAAAGTACAAAAATGAGCTCGGAGTGGTGCTGTATGCCTATAATCCCAGCTACTTGGGAGGCCAAAGCACAAGAATCACTTGAACCCAGGAGGCAAAGGTTGCGGTGAGCCGATATCCCACCACTGCACTCTAGCCTGGGCAAGAGAGTAAAACTCTGTCTCAAAAAATAAAATAAAATGAAATGAAATGAAATAAAATAAAATATAAAAATTCATCAAGTTTTACAAAGATAATTACTAAAAGGCCAAATGGCATTTTTGTTTTCTTTTATAAAGTTTAGATACAGCCTTGTACATGCTGAGGATTCAATATATGTTGACTGGATATAATTGCATAAGACTGAACTCCATAAATCTTGTCTTCTATGTTATGTGTGTTTGTTTAGTGGGGAAATATTTTTATATTGTATTTCTCTTGGTCCCCAGAGTAACTAGTAAGGCTCAATCAATGTTTAGTGACTGATTGAATCACAGAATTATATATGTAACTAGAACTGATGAAGTGTAGATTAAACAAAAATACAGACCTGGAAGGCCTTTTTTTGGGGGGGAGATGGAGTTTCGCTCTCGTTGCCCAGGCTGGAGTGCAATGGCATGATCTCAGCTCACCACAACCTCTGCCTCCCGGGTTCAAGCCATTCTCCTGTCTCAGCCTCCCAAGTAGCTGGGACTATAGGCATATACCACCACACCTGCTAATTTTGTATTTTTAGTAGAGATGGGGTTTCGCCATGTTGGTCAGGCTGGTCTCAAACTCTTGACCTCAGGTGGTCTACCCGCCTCAGTCACCCAAAGTGCTGGGATTACAGGTGTGAGCCACTTTGCCCGGCCGCCTTTTATGTCTGTCACAGATGTGTGAGCAAAGGTTTTATATTCTACTACTGGGTAGCTTGTCACACTACAGTGTGTCAGTTCACAGTGAGGTCCTCCTTACAACTAACCCACCTTACGCTGAACACTCATATCTAATGCAACATGATTGTTTATTTCCTTATGAAGTTTCTGTTAACTATGTAATGTCACTCTAAGTGTAACTTATATTTAAGCTTGTCCTATAGAGAAAATGTAATCCTAAAAATTATGATTCATTGGTTTACAGGAAAATATGGCTCTTGTCTCAAGAGAACTAATTCTGAGAACTTTAAGAACTTTCTGGAATAAGAAACATCTGCTCTAGATTACTAGTAATCTCTTTTGAGATTTGGATATGCAACCATTAAATGTATCGCTGTGAAGTACTGCCTTCCACAAATATTACCTTTTCCTTATAACAAAAACATACAGCCGCCCCAATATTTCAGCAGTTTCTTATGGGGAGGGTTCATCAGGACTGATCTGGAAAACACTCTAGTTCAATGTCCCTCTTGCACAGGTACCGTCACACCTTCTATTTTAAGAAGTATTCAAATTTGTGTCAAGATAAGAGCATGTTCCCTTATAGTCTGGGGTGAAAGTGATTCTTTTTTTGTTGTTTGTTTGTTTGTTTGTTTGTTTGTTTGTTTTGAGACGGAGTCTTGCTCTGTTGCCCAGGCTGGAGTGCGGTGGTGCAATCTCAGCTCACTGCAGCCTTGCCTCTTCCTCCCCAATTCAAGCGATTCGCCTGCCCCAGCCTTCCGAGTAGCCGGGATTGCAGATGCATGCCACCATGCTCGGCTATTTTTTGCATTTTTAGTAGAGATAGGGTTTCATGCTGTTGGCCAGGCTGGTCTCGAACTGCTGACCTTGTGACCTGCCCGCCTCGGCCTCCCAGAGTGCTGGGATTACAGGCGTGAGCCACCACGCCCAGCCAAAAGTGATTCTCAAACCAGACTTGGTCACTTGATACATGCTTCATGACTGCCTTCAGCCATTCACGTTTATTAAAAACACAAGAAAATCTCCTTCTGTTGTCTGGCTCAAAATATGGATTGCTGTTTGTAATGAGAATCTTGAAGTCACTCAGGTAAGAAATTTCTTACATAGCCCTGAGGTGGTACTGGTTTAAAACAGCCTCCCCTCTCTTGCCTTAGTAATATGGATGGCAGCTTTCAGAGCATTTCAGACACTTTCAAGAAAACAAAACTGAATTTGAGAGTTGATTTACGCAGGAACTGAATCAACTTCTACATTTAATATTGTTAATCATATAATGCCATCCATTTACAACTCTTTATAATTGGATATCCAGTTAATATTTGTTGAGCTTCTGCAAAATACAAGTCACTGTGAGGCACAAGGCACTATGGCATATGGTCTGAAGGACAAAGAGATGCAACTTAAACCCAGCCATCCAGATGCTTAGAATTTGGCAGAAGAGATGAGACAAGCACATGAATAATAATGCACGGTAGGAAAGCACAGACATGACATGAGAAGTATCATAAAACTGCAACACAGATATAGAAAGACAAGCGCCACTTAGCTTGGAGAATCAAGAAGAGCCTGTAGAGAAAGTGGCATTAGAGCAGGGTGGAGTGACAAGCATAGCAGGTGACAAGCATAGTAGGTATAGCCGAGTGACAAGTGTAGTAGGCTTAAAACGTGGTGGGAGGGAGGCAGGGGCTGTTTTTCTCCATAGCAAATCTCTTCAATTTATGTGACAATGTACAAACTGCAAGATAATGAAAATAAGGGGGCACCTTACACCATATACAAATATTAACTCAAAATGGATCAAAGGCCTAAACATAGACGTGAAAGTATAAAACTCTTAGAAGACAACATAGTGAGAAAGTCTGGCAACACTGGATTTGGCAATGATTTCGCTGGATATGACACCAAAAGCATAGGCAACAAAAGAAATAATAAACTGAACTCCATCAGAATTACGAAAACATTTGTGCATCAAAGGACACGGTCAAGAGTGAAAGGCAACCCAAAGAAGGGAAGAAAATATTTGCAAATCAAATATCTGATAAGGGATTAATATCCAGAATGTATACAGAACTTTATACATGGAGTTGGATTGAAATAAACTTTTTTTTTTTTTTTTTTTTGAGACAGCGTCTCGCTCTGTCGCCCAGGCTGGAGGGCAGTGGCGCTATCTCGGCTCACTGCAAGCTCCGCCTCCCGGGTTCATGCCATTCTCCTGCCTCAGCCTCCCGAGTAGCTGGGACTATAGGCGCCCGCCACCACACCCGGCTAATTTTTTGTATTTTTAGTAGAGACGGGGTTTCACCGTGTTAGCCAGGATGATCTCGATCTCCTGACCTCGTGATCCGCCCGTCTCGGCCTCCCAAAGTGCTGGGATTACAGGCTTGAGCCACCGTGCCCGGCCGATATAAACTTCTTTTATACATTGAGTTGGATTGAAATAAACAATCCAACCCATAAATGGGGAAAGACTTGTATAGACATTTTTCCAAAGAAATTACATAAACGGCTAATAAGCATATGAAAAGATGCGCTGGGCATGGTGGCTCACGCCTATAATCCCAGCACTTTGGGAGGCTGAGGCAGGCGGATCACAAGGTCAGGAGTTCAAGACCAACCTGGCCAACACAGTGAAACCTGCGTCTCTACTAAAAATACAAAAATTAGCTAGGCGTGGTGGCGGGCCCCTGTAATCCCTGCTACTTGCGAGGTTGAGGCAGGAGAATCGCTTGAACCCAGGAGTCGGAGGTTGCAGCAACACAGCAAGACTCTCAAAAAAAAAAAGAAAAAAGAAAAAGATGCCCAACATCACTAATATTAGGAAAATGCAAATCAAAACCATAATGAGATACCATTTTATGTCCATTAGGAAAGTTATTATCAAAAAGGAAAAAAAAAAGTGTTAGCAAGGATGACGAGAAATTAGAACCCCTGTTCCCGGCTGGTGGGAATGTAAAATAGTATAGCAAGTATGGAGGGTCCTCAAAAAATTAAAAGTAGCTGGGTGCAGTGGCTCACGCCTGTAATCCCAGCACTTTGGGAGGCCAAGGCAGGTGGATCACCTGAGGTCAGGAGTTCGAGACCAGCCTGGTCAATATGGTGAAACCCCATCTCTACCAAAAATACAAAAATTAGCCGGGTGTGGTGGTGCACGCCTGTAGTCCCAGCTACTTGGGAGGCTGAGACAAGAGAGTGGCTTCAACCCAGGCAGCAGAGGTTGCAGTGAGCCAAGATTGCACCACTGCACTCCAGTCGGAGTGACAGAGCAAGACTCCGTCTCAAAACAAAAACAAAAACAAAAAAATTAAAAGTAGAACTGCCAGATTACCCAGCAGTTCCACCTCTAGGCATATTCCCAAAAGAAATGAAAGCAGGGATTTGAAGAGATATTTGTACACTCAAGTTCATAGCAGCATTACTCACAACAGAAAAATGATGGAAGCAACCCAGCTGGCTGCTGGTGGATGAATAAACAAAATGTGGTCTGTGGGACAAGGAAATACTATTCAGCCTCAAAAGGGAAGAAAACTCTGATACCCGCTACAAGACAGATGCATGCTGAGGGCATTAATGCTAAGTGAAAAAAAACAGTCACAAAAGGACAAATACTGTATAGTTCCACTTATAGGAGGTATTGCAAATGGTCAAATTCATAGAGACAAAAGTAGAATGGTGGCTGCCAGGAGATGTGAGGAGGGGAAATAGGGAGCTGTTTAAAAGGTACAGGGTTTCAGCTTTGCAGGACGGAAAGAGTTCTGTGGATGGTTGGTGGTGATGGTGGAACAACATGTGATTATACTGTCACTGAACTGCAACTCAAAATCAGTTAGGATGGTAAATTTTACGTTATATATATTTTACTATAAGTTTTTAAAACAATTTTTTTAAAACTTGTTTTAAAAAAAAGAATAAAAGATAAACTCAACTTAAAAAGTTCCACACTCCTCTATACCACTTCTGCCATGGACAAGGCCTTCCTAGACCCTTGGAGAGCCTGATTCTCTCTGCTCCTCCCTGCCTTCACTGTCATCCTTGGACTTGGCACCTTGCTCCACCTGTCCTTTGGGGCCAGACCCTTTCTTGTTTACCTGGATCCCCAAGCCCAGTATTCAGCATCTACGCTCCATGATTCCCCACAAGCTGTTGTAGAAGGTGATAGGCATATGCTGGCTGCCTTTTCTGCTGGGTGCTGATGGAGAGGACGCTGTTCTAAGTTTGAACACTGGCAATTAGGAATCTGTATGCAAACTGTAACACTATTTCACATAATGCAACAGATTAAAATAACATTAAACATATGTCAACTGCTTTTATCTATGACTTCTTTTTTTTATATATCTTGCAGCTCAGAAATAGATTTCACTCGTATCAACAACGTTCACACTGGGCTCCCACATGAAGTCCTTTGGAGGTATTCTTTGAGGTTCCTATGACCAGCCAAAACAAACAAGCAAAAACAAAAACAAGCAGATTGCTGAATAAATTCAAATCTGACTAAAATGCTGGCTTATGTTCAAAGTTGTCATCTCCTGGGGTCTGGGCAGGTGACTGGCACCCAGCAATGAGAGGAATGCCCATCTGACCTGTTCTACAGCCCTGCCCTGCCCTGCCCCATTCTGAAATCAGGGTGGCATAGGCACAGGGCACATTTCTGCCTGCAGAAAATGTCTCTAAGTTTTCTTTTACCATGGAGGCCACTTCCAGCACAAGAATTGGAGTCCTAAGATTACATTGTCGATTTCTGATTTTTTTTTCTAAGTAACAAATTGCACTTTACAGTTAGCAAAAGACACATTCCCAGGTCAAACCAGTAAGTGCAGCTTTTCTCATGATGTGCTGGGATACAGAAGTACAGAACTTACCTACCAGGCATAACAAGTTTCTATGGGAAAATGGAGTCAGGGGTCCAGCTGGGGTTTCTAAGATGAATCCACTCCACAGAGGGAAAGAGTGAGTGCATACAGCCTCAGCCTAGAGTCGTTCCTGGTGGCCATTTTCATCTGGGCGGTAGAGGCGGTGAGGACCCAGGAGTGAGGGTGGGCTCTAGGTGGATGGAGAGCCAGGCAATATGAGGAGGGAACAAAAGCCAGAGGGAGCAAGGAAGAAGGCCCGCAGGAGTGAGAAGGGGCTGCGCGGAGGAACAGATGGAAAGGGAGAAGGAGCAGGCTGCCAGGGTAGTTCCTTGGTATCTTCATTCTCAGCCCTGCTAGCCTGAGCCTGGAGTAGAACGCAGTGGGAACAGGGCAGAACTTTCTGTTTTCCTCTGTGCCTTTCAACAAAACTCCCCTAGTCAAGGTGGGAAGCAGAAGGGTAAAGGGTCGGAGGGGAGCTTTCTATTTTCCTTTCTTCCTGCTCCTCCTTCTCTCTCTTATCCACTTCTCCTGGCAACTATTATTTGCTAATATTCTCACTGGCACACACATACACGCACACAGAGGTGATCACAGGCAGGAGGGGACGCCGAGGTGGGCAGAGGTGGGAGACAGTCAGGCCTAAGAAAGGCACAGAATCACCCCATGTCCAGGGTGTGGAGTAGGAAGAGGAAAAGGAAGAGGGAAGCAGAGGCAAGAGGCAGAAGGCAGCAGCTCCGGTTTGAGCAGGAAGTTCTGCAAGCTTTCAGTCAAGCCGCCCTGTGGGCAGAATCAACAATCTCTTCCTAGACTGTGATGAGCTAGCTTGGTTCCACTCCACCTCCAACACTGCATTATTATTTTTTCCTCTCTGCTATTCTGCAGCTCTTTGAGACTGTACAATACACTCAGCTATGTTAAACAAAAACACAAAAGTTCTGTCGTCTCGGACGGTTCCCTATCAGATGAACAGAAAGGCCAACCAGGCAGAAGGCACCAGCAACCACAGCCTGGGCTAGGGCTGGGGGTGGGGTGTTGGAGGGGGGCCGGGGACTGGGATGGCGGGGAGGCTGGGGTGGGGCATGGGCTGGGAGTGGGGAACGGTGGGGCTGGGCTTGGGGGGCAGGTGGGGGGGGTGGAGCTGGGGTTGGGATGAGGGTACAATAGGGCTGGGATGGAACTGGGACAGGGGTGAGGGTGTGGGAGGCTGATGGTGCTGGGCTGGGGGTGGGGCAGGTGGTGGGGGTTGGGGCAGAGCAGGGCTGGGCTGGGCTGCGGGTGGGTGGTAAGTCAGTTTGGAAAGCACTGAAGTGCCAAGCACGTATTTTTTTTTCTATTGTACTGGTTTTTATGTAGTTAATCCTCAGTGGATCTCGGACATTTACATTTGCATACCCATTTTAAGACAACAGCCTATCCCTTAGAACCATATTTTAAAAATAGGTTTACATAAGCAAACTTTACAGCATGAATGACTGTTGTCTTATCAAACACACTTTAATTGGAAGCCTTTCCTCCTCTAATGAGAAATCTGAACTTGTTAACATACTTTATGTTTTTATTAGCCAGCAGGTTCATTCTGTAATAAAGGCATTTCTTTTCCAGAATTAGACTTTCAAAACTTTCTTGCCTAAAAGATTTTTCTTATTAAATATTTATGCTTATTTTTAAAACCCAAGAGTGTAATAAGAAAGCCTCACTTTATGAGTCTAGGAATGCAAATACCTCCAGAATGCACAGCTATTGTCATTCATTCATCCCATGAAAATCTATTCCTCACCTACTATATTCAGGGGATTGTTCTGGCCCAGAGATACAGTAATGGACAACATACTCACTAGAGAAAGGTGAAACATAGCATTCAAAGTACTATGGAATTTTGGAATTAGGAATAAAGGTACTAAAAATCACTGAATTGTACACTTAAAAGGGTGAACATTATGGTATATGAATTATATCACAGCTTTTAAAATCCCTATGGGAAGGCAGGGTGCGGTGGCTCATGCCTATAATCCCAGCACTTTCGGAGGTCAAGGCAGGTGGATCACCTGTGATCAGGAGTTCAAGACCAGCCTGGCCAACATAGCGAAACCCCATCTCTACTAAAAATATAAAAATCAGCTGGGTGTGGTGGCAGGCACTTGTAATCTCAGCTACTTAGGAGGCTGAGGCAGGGAGAATCGCTTGAAGCCTGGAGGAAGAGGTTGCAGTGAGCTGAGATTGAGCCATTGCACTCCGGCCTAGGCAACAAGAGCAAAACTTTGTCTCAAAACAAAACAAAACAAAAACCCAGCTGTTAACAATTGTTATCTTTGGGAACTGGGTATTAAGAGACATTACACTTCTACTTTGGAATTTTTATTCAGTTTTTTAATAATGAATGTATGTTGTAATTGTATAGCAAAAATTACTTTTGGCTGGGCACAGCGGCTCACGCCTGTAATCCCAGCACTTTGGGAGGCCTAGGTGGGAGGATCACTTGAGGCCAAGAGTACGAGGCCAGACCAGGCAACATAGTGAGACCCCATCTATTAAAATATATATATATATTCTTATATTAATATTCTATATTGTATCATGCTTTATAATATTGCATTTTGATATTATATTACCCAAGGACATAAACTAAATGTAAATCAATCAACACAAACTGATTCTTCCAGAAGGCTCTGAGAAGAGTCTAAAGAAGAAAATGCAAGGTTAGGGAGTAGCCGGGGAAGATCTGGCATTGGCCTCCTGGTTTCAAATCTCATCTCTGATACTCACTAGCTGTTCAACTTTTAACAAGTGCTAACTTTATAATGAATATCTCTACTATAAATAATAATATCTATGATAAGTATTCATTGAGCTCTAGCATGGACCCAGGAACTACACCAAGTACTATATATATGAATGTTATCTTATTTAGCTTACACAACAACTGGACGAAGAGGGCATCGTCTTCCCCACTGCTCAGTCTTGGAACTGTGGCACCTCTCAGTGGGGTCCAGGCTGGTGTGTGGCACAGCCTGGGTCTTCCCCACACCTCAGTGGGGTACAGGCTGGTGTGGTGCAGCTTGGTTCTTCCCCACCAGGTGGTACTTTCACAACACTGGTTTCTGCCTCTTCCCAACCTAAACATTAGATAACTAATATCCACCTCAGGGTTATTACAACAACTAAACAGGGTAATAGATGTAGCTGTCTCGTCAACTCTAATGTGCTTTTAAAAAATGTCATTTTTGGCTGGGCGCAGTGGCTCACCCCTGTAATCCCAGCACTTTGGGAGACCAAGGCAGGCAGATCATTTGAGGTCAGATGTTTGAGACCGGCCTAGCCAAAATGACAAAACCCTGTCTCTACTAAAAACACAAAAAAAGCTGGGCATGGTGGTACACGCCTGTAATCCAAGCTACTTGGGAGGCTGAGGCAGGAGAATTGCTTAAACCCAGGAGGCAGAGGTTGCAGTGAGCTGAGATCGCACCACTGCACTCCAGCCTGGGTGACAGAGCAAGACTCTGTCTTTTTTTAAAAAAAAAAAAAAAAAAGGTCATTTTTGTGATAATTATCAGCATGGTTGTTATTTCCACCTTCCCATACTTTGTTTTTTCCTCTTTAGTTCTTGGCAGTACTTTAGGTAGCAAGGCAGATAAAGTACCCTGAGGTTTAGACGTGTGAAGTGAAACTGATGATCAATGAGGCATAATAGCTTAATTGATAATTATCACATCACTGGCATTGAAAAGATTTATCAAAAATATTAAATAGTAAAACTTTCCTTAAGTTAAAATTCTCCTTTAGAAGGAAACGTTTAATCTTCATGAATCTAGTGACTGATTCCAACGAAGAATGCAGATAAAATACCCAAGCAGATCCCGAAAGATGAAAGAGATCAAAGGAATATCTTGGAGAAAAGAAACCCACACCCTAAGGAGAAGGGACATACACATACAAACACAAATACCCTTTGAAATCACAGATGAAAATCGGTCTTCCTTTTGGCATCTTTGTTAAGAAATCATGTCTCTGCTGTCACACACATTAAAAAACTAACAGACACCCCCCCACACACATCCAGATGTTCACGAATATTCATGATATGCTTCCAATTTGGTTTGGACTTGCTCTTGATTTATTTTTCATTAAGTTTCATCAGCTTCTGCTGGGGCCCATGAGATGGATGGCATTGCTGGTAGCACAAATTTAGAACATCTTCATATTCCAAATAATTGCTCCAGTCTCTCAAACTATTCTTTATACATAAATTACTTATGCACAGGTCTCAGAATGGCCAGAGACAGGAGCAGTAGCTTACTCATGAACCTAGCTTCTTAATACCATTCTAGAGTTGGTAAATTGAGCCTCCATTTCTAATACACAGATGGACATATCAAGGGAGAAAAAAAAGCAACAACCCAATTTTCTTTTTTGAGAAGTGCAGTGAAACACTAAAGGAAAGGCATGAGCTGTGTGCTGGGGTATATTGAGATGTATTTTCCAAAGTTACTCCATGAGCTGGTTTGTGTCCTTCCTGATACTGAATAGCTGAAAAGTCAGGATAACTGATGTGACCGCATCAATTTTTTTTTTTTTTTTTTTGAGATAGGGTCTCACTCTGTTGCCCAGGTTGGATTGCAGTGGTGCAATCTCAGCTCACGGCAACCTCTGCCTCCTAGGTTCAACCTCCAAAGTAGCTGTGACTACAGGCATGCACCACCATTCCCAACTCATTTTCGTTTTTTGGGTGTTTCTGGTAGAGGTGGGATTTTGCCATGTTGCCCAGGCCAGTCTCAAACTCCCAAGCTCAAGCGATCCACCAGGCTTGGCCTCCCAAAGGCTGATGGCTCATGACTAGGATTACAGTCATGAGCCATCACACCTGGCCAGCACCAAACAAATTTGCTCAACATTTTGCCATCTTGTTTTCTTCAACTTAAAATTCTTAAAACTTCCAAACTGAAAGAAAAGACAATCCCAAATGCAAACAAACTGCTGGAATGGGGGCAATGGTCTTCTAATGAGAGGGAGAGAGAGAAACCTCCCACTGATGTACATGATGATCCAGAGCTCAGAGCTCAATTCTTTTTTTTTTTTTTTTTTTCCCCAGACAGTCTCACTCTGTCACCCAGGCTGCAGTGTAGTGGTGCTATCATGGCTTACTGCAGCCTCAACTTCCCGGGTTTAAGTGATCCTCCCACTTCAGCCTTCCCAGTGGCCGGGACAATAGGCATGTGCCACCACGCCCTGTTAATTTTTGTATTATTTTTGTAGAGACAGAGGGTTTTGCCATGTTGCCTAAGCTGGTCTCAAACTCCTAGGCTCAAAGGATCCACGTGCCTCGGCCCCCCAAAGTGCTGGGATTACAGGCATGAGCCACCACGCCCTGCCCAGAGCTCAGTTCTTTCTACTGTTAGTCATTTCGGTGCACAGGAGCTTTGGTGAGAGATCAGTCTAAAATATGGACTGCGTGCGTCAGGAGGACAATGTCAGGTGTAGTGCATGACGACACCAGCATAGGCTCAGGGCCCTGCCCCAGCTGACTTCCAGGCTGGACCCTACAGGTGTCTGCCTAATTCCATTCCAGATGCCAACCTGCCTCAGGCCCCATGCAGGGTTCTGCAGAATAGATGGGCCACTTGGCTTGGACCACTCAGTCAGTCCTACAGTCTCAAATGTAGACTGTTGACATCATCGCTAAATGACATAGATACAGCTACAAAAACCCGCTCTGAGGGTCTGGAAATAAGCAAACATTCACTGCACTCCTTTACATTTTGTCTCACCTCAAGACCATACTGCCTCTAGCGTGCTACAAATTAACATTTTTAAATAGCCTATAATTAGCTTCTGATTAGCCTAAATAAATTACATTGTAATCTTCTGTGTTAAAAATGTATATAATTGTTAAATGTAAAGACTGAGATCACACTACAATTTTGGCAACCTGGTTTTAATATATTCCAGGCTCCAAAATGTCACCTGGCTTGGGCTTCATTCACCCTTTGAATGGTCCTGACTCCAAAAACAGAGATGCTCCTTTCCCTCCCAAGCCCTGGCCAAGTCCTGGCTACCTGCTAGGTTCTGCCATCAAAGTGGCCACTTTTAGGTGAGTTCCTAACTCTTCTCTCCGATTAGTGTCAATTTCCTTAACATTTAGGAACGCTGTCTGTTGTACGCAAATGGAAACAACAAAGCTCAGACTTTTTCCTTTTTGGCAAGTACTAGTATTTAAGTAGTATGGTAGTTTGTTTTTTTTTTTTTTTTTTTTTTTTTTTTTTTTTTGAGACGGAGTCTCGCTCTGTCGCCCAGGCTGGAGTGCAGTGGCACGATCTCGGCTCGCTGCAAGCTCCGCTTCTCGGGTTCACGCCATTCTCCTGCCTCAGCCTCCTGAGTAGCTGGGACTACAGGTACCCGCCACCGTGCCCGGCTAATTTTTTGTATTTTTAATAGAGACGGGGTTTCACTGTGGTCTCGATCTCCTGACCTTGTGATCCGCCCGCCTCGGCCTCCCAAAGTGCTGGGATTACAGGCGTGAGCCACCGCGCCCGGCGGTAGTTTGGTTTTTAATCCCCCAGGCATACTACCTTTCATTAAAGCAAGCAAACAAAAACCATTTCTAAATGCTCAGGAGCAAGAGAAAAAGAAGCTGAAACTCTGTAATCCCAGCACTTTGGGAGGTTGAGGCGGGTGGCTCACCTGAGGTCAGGAGTTTGAGACCAGCCTGGCCAACATGGTGAAACCTCATCTCTACTAAAAATACAAAAATTAGCCAGGTGTGGTGGCGGGCACCTGTAATCCCAACTACTTGGGAGACTGAGGCAGGAGAATCACTTGAATCCAGGAGGTGGAGGTTCCAGTGAGCCGAGATCACGCCATTGAACCCCAGCCTGGTAGACAAGAGTGAAACTCAAAAAAAAAAAAAAAAAAAAAGAAGCTGAAATTGTTGATGCACATTTGAAAAATCTAAAGCCCTCTCTATTCTTAGACTGTCATATCATGCACAACACAGCCAACCCAGCGGTTTCCACAAGTGCACAGTCTGCAAAGGTGTCTAGTGCCTAAGTGTAAGGATGGAAACACCTGAACTGACTGCAGGGTTAATAAAAAAAAAAAAAAACCTTCTTAATTACCAAAGGTATAGAATGCCAAGATCAAATCTGGCACCAAGAGATCTGTTGATGTCCACATTCACATAGTGCCATGTACAAAAAATGCTGACTAAATTGGAACTGGGCATTTGATTACAAATGTGACTTTGTCTGAGAGAGGCCAGAGCACAGAACTGTATTACCATCTGGCTTAAGATATAATGCCTCAGTGTATTTGACATCAAGTGTGTGAATCCCACAGCAGAATGGAGTTCAGACTCACCATCTAATGCCCACAGATACTGATCACAGTCTTCAAATCAACTGTAGCCCAAAGCTAGCAAATAATGTAAGTGAAGACAAAAGGAAACAGAACAAAAACAAATGCCATTTAGAGAAACCACAGGGCTTCAGCAGGATAACTCAGGATAGTGTAAGGCATGTGAGGCACAGTTCTCATTCTTATCCTATGGGGATGAGCATAAGAATTCAGGGACGACATAAGTCTTCTGTGTTTCTATGCTCTGGGGGCAGACCTGTGTTCCCTAAAAACAATGGTGACCTTGTAGACTGAGCTGGGCAGAATCTCACTTTCCTGATCATTTTCTTGAATATTCAGGAAGCTCAAATGTACAACAGGAAACCTGTTTCCCACATGCTTTGCTGCCTGTAGCAAATAACAAAAGAAGAGCAGTCAATGAAACCAAACAAAAACCCACACAGACCAGACTATGTGCACATGTCTGCATGAAGTCACATGAAAAGCAAGAACAAGTTCACCTTGGCCCAGCGGTCAACGATTGCGAAATGGCCATTTATTCTCTTTCTCCCTGTGAATAGTAATGAATCGTAATATTCTACTTTATCTTTTATATCATTAATAATCCAAGGACCTCTGAAAGAACAGCCTGCCTCTTTTTTCCCCTCACATCGTTTATGCCATAGTTTCTAGCCACATTTACCCCTCCATTTTTGACCTTGGCTGAAACTGTGGCCTCTCCCTGAAGTTACTCCCCACGGTCCACACCTCCCTCAACCAGGTCAGTCCTTCCTGTGCCTTCTGATTGGGAAGCCTGGGTTATCACTTCCTCTAAGGAGTCGTCAGGGACCCTCTTCTGTACTCCTGCACAGCACGGTAAGAGTATGTTACTTGCCTCACACCCCTACTAAACTGTGGCCTCTTTGTGGGCAGGGAATACATATTTCGTCTGTGATTCCGGAAAGGCAAAATCCCAAATAACAGACTCAATGCTCATTAAATATTTCAAATATATTTAAATGCTCAGTTGAATATTTACACACATGAATAAATTCAACAAATACTTATTGGGCACCTATTATGTGCTATGCACTGTTCTCTATGCAAGGGTATAGTAGTGACCAAAATAGACCGACAAAAGTCCCTGCTCTCAAACCAGGCAGGACCCACTGGAAGGGACAGGAAGCAACTTTGAAGGTGTTGGATGTGTTCTCTATCATGCTGGGCTGTGGGTGAGGTGGGTATATTCATTTGATGAAGTTATACAACTGACATTTGTGCATTTAGATGTATATAAGTTATACCTCAAAACAAACTTTTTTTTTTTTGAGATGGAAGCTCACTCTGTCACCCAGGCTGGAGTGCAGTGGTGCGATCTCGGCCCACTGCAACCTCCACCTCCAGGGTTCAAGCGATTCTCCTGCCTCAGCCTCCTGAGTAGCTGGGACTACAGGTGCCCGCCACTACACCTGGCTAATTTTTTTTTGCATTTTTAGCAGAGACAGGGTTTCACCATGTCTCTATGTTTGGACAAGCTGGTTTCAAACTCCTGACCTCAGGTGATCCACCTGCCTCAGCCTCCCAAAGTGCAGGGATTATAGGCATGAGCCACCATGCCCGGCCAAAACAAACTTTTAAAAAACATAGTAATCAGCAGGGCGAGGTGGCTCAAGCCTGTAATCCCAGCACTTTGGGAGGCTGAGACGGGCGGAACACGAGGTCAGGAGATCGAAACCATCCTGGCTAACCTGGTGAAACCCCATCTCTACTAAAAAAATACAAAAAACTAGCCGGGTGAGGTGGCGGGCGCCTGTAGTCCCAGCTACTCACAAGGCTGAGGCAGGAGAATGGCGTGAACCCGGGAGGCGGAGCTTGCAGTGAGCTGAGATCCGGCCACTGCACTCCAGTCTGGGCGACAGAGTGAGACTCCGCCTTCAAAAAAAAAAAAAAAAAAAACATTAAGTGTGAGTGGGGTGTGAAGATGAAACGATGGCAGGATGCTGCTAGCTGTGGATGTGGGTAACAGGCACAGGATGTTCACGATATTGTGATCTTTATAGATGTTCACATTTCCAACATAAAAAGCTATAAAAAATCCCTGTACTCACTTGAATAAATATTAATGAAGTACAAGTAATGGATACGCTTCAGCATTACTGTGGGGATTTTTCAACTCAGAATAGAAAGGAAGGGAAAGAAATCAACAGTTACAGTCACTTATGATGAAACAATTTTTTTCATTTATGCCTCTAATAACTTTGAGATACTTTACCCACATTTTATAAATTGGGAAACAGAGGCCAGGGCCAGGTAAGTAAAACAACCAGAATTTGAACCAAGTCTGTGACTCCCTCAACCTCTTTCCATCAGTGTTTCTTACACCCTCTTGCTCACTGCAACAAGCCCAGGTAAGGACTCTTGCTCCAGCTTGGAGAGGGGGCGGTACAGCCAAAGGAGGCTCTGACAATTAGCACCGGTCACAATGGACACTATTCTTATTGCCTCTGTCTTGATCCAGAACTATATTTGGAAGGTTTAAGTTATTAAAATTGCAAGGAATGATAAGTCATTCTTACACCATTAACAATGGTTCTCTTTCTTTCTTTCTTTTCTTTTTTTTTTTTTTTTGAGATGCAGTCTCACTGTGGCACCCAGGCTAGAGTAAACTGGCATGATCTCGGCTCACTGCAATCTCACCTCCCAGGTTTAAGCGATTCTCCTTTCTCAGCCTCCCAAGTAGCTGGGATTATAGGTGCACACCACCACACCTGGGTAACTTTGTATTTTTGGTAGAGATGGGGTTTCACCATGTTAGCCAGGTTGGTCTTGAACTCCTGACCTCAAGTGATCTGCCCGCCTTGGCCTCCCAAAGTGCTGGGATTACAGGTGTGAGCCACTGCACCCAGCCAGCAATAGTTCTGCTATGACCTTTCACAGTTATAATATGCAATGTTTTTATTGACATTCCCGGTCCTTAAAGACCTCAGTGCATCTCCACCTGGGCTCCTTTTTCCTTGTATTCACACAGTCATGACAACAAAGTGGCACAGAAGCTGGGCCAGGTTTCAGCTGCTGATGAGTATGTCATCATCAACAGAGTGCTGCTGGAGGTAGGGACTTCTCTCAGCTCCGTGCCACATCAACAACTGCACAAACTTGTTTTCTGCCAATACTCACACAGATTCCACCTCAAAGATGCTGAGGAAGCTGATACTGCCAGTAACAGAGGCCACCTTGAGTGTGTTCCTTTCCTGACCACGGTGTCACTTTGACAGATGTCAGACTTAGCATCATTCGAGTTGGGCCATTATGGACTTGGAAAGCTACTAGCATTTCTGATTGCAGCTTCTCCCAGCCAAAAAAACACATGGTGCCCAGGGATTGTGCCAAATGTGGAGAGATATGGGCAACTTCCCTGCTGTTCACAAGCACTAATGTCCCAATCCCCAGCAGAGGGAAAGGCTGTGGTCCAAACACATCATTCCTGTAGGGCCCATTTGGTGCTAAATAAAAACTCTCACCATAGTTATAAATGTGAATCATAATATCTGTTTCTATTGTTGAATTTTTACCCATCTGTACTCTCTGTTGTCTTCATCAAAACTAATTGGCCCCAAAGACACTTTATCAAATGCATTATTCCAGTCAGGATCCAGGTGATTACGTCCTAGAGAAAGAGCTTGACATCTAGTCCAGAAAGTTAATTACTAACATAATTATCAAAACCTTTTGTTTTTCAGGGTTAAGTCAAGCAACTCGGTGGGCTGAGTGCCCTTTTGTTTTGTTTGTTCTCCAGTTGATACATAATTAGCTCTTAAGGACAACGCATTTTTTGACTTTTTAAAGTCAAACACAAATATCTAAGTATTCTATCTGTAGACTATTTCTTCAATCTCCTAAATTCACCCAGAAGATTTAGAATGAAGCAAAGCCATAAACCAAGTCAACCCATCACCCAAAATTTTCTGTCCCCAAGGCTGTCTTCTAAAATGACTTTTTCTAGAGCAGACACAACAAATCTAATGCTACTTTTTCCCTATAAAATGTCTGAGACTTCTAACATGTTACTGCATATTTCCTCTTCTGCTTTTAACATTATTTTGTCTCAAAGCCATCTTGCATTCAGCTTTGACAGGGCTGCTGACAAGCATAGAAAGAAACTGACTGGTCGCAGTGGCTCATGCCTATAATCCCAACTCTTTGGGAGGCCGAGGCAGGTAGATCACCTGAGGTCAGGAGTTTGAGACCAACCTGACCAACATGGTGAAACCCCATCTCTACTAAATACAAAATATTAGCCAGGAGTGGTGGCACACACCTGTAATCCCAGCTATTTGGGACGCTAATGCAAGAGAATCACTTGAACCCAGGAGGTGGAGGTTACAGTGAGCCGAGATTGTGCCAATGCACCCCAGCCTGGGCAACAAGAGTGAACTCCATCTCAAAAAAAAAAAAAAAAAGAAAGAAAGAAAGAAAGAAATAATTAAGCTGCAGGTCCTCAGACCTGAAGTTGCTCCAACCAAGCAGCCAGGAGGGAAAGCATATTGTTTACTTATCTGAAGGCAGAATTGAAAGATTAGAAATATATGTAAAATTCTAATGCAATAAAAGGGAACATGACAGACTGGAAGTCACAGCATTTCAAGGAAATGAGTCCCCAGGAAGAGTCAAAAGTGTTAAGCACTGTGAGAGGGAACTTTCAGGAGGCCGATAGCGTTGTGTCATAGCCTAAATGATGACTAGCCTCAAAACACATCTAACATGGACATCTAGACTTCGGAGCCATGTGAGTGACACAGGAAACATCCAGCACCTAAACCCGATCCTTGCCAGTTTTAGAATTTCCCTTTTCCACTGCAACTTGTCTGGAATTTCATAGAAAGAGAATCTGAAGGCTGGATGCAGTGACTCACGCCTGTAATCCCAGCACTTTGGGAGGCCAAGGCAAGCAGATTATCTGAGGTCGGGAGTTTGAGGCCAGCCTGGCCAACATGGCAAAACCCCATCTCTACTAAAAATACAAAAATTAGTCGGGCATGGTGGTGCAAGCCTGTAATCCCAGCAACTTGGGAGGCTGAGGCAAGAGAATTGCTTAAACCCAGGAAGCAGAGGTTGCAGTGTGCTGAGACCATGCCATTGCACTCCAGCCTGGACAACAAGACCAAAACTCTGTCTCAAAAAAAAAAAAAACAAGAGAGAGAGAGAGAGAATCTGAATATGCCAATTTGGGGTCTTACTCGCTAACTACAAATTTTTTTTTTTTTTTTTTTTTTGAGATGGAGTCTCACTCTGTCACCCAGGCTGGAGTACAGTGGCAGGATCCTGGCTCACTGCAAGCTCCGCCTCCTGGGTTCATGCCATTCTCCTGCCTAAGCCTCCCGAGTAGCTGGGACTACAGGCGCCTACCACCACGCCCAGCTAATTTTTTCTATTTTTTAGTAGAGCCAGGTTTCACCATGTTAGCCAGGATGGTCTCGATCTCCTGACCTCATGATCCGCCCGCCTCAGCCTCCCAAAGTGCTAGGATTACAGGCGTGAGCCACCGTGTCCGGCCGCTAACTACAATTTAAAGAATGAACAGTCATGCTTCCAGTCTGGCTTGAATCAGCTCCCATCAACTTTACCCACCACCAACTTCTTGTACTTTTGATGGGAACTAATTAAGCTCATGTGGTGTTTTTTTCCCCCACATTGTCTTCTGCGGTTTTGGAACAGAGCACACCAAATTAGCCCCACCTGTTTGAATGAGAAGGCGGTTATTTATCCCACCGATGGGCAGACTTTCTCTCCTACCTAGAAGCTGCCTTCCAAGGTTCCCAAACACCATGGGATGACGATAGTAACCCCAACTCCTAACCAGCTAGAATCCTGAGAAGAGCAGTTTAGTGTTGTGTCAGTGGTCCATCTTTCGCCAGTTCACAGCAATCATTTCCTCAAGCACAGTAAAATGTCTAAGGAGGCCACAGAGTCCTACCAGACTATCATTAGAGGCAAGAGTTACAACATTCTGGCCAGGCATGGTGGCTCACGCCTGTAATCCCCAGCACTTTGCGAGGCCAAGGTGGGTAGATCACCTGAGGTCAGGAGTTCGAGACCAGCCTGACCAACATGGAGAATCCCCATCTCTACTAAAAAAAAAAAAAAATTAGCCGGGCATGGTGGTGGATGCCTGTAAGCCCTGCTACTCGGGAGGCTGAGGCAGGAGAATCACTTAAACCCGGGAGGCAGAGAGAGGTGGTGGTGAGCCCAGATCACGTCATTGCACTCCAGCCTAGGCAACAGAAGCGAAACCTCATCTCAAAAAAAAAAAAAAAAAAAAAAGAAGAAGAAAAATTGAAACATTCAAGAATTCAGGGCATTATGCAATATTTAAGTTGTCCTGTGGTAATCTTGCCAAAATGAAAGTATTTTTTCATTAACTATGCTCCAACAGGAGAGCCTAATGAATTTTAAGAGTGTGGGAGTCTTTTGACACATAAAGTTACTTTCCAAAGGAGGAAATAACCCCAGCATTCACACATGTCAAGGAGCAAAGTTAAAGGAAACAAGCCATTGACAGTGCTGCCGCCCACCTGGGCCAAGGCGTCAGGCTCCCGAGGTGATGGCTTTCAGCCCCTGGATGACACTTCTCAGCCTCAGTCAACTTTAACTCCCATCCCTGCAACTACTAAATTGGTGAACATAAAAGAAAGAGAATCAATTAATATTTGGCAGTCATGATATATTGTGACTCCTGATCCAAGGAATCTTTACGTGGTTAAGAAAGTAAATAACAGTACATAAGAACATCCTAGTCTCACAGTGGAAACAGATTATGTTCACTTACAGAATATACAGCAGGGGTACCCAACCCCTTGCTGGGTCTCTTATAAGAGAGGAATCACAGAACCCTTGTATATAACATAAAAATAATTATTAACAAAGAATTCTCTGTTCTTAATTAGTTCTAAATTAGTTACTTAATTATTATTTGTGTGTGTGCTTACCCTAAGTAGACAAATAGGAGGTAGAAGGAGGATAAATAAGGATTCAATTGAATCAGCAGTTTTCAATTTTTTTTTTTTTTTTTTTTTTTCCCGAAACGGACTTTCACTCTTGTTGCCCAGGTTGGAGTGCAATGGCGCGATCTTGGCTCACCACAACCTCTGCCTCTCAGCAGGTTCAAGTGATTCTCCTGCCTCAGCCTGCTGAGTAGCTGGGATTAGAGGCGTGTGCCACCACGCCTGGCTAATTTTATATTTTTTAGTAGAGATTCTCCATGTTGGTCAGGCTGGTCTCCAACTCCCGACCTCAGGTGATCCACCAGCCTCAGCCTCCCAAAGTG
The DNA here is from genome assembly GCF_049350105.2 of Macaca mulatta. Classification (NCBI taxonomy): domain Eukaryota; kingdom Metazoa; phylum Chordata; class Mammalia; order Primates; family Cercopithecidae; genus Macaca; species Macaca mulatta. The sequence goes on along the minus strand of NC_133409.1, from coordinate 66,869,604 downwards.
CTGGGATCACAGGCGTGAGCCACCGTGCCCAGCTCAGTTTTCAAACATTTTTTTAAAGGTTGAGGAACTCTGTTAGTTAAAACATATCCATGCAGCCCCCACTATCTGAGATGGCTCAAAAGGAACAGGTCTGGATGAGGAGATACAGAGGGTTGAACATTTTCCTCTGCTTCAACCCCATTTCTTGAGGAGGTCCTGAGGTTGGCATAATGAAACAAAACTATTTGAAAGGCACGGAACTAAAGTGAATCCAATAGTAAGATATTTACACTGAGAAATGCAGAAGCTTTTATGATATTTTATAGCAAATATACAATTTTGAACTACTAGTATACATAAAAATTAAATATATAGCACCTACACTACTTAGTTACTGTTTATCACATACAAGGCCAAATGTGCCACTGACTATACACATAAAGGTTTTCACAAACAGCCAAATTTATTTCAATGCACCTGAGTGAGAGGAGAACATAGCCATGAAAGATGGTGATGACAAGGAATTTCAAGGACAGGGAATATGAGCTACAATACAATGTTAAGTAATAAAGGAAGAAATTTTTTTTAATATATAGATACAGCATTGTTTCACTGATTTTATATATATTAAAAATATGATTTTTTATATATATATAGTGTCTTTAGGCCGGGCATGGTGGCTCACGCCTGTAATCCCAGCACTTTGGGAGGGGTTTGGGAGTTCGAGACCAGCCTGACCAACAAGTAGAAACCCTGTGTCTACTAAAAACACAAAATTAGCCGGCCGTGGTGGTGCATGCCTGTAATCCCAGCTACTTGGGGGGCTGAGGCAGGAGAATCGCTTGAACCCGGGAGGCGGAAGTTGCGGTGAGCTGAGATCGCACCATTGCACTCCAGCCTGGGGGACAAAAGCGAAACTCCATCTCAAAAAAAAAAAAAAAAGCGTCTTTAGCAGTGGACTAGTTTTGCTGATTTTTAAATGCCCACAAAAACATTGGAAGGATACCTACTAAAACATCAATGTGATTATTGCTAGGTGAGAGACTACAGGCAATTCATTGTTCCTTTAAATTTTATGTTGCTTTCCAAAAGAAAAGAAAAAAGGAATGAAGAGGGGGGAATAATTAGCCTAGACATCCTTTGGGCTTAGAGTCAATAAAAAATGTAGTATACACTGGTGAATAGTAAAAACATACTTTTTCCTTAAGTTAAAAAAATAAAAATAAAAATAAAAATCTATTCTTTTAATGAATGCAAAGGTTCAATCCTATTGCTCCAGCCAACACTCACTCAGTTTGATATCCGCAGCAGAACTGGGTCAGTCCTTTAGGGATCTGAACTTTTTACCCCATACTAGTGCAGTAGCCTACAGATTGATACCCCAGGAACAGCTAGCACTGGGAGAAGGACCAAGGAGAAGCCCAAATTGGAGCAGCTCTGCTCACAAAAGCATATTCTCAGGATTCCCACTCACCACATCCAGGTCCTGGGAAACCCGCCGTTTCCGCAGCTCCTCCATCCTCTCGCACACGTCGGAGAAACAGGTGTTGTAATAATCTGCATACTGCTGCGCCAGGTCATCGATGTTTCCCAGCGAACCGTCCTGAAGGGGTAGAAAAACAAAGGCAGTCAGGTCAGTGCACCCGGGAAAAGCCCACAGCCATCAGACCTCCCTCTATGCAGAGTTTATTGTAATAAAGGCCGGTATTTAAGCGGGAAACATCAAGTGCCAGGTTGTTTCACCTACAGGATCTCCTACTCCTCAGGGCAGCCCTCTGACAGGGGCCTGTTTTTTCCCCACTTGTATTGATGGGTAAACAGGAGCTCAAAGAAGTTGAGCGACTGCCCACAAATCCTGGGACTAAGAAGCACAGAGGCCAGCTTTCCAACCTGGGACGGTCTGGTGCCAACATCAGGGTCTTCGACACCCATCTCTCTGCCTGCCTAGCAGGGCTAAGAGAGGAAACACCAGGGAAGCACCTTCAGCAAAGGCACTGTGTGAGGAAGAGGCTCCTAATGCCCAGTGTGGCCCCTGGCCTGCATCACCACCTCCTGGGAAGCTCATAAAAGAGACAGATGTCAGGACCCCTCCCAGGGATTCTGATGGGAGCCTGAGAATTCAAGAACTGGCAGAGAATAGAATCTGAGACAGATCTCACTGCACCTCTCAGGAGACCCTCAGAAAAGTGGAAAATCTTTTTATTCATTAGTCATGAGTATTCATCAATATTCATTATTATGGTCATTAATATTCATATTATTCATTAGACTTATTATTCACTAGGCATTCCAAATCCAGGTGCAAGAGTACACGTTACAAATTCACCTGCATAAATAAGTAAACATGTCACTTGTTTCTTCCCCAAGGCAAGTGCCACGTAATTGCTCTAGAGCTCATTCTGAGCTTCCCCCCAGCTCCACTGAGCCTTGTACTGGTTAAGTGGCCTTAGGTACGTCTCTTAACCTCCGAGGAACACTGAATAATCACAGCACCTACTTCAGTGAGGACTACTGGAGTAACATGTGTGAGGCGCTTAGACCTTAGCTGGCTCATGTAGTCCACCTGGCATGTAGTAAGTGCTAAAAATCTCTCACAGTGTAATACTCACTGCAAGATTTTGTTCCACATTATAGTCTTCCTTTAGAGCAATGGATTCCTAAATACACACCTGAATACACACAGGGTGGATGACAGAAATGCCTTGTACATTTGTAAGTTATGCCATTTCTTCTATCCATTCACTCATTCACAGAAAGACCTCTCCTCCAGCTCTTTTTTTTTTTTTTTTTTTTTTAACCTCCCAACATTCTGCTCTTTGGTTTAAATAAATGACTTTACCAAGACAACCAAGGAAAATACGACTTTTAGATCACCTAAAGCCACACACACATTTTCCATTTTACAGACTGCTAGCCAGCCCTTCAGTTATTTAACGTTGGTGCACTGCCCATAGCAACACACGCCTAACACTGCAAAGCAGGCTTAGATGCAAGCAGCGCTTGCGAGTTGGATTTCTCCCAAAGCCTTTCTGCTAAAGACCTACACCCTGGTCAGGAGGCCTGGGGCAGATCAAGGATCATCTCTACCCTACTTCTGCATTCACTGAGTTTACAGAACCAAGGGAGAGGAGAAACCGAAACGGGAAAAAATGACACTTTAGAAAGCTCCTTGCTTCCCCACCAATAACACGTTCTGCGTTTGAGCTGATGGCCTCAAAGTTCCTAGCACAGTGTGGAGACAAGAAGGCCAGGAAGATCTTTGAATGTGTCTGGACAAAAGTCACTCCTTCACTACAATCAGTCTTGTCTGTCTGAGCCCACAGTCTGGACTGACACAGCAGGCAAGGTGGGAGACCCCCCCCCCTCTTCAAAATGTCATCTACTGTCAAGTGTTCAGTAGAAAAACAGCAAAGGTCAAGACGGAATCTGCTGCTGCCCCTCTAAGGACACACACCGTGGCGCTCAGCTTCCTGGCCTCTGCTGTACTGCCTCCAGGAAAGGAAACTGCCTGAAAACAGAACCTGGGCCGGGCGCGGTGGCTCACGCCTGTAATCCCAGCACTTTGGGAGGCCAAGCCGGCGGGTAGATCACCTGAGGTCAGGAGTTCGAGATCAGCCTGGCCAACATGGTGAAATCCCATCTCTACTAAAAGTACAAAAATTAGCTGGGCATGGTGGCACACACCTGTAATCCCAGCTACTCGAGAGGCTGAAGCACAAGAATTGCCTGAGATCAGGAGGCGGTGGTTGCAGTGGGCTGAGATCCCACCACTGTACTTCAGCCTGGGTGACAGAGTGAGACTCCATCTCAAACACAAAACAAAAACCCAGAATCTGTCTTGGAAGAAGAGGGAGCCAGAACAGAATATCTTAAGGTGAGGTTCCTGAAATACAGCATGATAAACTGATATTAGGATCCTGAGGATCCTCCGACTCATCACAACTCAACCACACATGCCCCAGGATCACAACTCGACCATTTCCATCTACGGCCTCCCGATGGCCCAACTTTGCCCAACCTGCCACCCAAATGACCTTGCTAAAAGATCAGATGGAATCTTCCCCACTGAGATCCTTTCATGCACCATCACCCATCCTACAATATAAACCCCAAATGTACCAGTCTTTCAGTAACCTTCATCTGCGGTCCCCACGCCCTCCATGCAGTAGGGGCCTGAGAGCACCCAGAGAGCAACAAGCAGTTCCTCCTGGAGGCTCGAAGCAGGCATTCTCCCACGCATCCCCCATAACCCCATCAACACACACCCTGAAGAGGACTGAGGGAACTCCTGGAGGAAACTTTAAGAGAGAAGGAGGGCAGAAGAGCAGCTCCCATGGGGGCGTGGGTTCTGACCACCAGCTCCTGACAGCTGTGACTAGGAGAGCAAAGGGCCAGCCCCTGGGAGGGAAGGGCTCAATGCCACAGCTGCCTCAGCTATTTGAGCACCTGGGGCCAGGTGCCTGGCTCACGCCTGTAATGCCAGCACTCTGGAAGGCCAAGGCAGGCAGAGACCAAAGAAGCAGCAAATTCTGCAGCGGACACCAGCTGGGTGTTTTCCAGTTCAAATCTGACACTACCAAACTGGAGACAGCCTCATAACCCACAGGCTGAAGGCTCAGTCCCAGAAGACTGCTCTTCACTTCTGATGCCAGAAGCAAGCTCCAGGTTGTTTTCCCTGCTACAAATTGGGGTTCCCACGACCCCCTCTTGGGGCTCAATTAATTTGCTAGAGTGGCTCGGAAAACTTGGGCAAACACTATACTTACATTTACTGACTTATTTTAAAAGAATTCACCAAGGATACCAATGAATATCAGGTGAAGAGATGCATAGGGCAGAGTACTGGGGAAGGGAGTTGGAGCTTCCCTGCCCCCTCCAGACCCTCCACCCTACACAAACCTCCACGTGTTCAGCTATCCAGAAGCTCCCAGAACCCAGGCTGTTGGGGTTTTTATGGAAGCTTCATTACGTAGGCATGATTGATTAAATCAAAGGCCACTGACTAGCAGCTCAACCTTCAGCCCCTCTCCCCTCCCCAGAGGTTGCGGCTAAAAGTCCCAACCCTCTAATCCAACCTGGGTCTTTGCTGTGACCAACCTCCATTCTGAAGCTACCTAGAGTGGCCAGCCAGCAGTCAACTCATTAACATACAAAAAAACACGCTTATCACTTTGGAGATTCCAAGGGTTTTAGGAGTTTGCCAGAAAACAAGATTAAGACCAAAAATATATTTCACAATATCATAAAACCAACAAGAAGCCAACTCTTCAGTTCTGTTTTCCCTACGAGTGAAATTCTCTATCCCATTCCCAATCACTCAAAACTCCCCCAGTAATCTGGGGACCTGAAAAATATATTTGTTGCTCCTGAGGAAAAGAGCAGCTGTTCAACTCAACTCAGGCCAAAGAAAGCCAGCATTTCACAACCTACGATATGCCGTAATAGCCACTCCTCACTCCAGATAATAATTAGAACAGGGTGGCACAGCTGCTTTTACATCTTCCCAAATTACTTTCCAGATGTGCAGTAAGTCCCCATAGTTACCACTTCCATCAGTCTTGATGATTTAAATGCCAAGAAAGGCAACAGAATAGAAGAATGCATATGTGTGTTTTTAAGAGTGGGTTTTGTCTGCCATCCCACAAAAAGAATCCTTTACATTCCAATCAATGAAACCAACCAACCACCTGATGATTTTCTTTACCCACTCAAAATTCAGGCTTTACAACATGAAATAATAAGGATAATCATCATTTCTATGTTATATGGGGGGGGGAGGAAACTCTGGGAGCGATGGATATGTTTATGACGTTGATGGTAGTGGCATATACTTATCCCCAAACTCATCGAGTTGTATACATTCAATATGCACAGCTTTTTACTTATCAATCATACCTCAATAAAGCAGTCTTTAAAAAACCATGCTTTTTCAGGACTGTCTGACAATGTTTGCATTATTTTTATTCAGCTTGTTCCTTGAGATAGTTACAGACCTACTCCATAAAAATATTTAATTTTACTAAAAATACTTGCAACATGAGTCTGCAGGAAATTTAAATAATGCAGCTGAGGTTTCCATAGGGCCACATGCTGCATCTTTATGGAAACACAAAATCTATGTCTGAGTCAGCATCCCACCATACTAATGTCAAGCACTGATGTTGCAAAATAAACTTGTAACTATAATAAGACTTTAAATCATCTCTACACTTATTATAACATATATCATGATTAAAACACTGAAATGGATTCTTTAATAAGACTTTAAATCATCTCTACATTTATTATAATAAATATCATGATTAAAACACTGAAACGGATTCTTTTTTAAACCTTTTAAGGTGTTCAGAAGTTTCTGGTCTGGAGTTCATTGCTTGCCTCATCTGTTTCACTTCTTTCTTATTTTCTCTCTTTGGTTCTCTGGCATTAAGCTTAAGCAATATTAGTTCAAGTTTAGGTACATGGGAAAACTTTATTTCCTCAAAATAATTTTTTGAGAAAATTGTGAAATTTTGAGTCACATGATATTTTTATGAGAATTTTCCCACCCCTTTCTTTGAAAACAAGAAAAGAGATACATGCAGATTCAAGTTCTCTTTCCTTGTTATTACAGAACCTGGTCACAGCATCTGTCCATGTATATGACAATCCATTTCACTTGCGGCAGATTTAAATTAAATCTATGGAGTCATCACCCATGTCAGCTCAACGGACAACAAACTTCTATAACCTTCCCCCAAAGCCACAGAGCACCTTTGTCCCAAACACCCGTCTTTCATACAACCAACATAAAAAGACAGAGATAAGAGGCATTGTACCGAGCAGGGTGGACTGCTGTTGCAATTAAGGAGAAAAGACACAGAGCACTGTTCCCTCAACAATTGGTTTCACAGTATTTCTGAGATTTATCCCAATTCACTTCTGTCTCTGGAAAATGGAAAACCTAAAACTACTATGAAAACAAAAGGCATTTGTATCATTACTTTTGTTATTTCTGCTCTTCTTTCCCCAGATGTCACTTCCAGTTTAGAATAAGTTGACAGACTTGGGAGGGGAAAAAAATAAAAAGAAAAAAAAAAAACCATTTGAAAACATCAGGAGATACAATGTGATCTGTTGCATGCAGATTGTATGCAAACGAATGTGTGATCCTCCTATTTTATGTATCTGTAAAGTTTTCCCCAAGGGAAAACTCTTGTGTGTTGCTCTAACTCCCCAAAGTTGACAGAAAGACACTGTTGCTGTTGACTCATTTATTGTTTCTTTACCTTTTCTGTCCTTAATAATAAGTACATATATAATTTATATAATATAAATTGTTATGTTTATATTGCTCCTTGTTTGAAGAGGGATGGATGGAGATATATACATCCCCTCCAAGCTAAATCCACCAAAAAAATAAATCACTATGGTACAATGAAACCTAACTGATTTTTTGAATGACTTCTCAAAGTGTTTCCACTCTTAATTAGCTTGTTTAAAGATTTTAAGGCGATAAACACTTTTAGCAACCTTTCAGGTGAAATTGCTACAACCATAAAAATGCCTTTAATTCTGGTTTTCTTGTTCAGCCTCATTGAATCTGTGTAATGTTACTGTTCTCACCAGCTCTGTCATCACTTTCTGCCACATTGTCGTCATTCTGGAGAAATTCATTGACTGTAATAACTGATCTGAAATACTTTTCTCTGAGGTATCATTCCCAGTGTTTCTACAGACGGGTTGAGCTGGAAGTATAGTTTGTCTCAGGAAAAAGTTTTAACATGTAACAACATATGCCAGAGGGACGTATTAGGTCATGCAAATGGCAAGTGACGCCCCCGGGGGCACACCCATAGGGCAGGTGGCTGGAGTGGGGCTCATTTCATACCTTCCATCCCCTCTCTCCAAAAACACCCAGAACCGCCAGCGCCCACGTGGAATCCTAGCTTTGGCATACATGGTCATGGTGATGCTATTGCACATAGGTGGGTCCCGGTTACCACAAATCCCCTCCTGAAGAATAAATGGCCTCCCAGGAGGCAGGATTGACAAACCCTCCTCAGAGCTCTCTCAGCACCTGCTTCTAGGTCTCCAAATGTCTAAGGAAAAAAATAGGAAAAAAATAGCAGGAAAAAAATTGGGGGGCCGGGCATGGTGGCTCATACCTGTAATCCTAGCACTTTGGGAGGCCAAAGTGGGTGGATCACCTGGGGTCGGGAATTCGAGACCAGCCTGACCAACATGGAGAAACCCCATCTCTACTAAAAATACAAAATTAGCCGGGCATGGTGGCACATGCCTGTAATCCCAGCTACTAGGGAGGCTGAGACAGGAGAATCGCTTCAACCTGTGAAGTGAGCTGAGATCACGTCGTTGCACTCCAGCCTGGGCAACAAGAGCGAAACTCAGTCTCAAAAAAAAATAATAAATTGGGGCATAGAATCCCCCTTTATATATGAATATACATTACAGCTATGTACAGCTAGAAGCATTTATTAATATCAATTATATCTATGTATAGCTACAATTATTTATGTTAAAAATACACACCGGGCCGGGCACAGTGGCTCACGCTTGTAATCCCAGCACTTTGGAAGGCCAAGGCAGGCAGATCACCTGAGGTCAGGAGTTTGAGACCAGCCTGGTCAACATGGTGAAACCCTGTCTCAACCAAAAATACAAAAATTAGCCAGGCGTGGTGGCGGGCACTTGTAATCCCAGCTACTCAGGAGGCTGAGGATGGAGAATCACATGACCCCAGGAGGCGGAGGTTGCAGTGAGTCGAGATGGCACCACTGCACTCCAGCCTGGGTGACAGAGCGAGACTCCGTCTCAAAACAAAGCAAAACAAAAATGGGCATGTTAAATGATTTTAAAAAGGATAAATTAAAAGTGCCAAGTTCCTTCCTGTGCCCAAATGGATAAGCAACTGTAGTGTCATTCACTCTGCAGATCATGACCCATTAGGGGTTGCACGGGTCAAGGGTGGATCAGAGAAGCACAGCCGCTACGGGCAATGTGGGAGCTGGTGAAGCAGCCGGTACTGCCTGCTGTGCCTAGTACTAACTTAGGGTCACTCTAGGTCAGTCAGACTGGCGGTTATGAAGGAAGCTGGATGTGAATGACAGCAAGGACAAAAGAGAGCCCATGACACCACTGGAGCCACGAAGACAGCCGGAGTCCACTTGTGTTTCTCATCAACTCCAACCTTGACGCCATGGGTGACCCACAGAGAAGCTAACACTCTTCACAAGGGACCTGCACACATGGCCAAGGACACAGAAGGCAGGGATCTGGCGGGCTCTGGAGCTGTTGTGGGTTCAGATGCTGTCTCATGCCAGCAAGGTAAGCCAGCAGATCAGTGACACCATGTGGAAGCTGCCACAATGCCTGGCACCCTACACCAACCTTCAGAGTCTAAAAAATATGCTGCTGATTCACTTCCAGCTCCTAAATCTCACACAAGGTGTCTTTTGTGAAGGTCACTAACCCAGAACCATACCAGAAAGGGTGAACACAGTACAAGCCCCCACAGAGTATTTGGGTAAATTTAAACATTTGAGACTTGCATTTGTTTAAAGGATATCACATAGCATATCAGAAGAGCACAGAAGAGGCTGGGCACAGTGGCTCACACCTGTAATTCCAGCACTTTGGGGAGGCCAAGGTGGGTGGATTACTTGAGGTCTGGAGTTTGAGACCAGCCTGGCCAACCAAAATGGTGAAACCTCATCTCTATTAAAACAATTACAAAACTTAGCTGGGCTTGGGGGTGCGTGCCTGTAATCCCAGCTACTCAGGAGGCTGAGGCAAGAGAAACACTTGAACCCAGGAGGCAGAGACTGCGTGAGCCAAGATCATGCCATTGCACTCCAGCCTGGGCGACAGGGCAAGACTCCCTCTCAAAAAACAAAACCAAAAAAACCAACCCTGTTTCTACTAAAAATACAAAAACTAGCCAGGCATGGTGGCGGGTGTCTGTAATTCCATCTACTCCGGAAGATAAGGAAGGAGAATCGCTTGAACCTGGGAGGCGGAAGTTGCAGTGAGCTAAACTCGTGCCACTGCACTCCAGCTTGGGTGACAGAGTGAGACTCTGCCTCAAAAAAAAAAAAAAAAAAGCACAGAACAGAATGGAAAATGTTGAAGTACATCTCATGAAACTTTGTGTATATAGTATTGCATTTTATGACAATGTAAAATACAATCCTTCCAGTGAATCTCTGACAAAAGTTTGAAAGTCACTGATGGAAGGCCAGGCACAGTAGCTCACACTTATAATCCCGGGACTTTGGGAGGCCGAGGCAGGTGGTTATAGCTTGAGGCCAGGAGTTCGAGACCAACCTGGGCAACACAGTGAAATCCCATCTCTACTAAAATTACAAAAATTGGCTGGCTGTGGTGGCACACACCTGTAATCCCAGCTACTCAGGAGGCTGAGGCAGGAGAATCACTTGAGCCCAGGAGGCAGAGGCTCCAGTGAGCCGAGATCATGCCACTGCACTCCAGCCTGGGCGGCAGAGCAAGACTGTCTCAAAAAAAGAAAAAGTAAGAAAGTCACTGATGGAGTTTGCTTCCTAGATGACAGCCATGTGGGCCCACACTGTCTCTATTTTAGAACCCCACTGCCTGTGAGTTTCCCTGTCACTATCCACCCCTCCTTCTGAGCACACCCTTAAATGTAATTATTCCCCAAGGTCCTCTGCGTTTTTCTCTTCTTACACTCCCTGCTCCCTTGGGGAAATGTCATCTGTGGCAGGATGGAGTTAAAGCCGCTCTAACACTTTCCCTCTCCTCTACTTCCAACAGGCCCAGTGCAGACTGCTTGACCCTAGGATTCAGCAGACTTCAAACTGGTAGCAAAAATGTTATTACCAAAATCTTATGCATGAACTAGTCATCCCCAACTACCTACTGGGAAGAAATCTGAAAAGTTTAGTCTAAATATGAACAAACTCAGTTTCCTGACGAGAAAAAGGAGCAGTTCTCATAAAACAGATGAACAAGGAGGCCTACTCCACATCCCTCATGCAAAGTATATGCCAGCACCTCTGCACAGCACATCGATTGTCACGTATGATGAAGAAACTGAGGAAAGCTGTAACATTCGCTTGTGTTTATGCTCTTCAATCATCAACAGTTTATAGGATATTTCATTAATTCAAATAATATTTACTAAACATTTACTATATTCCGAGTGTTATGCTAAATGTTAAGTATACGATATAAAATCAAAAAACATGAATGTTTACTTCTACTGCACAGAAGAGCAAAGTGTGGCCATTAGTTTATTTTAATGCAGTCATATGGTTAAGTCATGAGAACTTGTTGAAGGGATTTACTAAGTTGTGTGCTTAATATTAGATCTCTTTGGAATGAAAGGCTCTGAAAAAATCCAATCTGCTGGCTATCAGTGGCTCAAAAGAGTATTACACAAAAACCTTAAGAACTTGAAAATGCGGAGAAAAGAATGGGAACATTGATCATTGGTTCTTAAAAAGTACAAGCATAGATTCAGACTCAAAATGGACATTTGGATTTAGCAGATGGCAGTTTTAAACTGAACTCATTTTCCATTTTTAATCTGCCCTGAGCTTAACAGAATCACAGATTTGAAAAGCAGCAGAGCTAATTGGGTGGGAATGAATTCACAATTTTAGACCACATTCACAGATCTTGATGAGTATGAATCACACTAAGTTTTCTCTGGCCGCCTTTTTGACACACAAACGTCAGGATGTGAACATTTTCAAGCATTTGACCAACAAGATCTGAATGTGATATAATCAGAATTTTAGAAATGAAAATATTGATCTCAGAACAATCTGAAATTTCTAGCAGTGTGGTTAAATGATGTACAATATTTGAGTCTTTGTGTTTTAGAGAAATGATAATCTGCCACAGCTTGACTAGAGAGTCTCACGGTGTGACCGTACTTGGTATGAGACTGAGCTTGACTCTGGCTGATTTCCTCACACAGCTCCTCGGTGCAACTGGTAAATGAGATGCAGGAGTCCAGACAACTTGATCAAAACTGACTGACAACAAGCATCATGCTGGTAACCATTTGCTTTTAAACAACTAAAGTTGAAGCAACTGCTTCTTGGTGCTATTGCCAAAATTCTACATTTTTAAGAACTGACAGGTAACACCTAAAAAATACTCTTTGCTTGGCACCTACGTTCCGCATCTCACAAATGGCTGCACCAGATATCTAGGACCTGCTTTAAATCCTGGGCCTGGGAGGGGTGGTGAATGCAGATATAGATGGAACAAGATCAGTGGTGATGGAACATAGCAGCTCTTTAACATATGCTCCCTACTTGGTATACATCTGAAATTTCCCATTGTAAGGAGTTTTTAATAGGTGGCTTATTTGTTCATGTGTTTGTTGTTACCAGGCAACTTTAGAGTTTATGAAAGCTGGGGCTGGATCTTATTCATTTTTATAACCTCAGTTTCTAACATTATTGCAACACCCAACACTTAGCAGTTACCTAATGAATATTTATCAAATGAATGAACAGATGGATGGATGGATGGATGGATGGATGGATGGATGGATGGATGGACGGATGGCAGTAGAGTTGATCCTTCTCTTTCCTGAGAGTGCCATAAAATTCACTCAGTAACTAGGAATTGACAGACTGCCCACTAAACCAGCATTTTTTTATATAATGGTGAGCTTCTAGTCACAATTCTTGTCCCTACTGACCTCACAACAGTAATACAGTCTAGTGAGACACTGATACACGAAATATATCATTAGAAACAATGGCAAATGAAGGTCTTAGGGAAGGGGGTAGGAAGATGTTCCAGACAGAGGGAATAACAAATGTAATTCCTCTGAGTCCAGAGAGACAGCCTAACCCGTTCCAACAGGTAAAGCTACCCTGGGTGACTAAAAGGTCAGAATGCAGAGGTGTGGCAGGACAGGGGACTGGAGAGACAGGAAGAAACCCAGGTTTGGTGATTCCTCATGAATTCAATAGCCATAGATATTTAAACAGGAATATAGAGGGCATGCTTTACATAAAGTACGAAATTCGCTGTCATACACTTCAATGACAACCAAACCACAGAGATTTTGAAAACTGTGGCCCTGATTTCATTAACTTTGCATCCACACAGAAACCTCTCAACAGAACAGTCAGTTGGCACCTGTGAATTGATAGTGCCTTGTCTCACCAGCTAGAAAACCAAACTAACAAATGGGGATACAATCCAAGAAGCTCATCCAGCCCTTGGCCAGCTCTGCTTCATTATATTTTTGTCCAGCTGTGAATCTTAATGCTGCTGACACCAATAAAGTGAACCATTAGCATGGTGTCTGCCTCTGTGATCCTTGGCAGCAGACCCGGTCCCACCTCTGTCATGGAAGAGGCTGAACAGTGAAGACAAGATTTAAATGATTTAAATCCACTGGGATGTTATTCCTCTTTTCAGGTATGGCCACAGTCCAACAGGCAGAGAAAAGCTTCACAGAAAAAGGGTGGCCTACATGACAAAGAATCATCAACCAGGCACAGTGGCTCACGCTGATAATCACAGCACTTTAAGCAGGCGGATCACTTGAGCCCAGGAGTTTGAGACCAACCTGAGCATCATGGTCAAACCCCAGTTCTACCAAAAAATATATATAAAAATTAGAAGGGCATGATGGTACACGCCTGTGGCCCCAGCTACTCAGGAAGCTGAGGTTGGAAGTTCAATTAAGCCAGGGAGGCAGAGGCTGCAGTGAGCCAAGATCGTACCGCTGCACTCCAGCCTGGGCAACAGAGTGAGACTCTGTCTCCAAAAAAAAAAAAAAAAAAAAAATTGTGGCTGGGTTCGGTGGCTTATGCCTGTAATCCCAGGACTTTGGGAGGCTGAGGCAGGTGGATCGCCTGCAGTCGGGAGTTTGAGACTAGCCTGGCCAACATGGTGAAACCCCACCTCTACTAAAAATACAAAAAAAAGTCCTCACTCCTCCAACAGGAAGGTTAAAATTTCTCCTATTATTTGATGGGACCAAGTTATATCACATGAGTGGCACAGAATCCCAACCTATTATAAAGACCTAGAATTTCAATACAGGGAAGGGCCTTAAATATGGTCTCATTTGACAAGTTCATTTCAAAGATGAATTAAGAGTAACCAAAGACCACAGGGTTTTGAGTGACTTGTCCCAGAAAACAGGAAACCAAGCCTCCTAAATCAAAGTACAGGGATTATTGATTTCTAATTATCTACATTTATTGCTGATAATTTTTAACATGTTGAGGGTCAAAGATCTTCCTGATTCCAAAGATGTTTCCCACACCAAAAGGAATAAAGGGAAAGTTCCTCGGTTCAATGGGCTTAATTACAGTCCCACAATCTTCTCATATCCTGACAGAAAAAAAGCAACTAAGATTTTGAAATAAAGATAGCCCATCTAGAAGGGCACTGAATACACAAGGAGCTTATCCAGAAAATCCTCAGCATTCTACTACCATCAAGGAGATCAGAAGGAAGGCCACTGCTTCCCTCCACAGGTTTGAGTTTCATCTTTTCTTTTTAAAAATAGGGTCTCACTCTGTCACCCAGGCTGGAATGCAGTGCTGCAACCACAGTTCACTATAACCTCAAATTCCTGGGCTCAAGTGATCCTCCCTCCTAAGGCAGCCTTCTGAGAAGCTGGGACTACAGGTCACGCCACCAGGCTCAGCTAATTTTTTGTATTTTTTGTAGAGATGGGAGTTTCACCATGTTGCCCAGGCTGGTCTTGAACTCCTGGGCTCAACATGATCCTCTTGCTTCGGCCTCCGAAAGTGCTAGGATTACAGGCACGAGGCACCGTACATGGCCTGGTTCAGGTGTTGTAAGAAAACAAATACAAAGGCCGGGCGCGGTGGCTCAAGCCTGTAATCCCAGCACTTTGGGAGGCCGAGACGGGTGGATCACGAGGTCAGGAGATTGAGACCATCCTGGATAACACGGTGAAACCCCGTCTCTACTAAGAAATACAAAAAACTAGCCGGGCGAGGTGGCGGGCGCCTGTAGCCCCAGTTACTCGGGAGACTGAGGCCGGAGAATGGCGTGAACCCGGGAGGCGGAGCTTGCAGTGAGCTGAGATCCGGCCACTGCACTCCAGCCTGGGCTACAGAGCGAGACTCCGTCTCAAAAAAAAAAAAAAAAAGAAAACAAATACAAGAGCAATGCTGCAGCCACGGAAAACATGCATATATTCATTCCCTTTGTCGTGATGAGCGCTTAGGATAAGTTCCACCCAGAAGCTAAAGGAAAACCTGTTTGTTTCTATTTACTAGAAACTATTTTAGAGCCCTTCATTCATATGATACCAATTGGATAGTGGCTTTCCAAAGTCAAAAAGACGCAGGAGGCACTGTGGCTCACTCCTGCAATCCCAGCACTTTGGGAGGCCCAGGTGGGTGGATCACTTAAGGTCAGGAGTTCAAGACCAGTCTGGTCAACATGGTGAAACCCCATCTCTACTAAAAATACAAAACAATTAGCTAGGCATGGTGGCACACACCTGTAATCCTAGCTACTTGGGAGGCTGAGGTGGGAGGATTGCTTGAACCCAGGAGGCGGAGGTTGCAGTGAGGTTGGAGATCGCACCACTGCACTCCAGCCTGGGTGACAGAGTGAGACTGTCTCAAAACAAAAACAAAAACAAAATCAGAAAGAAACCAGTTTACTCCCACTGTCTGGAAAAATGCCACACAATCCCCAAACAACCCTTCCCAACACACATAACCCTCTCCAAGTACAGTGCATGAGTTAGCTTCTGGCATCTGCCCTTCCGATGGCTCCTTGATCTCCAGGCCAATCACACCACAGGGGTCAGTGCACTAAGGATGCCATTCAGGGACTCAGAGGCCAGCTTGTGAATGTCAGGTATAGCGGAACTCTGTTGGGTTCATCCTGTACCACACTCTGATCTGTAACATACAGGAAAAATCCAATTGAGAGAATGTCAGCCCTACAAAATAACTTTTCTTGTTCCGGCACATGTGTATTATCTGCACCCGTATCTATGCATCTGCCCATCTATCCATGTATCTATAGAAAATATTATATATGACATGATGGCTATACTTTCATTTCCGTTTTGTGGGGGAGAAAAGTTCTTTCCTAACTACATCATTTCCCCTCAAGATGATCTCAATTTTCATCATAAAAGGCTTTTACTTTTGCCAAGAAAATAATGTGAAAGTACTCTGAAAAAGCATCTGAAGCACATGAATCTGTTCTTATTCGCAGATTTAAAACATCTTGGAAGTTAATGAAATTGTCTTCCGTTAGGGATTTCCGTTAAGTAAGTAGATTTTAGCTGTTCTTGTCACCAAAAAAAAAAAAAAAATTAACTATGTGAGATAACAGGTGTGTTAACCTCTTCACTACAGTGCACTATCTAAACGTATCTCTATACCTCTGTGTATCCCACAACATCATGTTGTGGCCAGGTGTGTTTGGCTCATGCCTGTAATTCCAGCACTTTGGGAGGCTGAGGCGGGTGGATCATTTGAGCTCAGGAGTTGAAGATCAGTCTGGGCAACATGGTGAAACCCTATCTCTATAAAAAATGCAAAAAACAATTAGACACGTGTGGTGATGCATGCCTGTAGTTTTAGCTATTTGGGAGGCTGAGGAGGGAGGATGACCTGAGCTCAGGAGGTTGAGGCTGAAGTGAGCTGTGACTGAGCCATTGCACTCCAGCCTGAGAGACAGAGTGAGACCCTGCTGCAAGAAAACCAAAAAAAGGCCAGGCGCGGTAGCTCACGCTTGTAATCCCAGCACTTTGGGAGGACAACGCGGGCAGATCACTTGAGGCCAGGCATTCGAGACCAGCCTGGCCAACATGGCGAAACCCCATCTCTACTGAAAATACAAAAATTAGCCAGGCATGGTGGCAAGCACCTGTAATCCCAGGTACTCAGAAGGCTGAGGCAGGAGATCACTTAAACCCAGGAGACAGAGGTTGCAGTGAGCTGAGATCACACCACTGCACTCCAGCCTGGGCGACAAGAGTGAGATTCCATCTCACAAAAAAACATAATGTTGTAAACCTCAAATACACATAAGAAAATTTATGTTTGAAAATAACAATATCTTGGAAGTTGAGAGTGACAGTGGAGATTACTTGCTTTGTGTCACATTCTACACAGGGTTACAATGTAAACTTGACAGTCATTTCTGCCTAAGAGAACTAAAAAGGCTGCAAGGTATTCACACCATTCTCCTAAGCCAATTACTGTGGGAACGAAAATACCCATTTTCTCAGTTTGCTCACAAGGTGAGAACTTATTAACTGGCTTTTTCACTGACATCTAATACATACTTTTTTGAAAGAGCAATTCATTTCATTGAAGAATTAACATTTTTATCAGTTCATCTTGGCTAACAGTTTTACTGGTCAACGTTTGCTTGGACATACATACTCCCCCTCCTTCCCATTCATATTCCTGGATTTACAATGAAACAATCCCTTAAAAGGAAATGAACTAGTTAAAGCATGCCTACCACCTACCCAAACTTGTTTATGCATCTCAATTGCCCTATAAAAAGGGGTAATTTCACTTTCTTCTCTGGGATGTAGATACAAGTATTTTTATTTTAATTGTTTGAGACATTATGGGAAGAAAGCCTGCAAAAAATTCAATGTACTATCAAGCACCTAGTTTTAAAGGAAAAAGTGTTGATTCTGTCAGGATGGACTGTGTGTTTCCATTCTCAAAGCACGGCAGTTCAATTTTTTTTTTTTTTTTTTTTTTTGAGATGGAGTTTTACTCTGTCACCCAGGCTGGAGTGCATTTACTGTGACCTGCAACCTCTGCCTCCCTAGTTCAAGCAATTCTCCTGCCTCAGTCTCCCAAGTAGCTGGGATTGCAGGCGTGCACCATCAGGCTCAACAAATTTTTTTGTATTTTTAGTGGAGACAGGGTTTCACCATGTTGGCCAGGCTGGTCTCGAACTCCTTACCTCAAGTGATCCCCCCACCTCAGCCTCCCAAAGTGCTGGGATTACAGGTGTAAGCCACTGCACCCGGCCCAGTTCAACTGTATTTTATACTGAGAAATCAAATTCTGGGCTCCCCACTGTACCCTCAAGCACCCTCTAAACAACAGTTGGAAAGATCCTGCTATCCTGTTGGAATCTAAGTCAGATCATGTCCCTCTGCTCAGAAACCTTACTCGGGCTCCTGTTTCTTTCAGAGAAAATGCCACAGCCCCCAGGATGACATAGAAGGCTCCTCACAACTGCACACCCTTACATCTTTCCTGCTTCAATATGTGCCTTTCCAGCCTCACTGCCCCAGCCACACTGGCCACTTTGCTACTCCTCCAACACACCAGAGCCACTCCACCTTGGCCAGGCCTTCGAACTTGCTCCTCTCTCGGCCAGCTCTTCCCGCAGTTACCTACCCTTATCCTCTACAGATATTACTCAAATACCCTCTTCTCAAGAATATCATGTCTAAAACTGCAGCTCCCTGACCTGTCCACACTGCCTCTGCCTTATATTTCTTCTTACTGTTTTTTTCACCATCTGAAATAGTTTGCATATTATTTGTGTAGGTTTTTATTTGTTTCCCTCCCCCAACTAAGGTGTCAAGTCCAGGAGGGCAAAGATTTTTCTAAGTTTTCTTTTTTGTGCTTAGGACAGTGTCTAGCAGGCTCTCAATATAAATGCACTGAATGAATGAATGAATGAATGAATGAATGAACAAATGGAATAAATGAAACGATCAATCAACAAGCAACATGCCAGGCACTAAGCTCAGGCCCTTGGGGAGATGAATATAAACAATTTATATATTGCTTCATGCTTTAATTTTTTTCCCTTCTAAGTAGCAAATCTACTTTTCAGTCCTCAGACCTTAAAAATAACTAGCAAGTTTTAACTTGTAAAACATCCATGACTTCATTATAATTTTTAAAGCCAATATTAACTATGCTGCTGCCTTATGTATGTATATCATCCTGTTCTCTTTGTATGGTTTCAAAAGAAACAAATGGAATATAGTTCAAGGTGTTAATTACATAAGCTTATTAAAAACAAACTCCTAAGACATGTCAGTTCTAACACTTAGCACGTCTATGTTTATGTAGTTTATTAGTTTTATATATGTGAGAAAGTAAAATGTAGAAGCATAATATTGCAAAACAGTCACTACCAAAGGAAAATTATTTCATTCCATAAACAAGCTTTATAAAGAACTAGCTCTAGTGTAAGTCTGAAAGGGAAGGAGCGTGGCAGCAGAAACAGGTTTTTACATGCTAGTGTTTCTGGATTCATGGGAGGGTGGTACTGTGCTTCCTTATGTAACTGCAATCTAAACAATTTTACATAATCAGAAAATAAGTTTTTGCATAATCCCATTTTATAAAAATAAGTGAGGACCTTTTCCAGGTATTTTGCATATCCAGGTCATAAATGATCTACATTGAGAATTCTGGATAATTTTTTGCAATTTGTATGTGAATAACTACTACTGGGGGAAATGGTTCTGTTAGTAAATATCCCAGAATAAGGTCTATGACCTCAAGGAGCAAATTCGGGCCACAAATACAGGAAATAAAGATTCTCAGTAGGTCATTAGAATTAACTGTCCTCCAAGAAGTGGCAGGTACTTCACCATCCTCCTGGGTCATGGGGAGGCAGGTGCACGGAGGGGCCTGAGTGCAGGAGGTTCCCTGCCCCCATTCTGCCTTTCCTTATTTAGGACCACCACGAACCCAGAGGATATCCTGGCTCTGACCTAAACTCAAGTCAGATCTGTACCCACCTCCCTACAGACAAGAGTGGCAGTGGGGACCTGACATGACTCTCATGCTAAACTGTAGAAGAGTCAACTAGGCTGCTGAGCGCAATGGCTCATGCCTGTGATCCCAGCACTTTGGGAGGCCAAGGCAGGTGGATCACCTGAGGTCTGGAGTTTGAGATCAGCCTGGCCAACATGATGAAATCCCATCTTTACCAAAAATACAAAAAAAAAAAAAATTTTATCTAGGCATACTGGCGGGCACCTGTAATCCCAGCTACTCAGGAGGCTGAGGCAGGAGAATCACTTGAACCTAGGAGGCAGAGGTTGCAGTGAACTGAGATTGTGCCACTGCACTCCAGCCTGGATAACAAGAGTGAAACTCCATCTCAAAAAAAAAAAAAAAGAATAGCCAACTAGGTGCTCCATAGATACAATTCAGAAAACGCCCAAAAAGAGATCAGTCAGTTAATTTCAACTTAACTTCATTTTCCCTTAAATATTAGCTCAGTGACATTGGTCTCTTCTCTCCCCATCCTCCTCTGTAGCAACAAAGACCTTAGAAGGTAAACATGGAGGAAGGAGGGGAGATTGGCCACTCCTGAAACACACTTCTGTGAGGCTGGTATTCTGACAGCAACGTTCAAGGAGATCTCCAAGAGAAAAACACGAAGCACAAGGCACTGGGTAAGATCCTTCACCAGGTGTGTTTTCATGACAGCGTTTCACTTCTTATATAAAAAAACATGTTTTAGTCTTCATTTGAGAATACCTTATAAAGTCAGTACATATTTTTGAAAAAATATGAGACCCTTATTAGGTCAGAATATATTTTTGATGTTTTTGTTTTTTGTTTTTTTGAGATAGAGTCTCGCTCGGTCGCCCAGGCTGGAGTGCAGTGGTGCAATCTCAGCTCACTGCAACCTCCACCTTCTGGGTTCACACCATTCTCCTGCCTCAGCCTCCCGAGTAGCCGGGACTACTGGCGCCCACCACCACACCCAGCTAGTTTTTTGTATTTTTAGTAGACATGGGGTTTCACTGTGTTAACCAGGATGGTCTCGATCTCCTGACCTCGTGATCCTCGTGCCTAGTCAGGTCAGAATATATTTTTGAAAAAGCACGAGAAGGCCGGGCGTGGTGGCTCACGCCTGTAATCCCAGCACTTTGGGAGGCCGAGGTGGGCGGATCACAAGGTCAGGAGATCGAGACCATGGTGAAACCCCGTCTCTACTAAAAATAGAAAAAATTAGCCGGGCGCAGGGGCGGGCGCCTGTAGTCCCAGCTACTCGGGAGGCTGAGGCAGGAGAATGGCGTGAACCCGGGAGGCGGAGCTTGCAGTGAGCCGAGATTGTGCCACTGCACTCCAGCCTGGGCGACAGAGCGAGACTCCGTCTCAAAAAAAAAAAAAAAAAAAAAAGAAAAAGCACGAGACTCCAAAGCAAAGAGAGAATTTAATAGGAGAAAACCACTGTTAAGAAACAAGAAAAGGAAAAACCTGAAATTGAGACATTTCTACCTAGTGTGTTAACATAGGGATGACTCAAGGACTAGATACTGGGGCCAGTATTTCAAAACTTTCCACACACCAGTTCTGCGCAAATTTCCTCCTGATTCCAAATCTTGCCAACCATCTTTAAATCTCCAATGATAGTTAATCACTTACTTGTTTTTAGAGTTGTCTTGGGTTTTGTCTATGTATCATAATTTGTTTTTTAATAAAAGATGTACAGATAGACTTAAAAGGCTGCAGAATACTTTGTGTAGACAGGGACATTCAAGAGGTCACTTTCACTTGATCTATCCTTCTATCTTTCCTCACCTCTGCCTTCCACTTACAAAAGAGAAAAATGTTATTTGTTTTAACAAATTACCTATTTTGAGAATTTTTTTGATGAGGTGGTTGGATTTTTGTTTTTGTTGGTTTGGGATGGGTCTGTCTGTCTTTGTTTTTTTTTGTTTGTTTGTTTGTTTGTTTTTTATAGTCTCGCTGCGTTGCTCAGGCTGGAGTGCAGTGGCATGATCTCGGCTCTTTGAAACCCCTGCCTCTCCAGTTCAAGCGATTCTCATGCCTCAGCCTCCTGAGTAGCTAGGATTACAGGCATACACCACCACACCCAGCTAATTTTTGTATTTTTAGTAGACATGGGTTTCACTGTGTTAGCCAGGATGGTCTTGACCTCCTGACCTAGTGATCCTCCCGCCTTGGCCTCCCAAAGTGCTGGCATTACAGGCGTGAGCCACCGTGCCGGGCCAGGTTGGCTTTTTCGTCAAGGAAAGGGAATAGCCAGTATGGTGGAGTGGTTAAGATGCCAGGCTCTGATCTTAAGAAAGTTATTAAATATTTTGGTGCCTTGGAGAGAGGTATCTGCCTCAGGTATTATTTGCACTGCTGCCAAATAAAGACATAATCCATGTAGAACACTCAGAACAGTGTCTGATACCCAGAACTCCATAATCACTACTCTTATCATTAACAATGGCCACTGTTGCTTATCATTTTAATAGACTATGATGACCAACTTTTAAACTGTCTTATCTTCAAAAAACTTTCCTGCATCACAATGAAATCACCTTTGCCTAAGTAGAAACAGTTTCAATGTGTGAGGCAGATGTGACTACAGATAAAAACAGTCTGCAGAAGTCCCAAAGACTCATAACAAACCCAGCTTCCAAAACAGCTTTTTCCCCTCTCATAGCACGGGGTGCCACTAAAGACAGATTCCCCCTCTGTGCTGCCTTCCCGGCATGCGCAGCCAGTCTCCCTACCTTGCACACGTTGATATCTAGTTGTTTCACTTAAGCACATTCAGGTACTCTCCCCAACACGCACGGCTCTGCCAGGCCAATGCACATGTCCGTTTCCTTCATAACTCTTTGCAGATCCACCACAATGCTGCACGAGGCAGGCATTTACTAAAAGCTTCACAAGTCAAGTGAATGGATCCATATCTTCCAGAGTAAGAGACAGCGCGCAACTTCCTACATCATATGGATGGATGCCTTGAAAGTTATTTGTTTTTGTTCCATTTGATCAAGTTTGTAAAACAAGCTAAATGCCTTCTATTCACTTCCTGGTATTTGTGGATTCAGAGCCCATTTGTTGTGTCTATATCAGACAACAAATAGAACCCCGTATGTGTGTGTGTGTGTGTGTGTGTGTGTGTGTGTGTGTGTGCGCGCGCGCGCATCTCCGGGAGGTTGGAAGGATGAGAATTAAGGGAGACAATTCCATTTATTAAGCATCTGTATACCTATACTATATTGTCGGTATTCTTGTACATCATTTCAATTAATGCACAACACCAATGAGGACATCAAAGCAGAGAGGTTCCATGTCCACTACCACATGTCTAACAAAGAGCTGGTCCTAGCTGGGAGTGGTGGCTCACACCCATAATCCCAACACTTTGTGAGGCTGAGGCAGGTGTTTGACTCACTTGAGGTCAGGAGTTTGAGATCAGCCTGGCCAACATGGTGAAAACCCATCTCTACTAAAAATGCAAAAATTAGCTGAATTTGGTTGCTTGCGCCTGTAATCCCAGCTACTCGGGAGGCTGAGGCAGGACAATCACTTGAACCTAGGAGGCAGAGGTTACAGGGAGTGGAGATCGTGCCACTGCACTCCAACCTGGGCAATAGAGACTCCGTCTAAAAAACAAAAAAGAAAAAACAGAGCAGATCTTGGCTTCAAATTCATTCCTGTCTACTCCAAAATCTGCCTTCACCACCACAGAAGTACAGGCTTACTGCAGTTGGCACACAACAAGCTTAAGCTAACCTTACTGCTTATTTAAACTATAAAGCCATCTACTGAGGCCTTCCACAGAAAGTAATCCCCACCCCATAATATTATAAAATAAAACTTAGTGTTAGTTAACAGTACTCCTGAGATGCCTACAGTATAGAGTTGAATAATTCACTTAATCTAAATTGAGGAAACATATGGCTGGGTGCTTGGCCAGGCCAAATTGCCACATCCTCCACTCCATCATTCTTCCTGAGGCTGGGTTTGTGGTAGACCCCGCAGCCTTGAATGACCCCACCCACAGGCCCCATGAGAAAAGCCGTGACTCCGAAATGCTGACACAGCCGCTGCCACCCAGGCACTCGAGGCCTCCGATGGGTGTCCCCCTCCTGGGCTTTTCACTCCAGCACTGCAGATAAGAAAATGAAATGGGAGCAAGGAGCCAGGGGGAAGGGGTCAGCAGCCCAGTCCATCCCCACCAACTCCACCACCCCGATCTGGGGCAGGAGACCTGGACTTATAACTCACAGACTGGGAAGCATAGGCCAGATACAGATAGGGGCTTGACCTCAGCTGGCTGCAGAGGGCAGGAGGGCTGCGTGTCATCACATCCTGCTTCACCCTGGTCCACCCTCCCCAAGGAAAGCTTCCTGAGGAAATCCTGACTGCTACAGAGAAATGGGTGGTTCAGCCCAAGGACGTAAACAGGAGCAGTGTGTTTTGTTCTGTTTCCCTGCAGACCTGTGCAGGGCCTCTGGCTAAACAATTATTTGGCAGCCATGCAACTAAAAAGCCAAGCTAAGCGGTGGCTCAGACAACTACAACTTGTAAGTAAGAATGTGCATGGTCAGACTCAACTGAGGATTGCTAAAAGGACTGAGGTGTGTTCTCACCTAAGTTTTTAGCTTAAGGAAGCATAATTATAAACCACGATTACTTTTGCACCAACCTAAAACAATAACAAAAAGATACACTGTGGCCAGGCATAGTGGCTCAAGCCTGTAATCCCACCACTTTGGGAGGCCGAGGAGGGTGGATCACCTGAGGTCAGGAGTTCAAGACCAGCCTGGCCAACGTGGTGAAACCCCGTCTCTACTAAAAATACAAAAATTAGCTAGGCATGGTGGCAGGAGGCGCCTGGGAGGCAGAGGTTGCAGTGAGCCAAGATCGCACCATTGCACTCCAGCCTGGGCAACAGAGCAAGACTCCTTTAAAAAAAAAAAAGAGCTACCCACTAGTTACAGAATCCATCAGAACCCAAACATGATGAGAAGGAAGGGAAGTTACTTGCAGAAGAGTATCCAAATGGAATCCTTGGTGAGGCGCGGAGGTTCATGCCTGTAATCCCCACACTTTGGGAGGCCGATGGGCGGATCAGGAGGTCAGGAGTTCGAGACCAGACTGACCACCGTGGTGAAACCCCGTCTCTGCCAAAAATACAAAAATTACGCAGGCATGGTGGCCAACACCTATAATCCCAGCTATTCAGGAGGCTGAGGCAGGAGAATTGCTTGAACCTGGGAGGCAGAGGTTGTGGTGAGCTGAGATCGTGCCATTGCACTCCAGCCTGGGCAACAAGAACAAAACAGAACTCCATCTCAAAAAAAAAAAAAGGAATCCCTATTTTCTTTTAGTTTTACAAACAACAAAATTCAGGCCCAAACCTAAATACTTGCCGAGCTTATACTCAGGGTCCAGACATTGCAAGTCAGACACCAGAAATGCACCATCGCCCCACCAAGTCCAGACAAGACTTTAAATGAAGTTCTTCTTGTTTTGTCGTCTGCTCGTTTCCTTCCAAGTATCCAATATTTTCTCGTGTCTATATCTTAGCAACTAAGTTCCTCAGCACAGTGTCTACCTTTCTTAAACTTCCTCCTCAGAAATGATCTCTATGGTTTTTTTTTTGGTTTGTGTTTTTGAGACAGGCTCTCCCTCTTTTGCCCAGGCTGGAGTGCAGTGGTGCAAACACAGCCACTGCAGCTGCAATGTCCCAGGCTCAAGCAATCTTCCCACGTCAGCTCCCCAAGTAGCTGGAAATACAGGCAGCACTACCATGCCTGGCTAATTTTTTTCTTTTCTTTTCTTTTTTGAGACAGAATCACGCTGTATCCCCCAGGCTGGAGTGCAGTGGTGCCATCTCGGCTCACTGCAACCTCCGCCTCCTCGGTTCAAGCAATTCTCCTGTCTCCGCCTCCTGAGTAGCTAAGATTACAGGTGCACACCACCACGCCTGGCTAATTTTTGTGTTTTTAGTAGAGACGAGGTTTCACCACTTTGGCCAGGCTGGTCTCAAACTCCTGACCTCAGGTGATCTGCCCGCCTTGGCCTCCCAAAGTGCTGGGATTACAGGCATGAGCTACCCCGCCCGGCTAATTTTTGTATTTTTTTTTTTTTTTGTAGACATGGGGTTTCACCATGTTGTCCAAGCTGATCTCAAACTCCTGAGCTCAAACTATCCACCCACCTCCGCCTCCCGAAGGGCTGGGATTACAGGAATGAGCCACTACACTCAAGCAAAAATGATCTTTATATTCCTAGTTCCATCTCTCCTTCAGTTAAAGCTCCCATTATGTGAGCCATTTCAGCAAGGGAGGGCAAGACATCAAAGGTGCTTAAGGATCGATCATGGAGGATACATCATTTGAATTCTTAAAGAGAAATATGGTCATGAGGTGGGCAAGAACGAGATGTACTTCAGTATGACCCCCTCCTCATCACCTCTACCAGGGGAACCAACAATATCTTTGTAGAGAACTCTGTGCCCTGCAAGATGTCTCAGTTAAAAAAAAAAAAAAAAGATAGTAAAAGAGTTCGATCCAACAAAACAAAAAATGGCCATTAGGCTTCCTAAAGACTGTAAATGTCAAATGACTGACACAAATAGTAGGTGCTAAAGAATGTGCAAAGAAGAGAAATACTGATTTTGCAATGTCAACAGACCGTACTATTTAAAAAAGCAATCATGGGTTGTAAATCATATGATAATGAGGCATGACAGCCGGGAGCTAGCTTTATCACAAAGTACCTGACACAGTAAAATACTTGAACGGAAAATTTCCTTTTTCTTTTTTTGAGACAGAGTCTCTTGGCGCCCAGGCTGGAGTGCAGTGGCACGATCTCAGCTCACTGCAACCCCCGCCTCCCAGGTTCAAGCAATTCTCCTACCTCAGCCTCTCGAGTAGCTGGGACTACAGGCACATACCACCTTGCCTGGCTAACTTTTGTATTTTTGGTAGAGACGGGGTTTCACCATGTTGGCCAGGCTGGTGTCCAACTCCTGACCTCAGGTGATCTGCCCTCCTCGGCCTCCCAAAGTGCTGAGATTACAGGCATGAAGCACTATGCCCAGCCGGAGGGAAAATTTTTGTTAATCATGGAATGTTCTTAATTTTTTAATATTGATATGTTTGACTCCATGCTTCATTTGTACTATTTTGCAACGTTTCCTGTGGTCAGAACTCTTGGGGATGATGCAGACTCTATCCTTGTATTCTTCCCATTTCCCGTGGCAGAACTTATTCTCATCTTGACCTTGCGTCTACAGAAACTTTCCTTTTGGTCTTGAGTCATTTCCTGTCCCAACTACAGCAATTGCTAGTCTTATGTTCTTCTTGAATATTGAATTGTAAACACTAAACATGCTCAAGACAGGCAACTTTCATGTTTCAATTTCCACCCTACATTAGTTACGAGTCTACACTCTTGCTTTCGTAATCCATCACTGAGCTTGATTCAAAATTACTGATTCCACTGTCATTCTTTTAATGACAGTGTGTGATCCTCTCCACACACCCCATCGACTTCCCACAGCTAATGGTGAGTGTGTGTGTCCCCAAAGGAAAGGGGAGCAGCGTGAGCCAGCTCTCAAGACTTCAGGGGACCTTTCCCTTCGTGACCATGAATCATTTTCCTTCTCAATCTCAACGTGAAAACTTTCCTTTTCCTCTGCTAATGAGAAGTTTCTTAATAGGATGTCTGCTGGGCTGTGTAATAATCTCCAAAGGGAAGTGATGGAGGTTTTGGCATGAGTCACTGAAGTGGAGCTGGAGGAAGTAATCGGCAGTAATGGACCAGAGGGAGCAGTCCTTTACCAACAGGATGAGCTGAAGATGAGCTGGGAAATTTTATTTTTCTAACTCTCCGTTTTTATATTACTTGGTGAGGACATTTCTCTCAACGCATTTACTCTGAATGAATGGTGGCCATTAAAATTAATTTATTCAGGGATCAGAACTTTTTAGAATATATGTCCCATTAGAGTTTAATTAAAATGTCCAGTATAGAATCCACAGGGAATAAAATATACTATAAGTGGTTTCCATTTTCTCCGTATACTCTTTTACTTTCATTGCTAACCCTCAGCAATCCACTAAGGAGTGATTTCCAACTCTCCAAGTCTTGTAAGATGCCTGCACACCCTACACAGCCTCAAAGACCAGGGAGTGAAGTGGTACCAGGAGGGGTCTCAAGCAGAGGTTAAGAAGAGCTTCAATCACTCCTTCCCTAACACCATCCACCACCATGTCCTCCAGAACACCGTGATTCATCTGATGTTGCATTCAAAGGATTAGGACAGGGAATTCAAAGGGTGAGGCCAAGGGGTGAGGCAGGGCAGCCCTGTGTTTATGGATAGCACCACCAAGGTTCCTTTGCAGCCATGCAGCCCACGCCCAAAAACCTTGGCCGGGGTCCCTGCCCCACATCAGCATATCTGCCCAGACCTAAGAAGCCGCTTCAGGAATCCTTGCACCAATAAGACTTCTATGCTACTCTACAACTTTCTCTCCACACCCTCTTTCCCAGCTCTGTCTTGGGTGGCAGTTGGGATGGGTAGCGGTTGAGATGCGAAGAGGAAAACAAAGAGGTATTATCTTCTTTGGGAAACTTTAATTCAATTCCACTACTTGTATGTATGTATGTATTTTCGAGGCATGGTCTTGCTCTGTTTCCCGGGCTAGACTGGAGTGCAGTGGCATAATCATGGCTCACTGCAGCCTTGACTTCCCGGGCTAAGGTGATCCTCCTGCTTCATCTTTCCAAGTAGCTGGGACTACAGGCACAGGCCACCACACCCGACTAATTTTTTATTTTTTGTAGAGAAGTGGTCTCCTATGTTACCCAGGCTCAATTCCACTATTTTAAAACGAAGATGGAAAGCATTCCTAAGCCTCCATTTCCTCATAACCACCACACCCTCACCCTCACCTCACTTTCGAAAAAAAAAAAAAAAAAAAGGGCATGTAATAGTAAAAATGGCAAGCAGGAAGGGGAGAAAACCAGGGGCATTAGACTGAGGTCTTGTGTGGCCTTGTGTGGGAGGGAAGATGGGGCACATTACAGCCTCTTCCTCATTGCTCAGTCCATGTCACTGCTTCTCTCATAGAACCTAGTAAGAAATGCTGGACATTTGGCCGGGTGTGGTGGCACATGCCTCTAATCCCAGCTACTCGGGAGGCTGAGGCAGGAGAATCTCCTGAACCAGGGAGACAGAGGTTGCAGTGAGCCAAGATGGCACCACTGCACTCCAGCCTGAGCAACAAAGCAAGACTCAATCTCAAAAGAAAAAAAAAAAAAAGGCCAGGCACGGTGGCTCACGCCTGTGATCCCAGCCCTTTGGGAGGCCAAGGTGGGCAGATCACGAGGTCAGGAGATCGAGACCATCCTGGCTAACACAGTGAAACTCCATCTCTACTAAAAATACAAAAAAATTAGCTGGGCGAGGTGGCGGGCACCTGTAGTCTCAGCTACTCAGAAGGCTGAGGCAGGAAAATGGTGTGAACCTGGAAGGCGGAGCTTGCAGTGAGCCGAGATCGCGCCACTGCACTCCAGCCTGGGTGACAGAACAAGACTCTGTCTCAAAAAAAAAACAGGCCAGCTGCAGTGGCTCATGCCTATAATCCCAGCTACTCGGGAGGCTGAGGCAGGAGAATCACTTGAGCCCGGGAGGCAGAGGTTGCAGTGAGCTGCGATCACGCAGCTGCACTCCAGCTTGGACAACAGAGCAAGACACTGTCTCAAGAAAAACAAAAACAAAACAACAGAAACAAGCAATAACTGCAAAGTGCATAAAATGAGGTATGCCTATATATACATACTTGTATATATTTTTTCATTTTTAAATAAAAAGTCCAAGGACCACAGATGTTTAAACATGGCATTAGAAAACAGGAAACCAAAGAAACAACCAAGCATCTAAGGAGGGTTGACTTAAATTTAAAGCAAAGCAATAAAGGTAATCACCTCTGTTTTAAAAGATATTTAAGAGTCTAGCCACATGCCTACTTGTACAACAGTGACTATCTGTCACAACCAAGGCACTGGTACAATATCAGTGTGCTTCTCTCTGCCTTCATAAAACTTGTTTTGAAACAGACCCTCCTGGGACCCCAGAAGGTACTGTGTTACTATTTCCTCCCCTCACTCATTTTGCTAACTCATTTTTCTGCCAAAACAACACTCCGAGCCTCTTCAATCGTCCCTGCCAATTGCAATGCATAATTCAGTGCTTACTTCTTTTGACTCAGCCAGCAAATTCAGGATTCAAACCAATCTGCTTTCACTTGCTCACTGGTCTCTGGCCGATCCTTGGGAGCCATCGGTGACCTACAGCCCTTGAGCAACTCTCGCCCTGGATTATCTTCTTTATACATCAAGACTTGAAATAGAACATACTCAAACTTGTCTGCAAGTCTGTCTGCAGTTGTACAAACAACAGGTTTATGCGTCTTCAAATCTTGATTTAAAAAAAAAAAGTCAAACCTAGTATAGAACCTAATATAGAACCTAATTGCTCTGCAGCTTGCATTTTTTTTTTTTTTTGAGACAAAGTTCTGCTCTTGTTGCCCAGGCTGGAGTGCAGTGGTGCGATCTCAGTTCACTGCAACCTCCACGTCCCAGGTTCAAGCAATTCTCCTGTCTCAGCCTCCCAAGTAGCTGGGATTACAGGCACATGCCACCACACCCGGCTAATTTTTATATTTTTAGTAGAGACGGGGTTTCACCATCTTGGTCAGGGTGGTCTTGAACTCCTGACCTCAGGTGATCCATCCACCTCAGCCTCCCAAAGTGCTGGGATCACAGGCGTGAGCCACTCTGCCTGGC
Organism: Macaca mulatta; assembly: GCF_049350105.2. Lineage (NCBI taxonomy): Eukaryota > Metazoa > Chordata > Mammalia > Primates > Cercopithecidae > Macaca > Macaca mulatta. The sequence continues at coordinate 66,839,041 of NC_133409.1, read as the reverse complement.
CAAAAATCTTTTAGGTGACAAGAGGAGGCTGTCTTTCCCAATGTCATGGAAGTGGGCCTTTCTATTTACAAAGGAAGAACAAAGTGGATAGTCATGGCTGCTGTTCTGAAGCCTGTCTCAAGCTGGTTACAATGAGGAGTAGGTGTCTGTGCTTCTCTCCACCTCGTTGGAATTGATGGGCTGCAAATGTAAAGCCTTAGGTATTTGCCACACTGACCCACACTGGCATCCAAGACACCAGGATCCAGGGAGCCTGGGTGGAAACTGGGAAAACCCAGACTGCGGGAGACTTTCTGGCTTTACCGTCAAACTCTGCTCAAAGAGCAGAGCCCAAATCCATCTGGGTCTGGTCCACCCTGGGGGGCAGTGTGCAAAGATATATAAGCTCAGTATTTTACCTGTTTTACAGGTAAAACAAACGAACTTGGAAGCCTAAAATCTGCAGAAGCCAAAGTCAGCCAGCAGTTGTTGAATTATGGGTATAGAATAAAATGTGGGTGTGTTTAAAAGGAAACCAGGAAGCCTAGATTATTTACATAGTGAAAGGATGCCAACAACAGGAAGTTTCTAGTAGCTCTGAGGGCATAAAACCAATCAGCATATGTGCACAGCAAAAGAAATAATCAGCAGAGCAAACAGACAACCCACAGAGTGGGAGAAAATTTTCTCAAACCATGCACCCAACAAAGAACTAATATCCAGAATCTACAAGGAACTCAAACAAATCAGCAAGAAAAACAAACAATCCCATCAAAAAAGTGGGCTAAGAACATGAATAGACAATTCTCAAAAGAAGATATACAAATGGCCAACAAACAAAGGAAAAAAATGCTCAACATCACTATCAGGGAAATACAAATCAAAAACCACAATGTGATACTACCTTACTCCTGCAAGAACGGCCATAATCAAAAAATAGTAGATGTGGGTATGGATGTGGTGAAAAGGGAAAACACTTTTACACTGCTGGTGGGAATGTAAACTAGTACAAACACTATGGAAAACAGTATGGAGATTCCTTAAACAACTAAAAGCAGGCCAGGCCCAGTGGCTCAGGCTGTAATCCTAGCACTTTGAGAGGCCAAGGTGGGTGGATCACCTGAGGTCAGGAGCTTGAGACCAGCCTGGCCAGTCTCCACTAAAAATACAAAAAGTAGCTAGGCGTGGTGGCGGGTGCCTGTAATCCCAGCTACTTGGGAGGCTGAGGCAGGAGGCAGAGTTTGCGGTGAGCAGAGACTGCACCATTGCACTCCAGCCTGGGCGACAAGAGCAAAACTCAGTCTCCAAAAAATAAAAAAAAGAAAAGAAAAAAAAAGAACTAATATGAAGTAGGTCTACCATTTGATGCAGCAATCCCACTCCTGGGTCTCTACCCAGAAGAAAAGAAGTCATTATAGGAAAAAGACACTTGCACATGCACGTTTGTAGCAGCACCACTCACAATTGCAAAAATATGAAACCAGCCCAAAAGCCCATCAATCAACAAGTGGATAAAGAAAATGTGGTATATATAGACCACAAGATACTATTCAGTCATAAAAAGGAGTGAATTAATGGCATTCACAGCAACCTGGCTGGAGTTGGAGACCATTATTCTAAGTGAAATAACTCAGGAATGGCAAACCAAACATCGTATGTTCTCACTTACAAGTGGGAGCTAAGCTATGAGGAGCAAAGGCATAAGAATGATACAATGGGCTGTGTGTGGTGGCTCATACCTGTAATCCCAGCACTTTGGGAGGCTGAGGTGGGCAGATCACCTGGGGTCAGGAGTTCGAGACCAGCCTGGCCAACATGGTGAAACTCTGTCTCTACTAAAAATACAAAAATTAGCCAGGTGTAGTGGTGTGTGCCTGTAATCCCAGCTACCCAGGAGGCTGAGGCAGGAAGAACACTGGAACCTGGGAGGCAGAGGCTGCAGTGAGCAGAGATCACGCCACTGCACTCCAGCCTGGGGGATAGAGCAAGACTCTATCTCAAAAACAAACAAACAAACAAACAAACGAAAAACGAATTATACAATGGACTTTGGGGACTTGTGCGGAAGCGTGGAAGAGGGTGAGGTATAAAAGACTACACATTGAGTGCAGTGTACACTACTCAAGTGATGGGTTTACTAAAACCTCAGAAATTAGCACTAAAGAACTTATTCATATAACCACATACTACCTGACCTGTTCCCCAAAAACTATTGAATTTTTTTAAACTGTATTCAAATAAAATAAAATAAAATAAAACCAATCAGCATATGTAAAAGTACATATGAAGTGCAAGAAATAATACCAATGTAAATATGATCATGCTAATCTCTAGAGCAGCACTTCTTAGATTAAGGGATGTGACCTTTCTCTTAAGGTTTAGGGCATGTGTTCATTCTATTCGTCTCCCCTCCTGGTCTCTGTGGAAGCTCTTCCACTGTAGAAGGGATCCTGCTTTCTAAAGACCCAGACACAGAATATGCAGCCACTCAGGGGCATGACAAACCAAAGAATTCTTTTTTTTTTTTTTTTTTTTTTTTTGAGACGGAGTCTCGCTCTGTCGCTCAGGCTGGAGTGCAGTGGTGTGGTGCAATCTCAGCTCTCTGCAAGTTCTACCTCCCGGGTTTACACCATACTCCTGCCTCAGCCTCCTGAGTAGCTGGGACTACAGGCACTTGCCACCATGCCTGGCTAATTTTTGGTATTTTTAGTAGAGACGGGGTTTCACTGTGTTAGCCAGGATGCTCTCGATCTCCTGACCTCGTGATCCGCCCGCCTCGGCCTCCCAAAGTGCTGGGATTACAGGCGTGAGCCACCGCACCCAGCATCAAAGAGTTCTTGATACAAAATGTTAATGTGGGGTAACTAGCTGACATTTTCTTCTGTTCAAAAAGGAGCCAGTTCTTTGCTAATGCCAAAGTTACATCATGAAGATTTTGCAATATCCTCTACATATCATTTAGGAATCATTTGACACCTATTTAACGCTCATAATGAAGTCTCAGTTTCATAACCTAATCAAGGCAAACTGCTACTACACATCAGTGTTATGACGCTCTTCCAGTAAATCACCACCTGGGCGCCACATGTTAGGTGAGTTACATCAACACGTTGCAGAAGGCAGTAATGACCATACCCCAGTAGACTACGTCTTAATGCCATACATTCTGAGAAAGTTTTTAAAAAAAACTGTAAGTCACAATAAAATGAGCCTTAAAAATGAAATGTTTTACCTTTTCAGAATAAATGTTTATGGTCTTTATAGACTTTCCCAAAGATTTCCAATTCCTGTAGGCTCTCTTTAGATTCATAACAAAATTATCCCAAAATAACAATTTACGTAAGTGGCAAGTTTGGCCGGGCACAGTGGCTCAAGCCTGTAATCCCAGCACTTTGGGAGGCAGAGGTGGGTGGATTACCTGAGGTCAGGAGTTCAAGACCAGCCCGGCCAACATGGTGAAAACCCATCTCTACTAAAATACAAAAATCAGCCGGTGGTGGTGGCACATACCCCTAATCCCAGCTATTCAGGAGGCTGAGGCAGGAGAATTGCTTGAACCCAGGAGGCGGAGGTTGCAGTGAGCTGAGATCGTGCCACTGCACTCCAGCTTGGGTGACAGAGCAAGACTCCGTCTTGTGGGAAAATAAAATAAAATAAAATAAAATAAAATAAAATAAAAGTGGCAGGTTTATTCATTACAGGCTTATAGTTCTTCCTCAAAACACAACGAGTCAAAAAAAAAAAAAAAAAAAAAAAAAAAACACAACGAGTCCCATTTTCTGCCATATTCATACTGAAAAGTGTGGTCAAGTTTTTCGTAAGTCTGGTGGGGCCGTCGTTATATGATGGCTTTAGAAATTCTTGACTGGAAACCTAAGACTCCTAATTAAAGCTCAAAGATCCAGAGTGAGTAATTTGCAGAAAACAGCTCACAAAAAATAGCTGCTAACTGAATGAAACCCTGGGAAAATAGTCTACAAAACAAAAAACAAAACAATCAGGATTATAAAAACTGATTTAGTACATTCATGAATCCATCACTCAAAAAATGAAATCATGAGTTAAGTGAATGCTTGTAATATTTTACATGTTTTGAAATAAGTAAACTATTCAAAAGCTCTCTTATGTTATTGTGTCACTTAGACCGACACATAAAAAAACCAAAAATAGCAATGTGGGTACCATTTAAACAGAAAATTTTTATTACAAGTATTTTCTTGCTTTCACAAAATCTTGGCTATTCAAAAGCATTCCTATTTTCTCTCTTTTTTTCTTTCTTTTTTGTTCTGTTTTGTTTTGTTTTGACACAGTGTCTTGCTCCATCACCCAGGCTGGAGTACAATGGTGCCATCACAGCTCACTGCAGCCTCAACCTCATGGGCTCAGGGGATCCTCCTGACTCAGGCTCCCAAGTAGCTGGGACTATAGGTACATGCCTGGTTAATTTTTAAAATTTTTTTTGTAGAGGTGTGGTCTCTCCATCTTGCTCAGGCCAGTCTTGAACTCCTGACCTCAAGCAATTCTCCTGCCTTGGCCTCCCAAAGCACTGGGATTACAGGAGTGAACCACTGTACCCAGCCCTTTTCTCTTGCAAGTATAGAAAATATTTTAAACACATATTTCTCGATATGTAATCTAAAGGTTAATACTTTGAAGCAATTTATGTATTTATTTTTAAGCTACATATTAAAAAGGGCATATTACCTCAATCAAATCAACTGCACTCCAGCCTGAGAGACAGAGCAAGACTCTGTCTCAAAAAAAAAAAAAAAAAAAAAAGTCAAAAAAAAAAAAAAAAGTCAATCGATCTTAAACATGCAGAATCAGAACATCATCCCTTCACTTAAAAACGAAAAATTAGTGACGCAGTGGTTCACACTTGTAATCCCATCACTTTGGGAAGTTAAGATGGGAGGACTGCTTGAGGCCAAGAGTTCAAGACCAGCCTGTGCAACAAAAAGAGACTCCCATTGCTAGAAAAAATTAGAAAAATATAGTAAGTTGAGTGTGGTAATGCGCGCCTGTAGTCTCAGCTACTGGGAGGCTGAGGCAGGTGGATCCCTTGAGCACAGGAAGGCGAGGCAGCAGTGAGCCTTGATCATACCACTGCACTCCAGCCTGGGTGACACAGGGAGACCCTGTCTCTGAAAAATTAAAAATTAAAAATTAAAAAGATTAAAATAAAGACATATTAATTCATATTCTAACTAAAGAGATTCAACTATTGTTAGTAGTTAATAATAACTCATTTTTTTTTTCTTTTGAGACAGAGTCTTGCTCTGTCACCCAGGCTAGTGTACAGTGGCACGATCTCGGGTCACTGCAGCATTGGCCTCCCAGGTTCAAGCAATTCTCCCTGCTGCAGCCTCCCAACTAGCTGGGATTACAGGTGCCCACTACCACACCCGGCTAATTTTCGTATTTTTAGTAGAGACAGGGTTTCGCCACGTTGGCCAGGCTGGTCTTGAACTCCTGACTGGTGAGCCACCTGCCTCAGCCTCCCAAAGTGCTGGGATTACAGGCGTCAGCCACCACACCCAACCAATAATTCACATTTATGAACTGTTCATCGTATGTCATGCACAGTTCTCATTATTTATTTATTTATTTTTGAGAAGAGGTCTCGCTGTGTCTTCCAGGCTGGAGTACAGTAGTATGATCTTGGCTCACTGCAACCTCCACCTCCTGGGTTCAAGCGATTCTCCTGCCTCAGCCTCCCGAGTAGCTGGAATTACAGGCGCCTGCCACTATGTCCAGCTAATTTTTGTATTTTTTGGTAAAGATGGGGTTTCACTATGTAGGCCAGGGTGGTCTCGAACTCCTGACTTCAGGTGATCCACTGCCTTGGCCTCCCCAAATGCTGGGATTACAGGCATGAGCCACTACACCCCGCCTTTGTTCTTGTTATTTAAATAGTCCTCATGAGAACCCAGTGATGGGGTGGCTGTCCAGCTCAGTTTACAGATAAGGAAACTGAGGTACAGAATAATTAAATAACTCACCCAGGTCACATGTCCAGTAAGGGCTGAAGCCACAATTTGAACTCAAACAATCTAAAATAGTTCCTTTGCTCTTAACTACTTTACTATTCTACCTTTCAGTTTTCTAAGAGACATTCAATTAACTTTGTTTGTTTCTAAATGTTTTAACTCACAGATTAAGGTTGTTACTCTTCTCTTTCAAAACTTTTTTTTAAAGACTGGGCATTTCCAAACAAGGAATGCTACAAAGTTGCTAATGGTTTATTTTACAAAGGAGATCTTTAAATTCCTACCAAAACAAAGACAAACTCGTATAGCAAAGATACATATTCTTGAACTAGAATATTCCTTTCCTCTACAAATAATTTAATGTTGAAACACTATATTTTTAAAGCGCACGCGCGCACACCCGCGCGCGCGCGCACACACACACACACACACACACAAACAGCACATAAACATGTTTTAGGTCTAGGTTAAAAAAAAAATTGTTGGCTGATAGCAAGACCAATACAAAATTATTATTAAACTCAACAAAGTCAAGGGTGTTTAGGATAAATTTTAAAGGAAACTAGGTCTTACTGGATTAAGGGAAGTTCAAAAAAAAAAAAAAAGGGCGGGGAGTGGGTAACTAGGGCTCGGGGATATCCCAAGATTTCTTATTCTGCTCCTCAATGGCTCTTTACTTAAAAATCGTGTTATTCTCATAATGCATTTCTTTTCTTTCTTATGACCTCATGCTAGGCGAAAGAATGAAGCCACAACCAGGCAGAGTGATGGGTGGACACATGGAAACTTCCTCACTCACTACTTGCTGCAAAACGAAACTAGTAAATAGTGAATTGAAACATCAAAATCAACCACGAATAGAACTTGTATGAGACACCCAAGGAGAACTGCAACGTATCTCTGTGAACACAGAGAACCTTAGTCTGAAGAGCAAACATAAATACAAATATATTTCCGTTTTCACCTATCAACTTGAAAAGCAAACATAAATACAAATACATTTCCATTTTCACCAATCATGTTGAAAGCCATAGAGGAGCCTTTCAGAAAAGAAAAAACTACTATTACGGAAAGGAAAAACTACCCCTTTCTCAAGCGTTTGTCTTCTGAGTCTCAGAGCTACCATAATGCCTGGATATCCAGTCTCCAGGATGGAGACGTCTGTATTACATGACTTGACATGGCAGGAAAGAGACAAGATAGGTTATCTCTATGAGGCGTCTCTCCTCATAAAGAATTAATGCTGCCCAGTGAAACACTTCAGAGAGCAAAAGAAGGGATGTTCGAGATCTGGCTAGGAGCAAAGCTAATGAGGAACAGACCTACCATTTTCAGGTCTTGTTACAAACGTGAATTAATAAATAGATGAGCATATCATTTGAAAAATGACAATTTATGCAGTCACGAAAATACATTTTATCTCAAAACTAGTCTGAAGGTTTAGTTAATTCATGTAGTCTTAGTCCGTACTCACAGGTGTTAAATGGTATCACTGACTGTGAGAGTCAGTCTTTGTCCATTTAGATTCACTCGTTTGAGACCAATTTCATTTTTACTAATGACAAGAATGTGTGTCAACCACGGGTAGGCACATCATCTATTACAGTGGGATTAGGACAGTCAAATCTTAAACAGGAAGCAATCAGGTAGCATCACAGCACGCTTAAAAAGGATACATTAGATAAATGATAGTTTTCCTCTTACATCCTTTGTAAAATTGAGCTATTGATTTGCAAACGAATCAATTTGCATTGACTACATATTTCCCACTATTTCACTGTACTCTACAATTAGCTTTTAAAAGAAAGATTTAAAGATCTTACAGTGGTGTGTATATTGTTATACATAATAATTCCCCCTCCCCCTTTTTTTTTTTTTTTTCTTTTTTTGAGACGGAGTCTCGCTCTGTCGCCCGGGCTGGAGTGCAGTGGCCAGATCTCAGCTCACTGCAAGCTCCGCCTCCCGGGTTTACGCCATTCTCCTGCCTCAGCCTCCCGAGTAGCTGGGACTACAGGCGCCCGCCACCTCGCCCGGCTAGTTTTTTGTATTTTTTAGTAGAGACGGGGTTTCACCGTGTTCGCCAGGATGGTCTCGATCTCCTGACTTCGTGATCCGCCCGTCTCGGCCTCCCAAAGTGCTGGGATTACAGGCTTGAGCCACCGCGCCCAGCCAATAATTCCCCCTTTTAAGGAACCATATTCTATCAGTATAGAGAGACAGGTATATAAATATTTATACATATATACATAGATAGGTACTTTTTTTCTTTTTTATTTAATAAGAATTACAGATGAGGTCTCACTATGTTATGCAGACTGGTCTAACTCCTGGCCTCAAGCGATCCTCCAGCCTTGGCCTCCCAAAGTGGTGGGATTACAGGCATGAGGCGCTGTGCCTGGCCACTTTTTCCTTTAGAAAGAAAGAAAATCAGCTGGGCTTGGTGACTCACGCCTGTAATCCCAACACTTTGGGAGGCCGAGGCAGGCGGATCACGAGGTCAGGAGATCGAGACCATCCTGGCTAACATGGTGAAACCCCGTCTCTACTAAAAATACAAAAAATTAGCCGGGCGTGGTGGCGGGCGCCTGCAGTCCCAGCTACTTGGGAGGCTGAGGCAGGAGAATGGTGTGAACCCAGGAGGCGGAGCTTGCAGTGAGTCGAGATCGTGCCATTGTATTCCAGCCTGGGCGAGAGCAAGACGAAAGAAATAAAAGACAGAAAGAGAGAGAGAGAAAGAGAGAAAGAGAGAAAGAAAGAAAGAAAGAAAGAGACAGACAGACAGACAGGAAGGAAGGAAGGAAGGAAGGAAGGAAGGAAGGAAGGAAGGAAGAAAGGAAGAAAGGAAGAAAGAAAGGAAGAAAGGAAGAAAGGAAGAAAGGAAGGAAGAAAGGAAGGAAGAAAGAAGGGAAGAAAGAAAGAAAAAGAAAGAAAGAAAATCACAAGACATACGACATCTCTAAAATGTCTTGTATTAACTCAGCCCACTCTAAGCATAAAAGAATTATCAAAAGAAAGTTACCATCGAGCAGTCTTGATTACTTTAGACACTGCACAAAGTGTTGGGCCTCAGGAAGCCAGAGGACAGGTAATGACATGACGCACAAACATCTGGTTAGAGCTCTCACCATCCCTGCCTGGATCACTAGAGTAGTCTCCTTCCTTCCAACCTCACTGCCACCCCATTGCCTACAAAAGTTACTTTTCCGGCAGGGCGGGCGTGGTGGCTCACGCCTGTAATCCCAGCCCTTTGGGAGGCAGGCAGATCACCTTAGGTCAGGAGTTCAAGATCAGCCTGGACAACATGGTGAAAACCCATCTCTAATAAAAATACAAAAATTAGCTGGGTGTGGTGGCGGACCCCTGTAATCCCAGCCACTTGGGAGGCTGAGGCAGGAGAACCACTTGAACCTGGAAGGCGGAGGGTGCAGTGAGCCGAGATCGCACCACTGTAACTCCAGCCTGGGCAACAGAGTTTGACTCACTCAAAAAAAAAAAAAAAAAAGAAAAAAGAAAGAAAGAAAGAAAAAGAAAGAAAATGAATGAAAAAAGTTACTTTTCCAAAACACAGAAGTAATTAGGTCCCATGCCTGATAGCCTCTTTCACCGGCAACCACAAACCTTATCCAGCCACATCAACACCCATATCTGGGAGATCTGTGCCCTTCCACCTTTGTCCCTCTTTGCTCTGCGGGGAAGGGCCCTCCTCGCACCTTCCTTTTTATCCCTCTCACTAGAAAAGAACTCTCTGGGAACTCCTACTTATCCCTCAGGGCCCAAATCCAAAGGTCTGTCTGGTAGTGGCCCGCCCAGACACTCCCGGGCTGTGATCCTGAGGGAAGGGATCCCACCACCTTCCGGGCGCTCTGCCCACCATCCTGTGAAGTTGGGTCTGTACTCAGCGACCGACCGTGGGGCTGAGGCTTTTGCAGCAAAACTAACCCTTTGTAGAAGTCAAGGGTAGGTATTGCTAATAGCTCAATAACTTAAACAAACAAACAAAAATTAGCAGCCATTAAATGTCTGAATGAGATGTGTAAAAGAATGAACTATATACAATTGCAAATGGAAGTCGGTTTCAGGGAAATGCATGATTCAACTTTCAGCTTCCCTATCTACCATCTGCATGACTTAGGACACAGACATTTACATCTAAACTGTAAAACGAGGACAAGAATATTCACTGGCCACACCTCCTACGAGGATCAAGTAAGAAAATGTATGCGAAAGACCCAGCACAGCCCTGGGACTCTACACAGGAGCACGGCCTCCCGCTCAGTCCCCACAGAGCTGCATGCAAAGGACCTCAGTAAGAAGCCAGGTGGCAGAGGGAAGGGTTGTATGGCTGAGCAAAAGAAAGACAAGGTAGAGAACAGCAAATAAAGGCAGAGAGGCAGGAGAAGGGAATTATGGAAGAAGGTCGCTTAAGCTCAAGGCGTCTCCTTTAGCAGGAAAAGATTCGGCAACCCCAACCAAAATTATCAAAGCCGGCCAGGCGCAGTGGCTCATGCCTGTAATCCCAGCACTTTGGGAGGCCCAGGTGGATGGCCAGGGATTCAAGACCAGCCTAAGCCCTGTCTCTACTAAAAATACAAAAATTAGCCAGGCGTGATGGCAGACGCCCGTAATCCCAGTTACTTGGGAGGCTGAGGCAGGAGAATCGCTTGAACGTGGGAGGTAGAGGTTGCAGTGACCGGAGATTGCACCACTGCATTCCAGCCTGGGAGACAGAGTGAGACTCCTTCCCAAAAATAAATAAATGAATACATAAAATTATGAAAGCCACTGACTTAGTCTTTGGCAAAGAAGTGAACATCCATACGCCTGAGTTCTGCCTCCTCTCGGTTACCTTGAGCAAGTCTTTTACACCCAGAAGCCTTCCAAACCCTCCTCTCTAAATGAGAGTTGAGGGTGCATTTCCAAGGGCGCTTCAGTCCCTTCCACTATATACAATAACCCTGCAACCTCTGCACATAGAAAGGCCACAAGGCTTTCTTCAGTGCGCTAAAAGGAACATCATAAAATTAAGATGAAGTCAGAATATTTGAAATGGGCTTGACTCTCAAATTCCAAGACGTAAAATTAACTAAGTCATTAGCTGATAGGCACAACTCAGGACACCTCCCAAGAGAACAAGTAAATGAACTGCTTTCAAAGGAGTGAGCATTTTAAGATCCCCTCAGGATCTCACTAACATCTCCCCTTCCCCCACACTTGGCCTAAAACAACAAAGGAAAGGAGGGAGACATTACATTTTGTTTGTTTGTTTTACGGGTTTTCTTGTTAATTTTTTAGGAATGGAGTAAATAGTAAGATAGGATGAATATAACAGTTCTGTGGACTGATGCATGCCTTTCTGCAGCTTGCACAGGAATTAAAGTAGGGGAAGGTTTGGAGTATCTCTATACAATGGATGTTTTCTAAGCATGCTGGGAAATGGGTGTAAATTGTAGAAACAAAGCAAAAACAGAGGAAATTTCAGGTTTGGGGGAGGTGCATCTTGCAGGATCCTGCAAACAATAGGCACTTACTAACCCCCTTCCCAGTTAACAAGCAGATTTAAAGGCTGGGCTTCGCCTTAGAAGTCCCCAAATCCTGTAGGCAGAAGCTGAAGAACCATGACAATTTACCAAATGGATAAATCAGTCCTGAAAAAAGGATCTAGCACACCTAACTGTATCTAACAACCTTAGCAATTCCTGCTTTTAAAAACAACCTCCCTCCCCTACCTAACAAAAGGAATGCTGTGTCTGCCAACTATGGAGTAAAGAAAAAAGGGTAAAATTCCACAGGATTCTAACTCAGTTTTGCGCTTCTCAATAGAAGTCTATATATGTCATAGGGAAAGGTGACATGCTTTGAAAACCCTGGCCTACCACATGTTGTAGTGTTAGTGAAAAGAATGGTACATTTCACAAGAACACCAAGGTTTCACAGCCCAGGGCTTACAAACATGTTGCTTACAAACATGTTGCAATTTACCATTCGTTTCCAGTGGAAGCACAGGGATTTTAATTTGCATGATGAAACTGCCCAAAATGTAGTTTCAGCCAGAGCAGAATTTATTCACATCTTTGTAAATACACCCCATTATATTACAGCAGGCACATGTGTCTTGACAAAACAATGTTTTGATGTGATTCCTGCATTTAAGAAATACATACTTTTTTTTTTTTTTTTCCTTTTTCATTCAACAAAGCCATGTTCTCAGCACCCAGTTAAGTCAGGAGCACTGGAGATAGAAAAATGAGTAAGACACTGACCCTGCCCTCCAGGCACTCACAATCTAGTAATTTTTTTTTTTTTTTTTTTTTTGCAAGCTTGTTTCCTCTTAATTCGATATCCATTTATATATTCACTTATTAGAATTTATTTATTCCAGCACTGCTCAAACATTTTCATGCTGTAAATTATACTATTATTTCTTTTCTAAATGAGCACTTTGTTAACAATTATCTGAAAGCAACTATTTGGTACTTAACTGTGCATGGACTGAATTAATCTAAATGCAAAATGTGTCCTAATGAACTCAAACAACCATCCTGTATTTACTGAGATCCATGACTCTGGGGCAATACTTTCACTGGGTTATAATCAACAAAATCCCCTGGGGGACAACTGCTCAATAGTGCTCATTCACCTAAAAATGTTTTTACCTACTAAGCTGTGAGTTGTGTCATTTCAAATTTCCACACACAGTATTGATAGGCTGTGTGGTTTGATTTCCACAATCAGAAGAATCTGAAAAAGTAAAATAGAACTGTGTCTGAAATCTGTTAAGGATAATGTTCAGACGTGTAATTTCCTGACTACCTCTACTCTCCTCTTCAAATTCAGTATGGAAAAAGAATCTTGTAAGTCACATTTTACTTAAAACACACAGGATTTCTAAACATACTGAATTACATTTCTACTGAGTTCATCTGAGATAGTTAGCTAACTATGGAGCGTCATGACATCAGGATCCCTACTGGTGGGGCCAGCGACTGGGGACAAGTCTAACATTGTCACTAACAAGGTATGTGCCATTGGCCAAGTCACTTCACCTGTCTAGATTGATAGACGATTGCAAAATCTCATATTTTAAATAAAAAAGGAAGGAAATGGTGTCTCTTGTTTCAGCGAGAATAAAGTCAACTGTCAATTTTGTGTCTTCATGTATTTCCCCGAAGACGCAGTTTGTATAAACACTTGGATGACAGCTTTCCCTCTCTTTTAGCCTAGTGTCTCCCTACAAGGCATCTACAAAGGAGCAGTAAGCCATGTCTTCCTCCGAATTTTACTAAGGAACAATCTCCATGCCCATTTACCCCAGATAAACAAGGGGAAAACAAGAGCAGACACAGCCTGTCTGGGACAGGCTTCACGTTCTTCCCAGCCTGATACTGAATGATTAGCTGAGGTACATATTTTCTTTGCTCCTGCATCTGCCCTTTCAATAGCAGGTTTGAGCTTCTGAAGCCCCACCCCATCTTTTAACTCAGCCAAAGAACACTTGACTACAACTGACCCAACAGTGCTGGAATCTGCCAGGGAAGGGAAAGCAAATCTGCAGAAAATGCCACCGGCCAACCCTCTTCCCCAAAAGAACCCTCAGCCCAACTTTCATTTCAGCAGGCCACTGACCCTCCCCGCCCCCAGCCCAATGCCCTAGAGTAAGGGATACAATGGGATATTATCAAACCAATTTCCTCAGTGACTGAAAACTTAGAGCTGGGTCTAGGCAAGAAATAACAAGATAACTTAAAAACAGTCTATAGGCCGGGCGCGGTGGCTCATGCCTGTAATCCCAGCACTTTGGGAGGCCGAGGTGAGCGGATCACGAGGTCAGGAGTTCGAGACCAGCCTGGCTAACATGGTGAACTCCCGTCTCTAATAAAAATTCAAAAATTAGCCAGGCATGGCATTGCGCGCCTGTAATCCCAGCTACTCAGGAGGCTGAGGCAGGAGAATTGCTTGAACCCAGGAGGCGGAGGTTGCAGTGAGCTGAGATTGTGCCACTGCACCCCAGCCTGGGCAACACAGCAAGACTCCATCTCAAATTTTAAAAAAGAAAGAAAAAAAGAAAAAAACAGTTTATCACAACTTTAAAATGTCCATTGGGTTTTCTGGAACTTCAGTGAAGGATCATATTCACCTGTATAGTTCAGAAAATGCAAAAACAAAACCTTTTAAATCTAAAATACATATTAGATGTAGGTATATTATATATATATGCTATATGTAGTATGTAAATGTACACTGTATGCATATTTATATACATTTTTCAATACTGGAGAGTGACAAGAGCAGATAGAAATCTTTAACCAACCCTCGCTGGTTCTCTGTACAGTAAGAATCATAAATACCAATGGTCACCTGAAAATGGAGTAACTGGGCTTTTAGCATGTCTAGAAGGAAGAGACAGGAGACTGTTTGAAGGAAACAAACAAACAAAACCTGAAAGAGAGCTACATTTACTGAGGCTCTACTATATGCTAGACAGTCTGTTGAGTACTTGATACACACATCAACCCAGCTAAATCTCAGAAACCCCAAGAAGCAAGTCTTCTTGTCTTCAATTTTCAGGTAACGAAATTGAGGATCAGAGAGGTTGAATAAGTTGACCAAGATCATGTAAACAGTCAGTTGGAGAGCTGGCATTTGGCCTACTATAACTGAAGCCCAAGAGTTTAATCACTGTGCTAAAAACTGTGCACGGTTTATCATTCCCAAAGAAGAACTTCTTTCACTCCATCTCCTCCCATTCAAAAAATATAAGATCTCAAAGCAAATCTAGAGCCTCTTCCGATAGTCTTTTATGTATGGATTAAGATATCTGACTGTAATAACCCTCACCCATCCGATTCCAGTCTACCTGCCTAACTAGAGCTCCACCAAAGCAAATCTATTACTTCCCCAAGGTATTCAACCCTGAGCAGGTTAAAACTTCATCCTCCATACAGAAGTACTGCTTCCCAGAAACTATGCCAAATCCAGGGGCGGTTTTAGTCACTGGACATTTCAAAATACATGACAGCACAGATTTAGCAAAATAAGTCCTATTGTTTTAGCCCCAAACATATAAAACAAATATCTTGTAACTCCACAAACTGAAAAACTGCAAAAAAAAGTAGGTGAACATTTTGGTAGTTCTGAGTAAGGAAATGTTTGTTTTCCCTCTTGTGGTCACACAACAAATGGTGAAGAGATAAACATCAGTAACATCAGCCTTTTCCCTAATCCAGCATCAACCAAATATTTATTTACAACTACTCTTTGAAGGCTTCTTCTTTCTCGCCTTTTCCACACCAACATCTGAGCAGGTGTCCCAGATTAAATTGCTGAATATCATACCCGATTGTTGAAAAAATACCTTTTGACGGGACCTGTGGCTGGTTATTTTTTAATTAGGGTTTGAAACCCTATACCGTGTGTATTTAGCACCCTAAGAACTACAGCCAGAGAAGGACGCCTCTGCGGAGTGGGTTGCCCAGTGGGTGGGCGAGAAGGGAGCCCCGTCTTCAGAGGGGCTGCTGCGAACTGCGCTTCCTGCGCCGCCCCCTCCCCAGGTAACTCACCAGGATGCCCATCACATCGGTCCAGAGTTGGGAGAACGCCTCGGACGTGCCAGCGCCAGGCTCGGGCTCCGGTTCTGGCCCCGGCGCGGGCTCGGCCTCCGGCTCGGGCCCCGGGCCAGCCGCTCCCGCGTCCTCCATGGCAGTGTCCCGCGCGCGGGCCGTGCGTCCAGGTCCCCGCGGCGCCCTCGCCCAGCACCCGCGCGCAGCCGGCCTGGATGCCGGGTCCCCGCCCGCGGCGTCACCGAGCCGCGCCCCCGCGCTGCATGCCCCGGCGGCCCCGGCCACCCCGCGGGGGCCCCTCGCAGGCGCCCACACCTCGGCTCTAGGTGGCCACGGGCTGCGCGACTGACAACTCCAGAAACTTTCCAACCCCGCTCCGCGCAGCAACAGGGTAGCAGGAGGAAAAGTCCGCACCACTGAGTTGTACGGCGGGGAATTCGCTCGGCCCAGAAGCAATTAAACCCACTGCAAAGGCGTTTCTTCCTGTTACGGGAACCAACTAAGTAAGGCACGCGACTCGTTCGTTCTAGCAAGTCTTGGCAGGACCCTGCAGGGGTGGCCGCGGCGCCTCGGTATCTTGGAGGGAGCTCCCCGGGACCCCTCTCTTCAAAATGAGCTCTTCCAGCTCCACATGACTCTCCCCTCGAGGCTAAAGAAAGCGTTTAGCAACAAAAGGTGCTCTGATGTCAGGCTCTTTGCATGGAAATGAGCCTCGGACAGGAGAACAAATCGCCTGTTGAAAGAGCAGCCGCGCCGCGGTCTCCGGCCCGCACAAGTTTCCAATCACGCTATTCACGGAAACGCTTTTGGTCACGGAAACCCGAGAAAGTTAATCTTTAAGCGACTGCCGCCCAAAGGCTTCACAAGTAGTCCGTGTCGCCACAATGCACACCTCGCCCCTCGTGAAGTCAAGCAACCCAAGGAATTACAACCCTGCCTCTGCCAGCCAAGAATTCTCTGCAAAACGAGTGTGAAAGCTTGGGCACGAGCCATTGTTTGGATCATTTTTTATGAGTGGGTGCATTTTGGCTCCCGAATGCCCACAATGGCATGCATTGCTAGGGCTTTCGGCTAATTAGGGGAAATGGGCTTTGGGTTTTAATTATTCCTTTACATTAGGGACACAGGGAAGGGCTATTTTCGAAACTAAATTCAAATGACTGTGCAGCCACTCAGCCTACACACACTTGGGGCCCTGTGTGTGTTTTTCCAAGGAGAAGCTCCAGGACGGATTTATTTTATAAGGGAAATAGCCCTGGAGAGGTGATTTTCCCTTTTGTGATTCTGCCTTTCAAAACCACTCAGAGTTTTCCTGGAAGGTGACAATGCACGTCACATTCGATTTGGTGATTGAGCACTTTTGAAACAGTTAAGAAACCACATGGAGTTTGCTCCTCTGTTAGGACCTTGTGGTTTAAAAGAAAAAAAAAAAAGTGAGGTGCCCCAGCGAGAGTGTCCTTGCTTGTTTTGAGGCCTCTCCTGTGTCTTGTTGATTGTGAGGGTTTTTTGTTTTGTTTTGTTTTGTTTTCCTTCTGAGTCCACTAAAAGAAAGGGGGTAACAGCATGTCCTTGAATTCCGCTTGCTCAAGCATTAAGTGCTGCGAGCACCAATCAATGCAATGGGTGAATAGTCCTTACAGGAATGTTCAAAATGTAAAAACATTTTCAAAAGTAACTAAATATAAACACAAGCCCTGATAATTTTTGTGTGTTTTTGGCTGGTGTGGGGGCTCACGCCTGTAATCCCAGCACTTTGGGAGGCTGAAGTGGGCAAATCACTTGAGGCCAGGATCTGAGACCAGCCTGGTCAACACAGCAAAACCCCGTCTCTACTAAAAATACAAAAAACAGAAACAAACAAACAAACAAAATAGCAAGAGTGCTGGAGCATGCCTGTAATCCCAGCTACTCAAGAGGCTGAGGTACGAGAATTGCTTGAACCCAGGAGGCAAAGGTTGCAGTGAGATCCTGCCACTGCACTCCAGCCTGGGTGGCAGAGGAAGACTCTCTGTCTCTAAAAAAAAAAAAAAAAAAAAAGAAAAAGAAAGAAAGAAAGAAAGAAAAAAATGTGTGTTTAAAAAATTTTTTTAGAGACAAGGTCCTGCTCTGTCACCCAGGCTACAATGCAGTGGTGCAATCATAGTTCACTGAGTAGCAGGGACCATAGGCACACTGCTCCACCAGACTAATTTTTTTTTTTTTTTTTTTTTTTGTAGAGACAGAATTTCTTGCTGTTGCCCAAGCTGGTCTCAAACTCCTGGGCTCAAGGGAGCCTCCCTCCTTGGTCTCCCCAAGTGCTGGGATTACAGGCATGAGCCACTGCACAGAGTCCCTGATGATAATGTTTGTGAAAGGAAACCAAAAGAATTATTACATTTCTCCTTAATAGCATTGAGGCATTTTGTTGAAGTAGAAAGAGCACTGAACTATATGAGTCAATACAGCCAAAGTCTTGTGCTCTCCTAGGCTGATGCCGGAGTTAGGCCAGATGGGTTTTCAAGGCTCCCTCGTGCTCTGTGATACTTTGAATAAAAATAAATTCAGTTAAAGCTGATGAGTTTTTTTTTAATTGTCATTTCTATAAAGAAATAAATATAAGTAAATGATAGGAAAAGATAAATAGCCTTTATAGTTGACCGTATTGGTATATTTCAATTTATTCACCATGTGATACTTTTTTTTTTTTTTTTTTTTTTTTTTTTTTTTTTTTTTTTTGAGACAGAGTCTTGCTCTGTCGTCCTGTCACCCAGGCTGGAGTGCAGTGGCATGATCTCGGCTCACTACAACCTCCGCCTCTCGGGTTCAAGAAATTCTCCTGCCTTAAATTTAAGAAGATGCAGAGGACTGTGCTGCTTCCAAGAGGCAGCCTGTTCTCTGCATAAACACTTTCCAGCAAATGACCAGCAAGGAGCCAGGCAAGCCGGGCAGTGGGGGCTGGGGATTAGGATGAAGCCTGACTCTCCAGCACCAATCCAGAATCATTTTCTTCTTGACTCATCAGATGACCTGGGGCAAAGCATTTGACATGGTGTTAGTTTCCCCATCCAAGATGAGGCAAGGTCACACTAATTGCCACCTGCTTCTTCACAGGTTATAGTATGTTTCAGGGTCATCTAAAGACATGTACAGTTTAGTGACAACACATACCCGCATCAGTGTAATTAAACTGGCCGGGCATGGTGACTCACACCTGTAATATCAGCACTTTGGGAGACTGAGGCAGGCACATCACTGAGGCCAGGAGTTCAAGACCAGCCTGGCCAACATGACAAAACCTCGTCTCTACTAAAAATACAAAACTTAGCCAGGCATGGTGGCACACACCTGTAGTCCCAGCTACTTGGGAGGCTGAGGCAGGAGAATCACTTGAACCTGGGAAGTGGAGGTTGCAGTGAGCCGAGATCGTGCCACTGCACTCACCCAGAACAACAGAGCGAGAGTCCATCTCAAAAAATATATCTATATAGATATCTATATAGGTATCTATATTTATAATTATATATCGATAGATAGATAGATAGATAGATAGATAGATAGATAGATAGATACAATTAAACCTTAGCCAGCATTTTGGCACTTATAGAAATCAACCTATTTTAGATATTTACCATGTTTTTCCTGGTGCTTCTTAATGGATAGGGAAATGAGATAATGTTTTTGGAGAAATGTTGATGCCTATACATAGAATGTGAAATTTGAGGCTGGGCGTGGTTGCTCATTCCTGTAATTCCAGCACTTTGGGAGGTCAAGGCAGAAGGATCATCTGAGGTCAGCAGTTTGAGACCATCCTGGCCAACATGGTCGTCTCTACTAAAAATACAAAAATTAGCTGGGCATGGCAGCAGGTGGCCTGTAGTCCCAGCTACTTTTTACTTACCAATTTCCATGTGTTAACTCAACATGATCTGATTACCACTCCCAAGATTGACTCTCTTCTCTTTTAGTTAATGTCACTTGTCAGTCCTTTCTGCTAAAAGTTCCTTCAAGGGCTTTTTATCTCTGTTTTTTTTGAGACAGAGTCTGGCTCTATTGCCCAGGCTGGAGTGCAGTGGCCCGATCTTGGCTCACTGCAATCTCCACCTCCCAGGTTCAAGTAATTCTCCTGCCTCAGCCTCCCGAGTACCTGGGACTACAGGTGCCTGCCACCATGCCTGGGTAATTTTTGGATTTTTAGTAGAAATGGGATTTCACCATGTTGGCCAGGCTGGCCTCAGCCTCCCAAAGTGCTGGGATTACAGACGTGAGCCAAGGCTCCTGCCCCTTCAGGGGCTTTTTAACAAAGTTGTCATTTCCTTATAAATAAATAGCCATCATCATCATCATCATCACAACTTCAGAGTCATATAGGGTATCATTTACCAAGAACGTTTTATATTAGAATTCTACCCCATGGAAATGGAAAAGGGCCTTGAAAAAGATCTAGGTCAAATCCTTCATTTTACAGATGAGGAAGTGGGCTCCAGAGAACTTGAATGATGAGTCCAAGTGAACACAGCTATGTGGGGCAGAATTAAAGTAAGAACAAACTGATTTATATTAACATCTTTTTTTTTTTCTTTTGAGATGGAGTCTCACTCTGTTGCCCAGGCTGTAGTACAGTGGCATGATCTTGGCTCACTGCAACCTCTGCCTCCCGAGTTCAAGTGATTCTCGTGCCTCAGTCTCCCCAGTAGCTAGGATTACAGGCGCATGCCACCACGCCAGGCTAATTTTTGTATTTTTAGTAGAGACGGGATTTCACCATGTTGGCCAGGCTGGTCTCGAACTCCTGACCTCAAGTGATCCGCCCACCTCAGCCTCCCAAAGTGGTGGGATTACAGGTGTGAGCCACTGCACCAGACCCAAACTGATTATTTTAAAAGTCCTTTCATCTGTATCATACTCCATTTGATTCCCACAAAGTTCTTCAAGGAATGGAAGTGTAGATACTCCATTGAAGATGGGTATACCAGAATCCTACTTCTCTTTTTCTCTTACCGTCAGGAATCTCATCCAGCTCATTGAAATCATCCTGCTGTGGGTGAGTGAATTCCAAGGAAAGTGATGTAGAAGATTTTTCTAGACTTCTAGTAGAGACCCAAAAGTTGATTTCAGAATCAATTCTGTGGCTCATAATAAACATTTATTGTCACAAATGAGTGAAAACTATTACCACAATGCATTCACTGAGAATATTGATAATGTAGCAATCTCTGTTACTTATTGAAAATTAGTCTCCATGATATTGTTGCACAGGTAAATGTACAGCACATATATACATATACACACACATATACAGATAAATGTTTACACTGGCTTGCTTTGTAAAAACTTGTTCTTAGGGCCAGGCACAGTGGCTCACACCTGTAATTCTGGCACTTTGGGAGGCCCAGGCAAGGGGATCACCTGAGGTCAGGAGTTCAAGACCAGTCTGGCCAACATGGTGAAACCTCGTCTCTAAAAAATACAAAAATTAGGGGCCAGGCACGGTGGCTCACGCCTGTAATCCCAGCACTTTTGGAGGTCGAGGTGGGCAGATCATGAGGTCAGGAGATCAAGACCATCCTGGGTAACACGGTGAAACCCTGTCTTTACTAAAAATACAAAAAAATTAGCCAGGCTTGGTGGTAGGTGCCTGGAGTCCCAGCTACTCGGGAGGCTGAGGCAGGAGACTGTCTTGAATCCAGGAGGCAGAGCTTGCAGTGAGCTGAGATCGTGCCACTGCACTCCAGCCTGGGTGATAGAGACAGACTCTATCTCAAAAAAAAAAAAAAAAAATAGCTGGATGTAGTGGTGGGCACCTGTGGTCCTGGCTACTCGGGAGGCTGAGGCAGGAGGATCACTTGAGCCTGGGAGGCGGAGGTTGCAGTGAACCAAGATTGCGCCATTGTACTGCAGCCTGGCAACAGAGCAAGACTCTGTCCCAAACAAAACAAAACAAAACAAAAACTTGTTCTTACTGTGGGCCAGAATTACAAAAGTTAAAAAGCATTAGTCTACAAGTTCTGGGGTATTTAGAGTATAGGTTCAGCCTATTTAGGTCATTATGTCAATTTAAGAAACCTAACTAGTTTACTGCTGGGCATGGTTAAAGTAAGGTAAAATAGAGATGAGGCCTGAGTAATCCTGAGAAGACAAAACCACTTAGACCTTATAAGTGAACTCAACCTTTCTTGATTTGCACACATAAGGAAAACTTAACTTAAGCTAACTCTTAGAAATGCCTGTATTAGGCCGGGCGCGGTGGCTCAAGCCTGTAATCCCAGCACTTTGGGAGGCCGAGACGGGCGGATCACGAGGTCAGGAGATCCAGACCATCCTGGCTAACACGGTGAAACCCCGTCTCTACTAAAAAATACAAAAAACTAGCCAGGCGAGGTGGCGGGCGCCTGTAGTCCCAGCTACTGGGGAGGCTGAGCCAGGAGAATGGCGTGAACCCGGGAGGCGGAGCTTGCAGTGAGCCGAGATCGTGCCACTACACTCCAGCCTGGGTGACAGAGCCAGACTCCGTCTCAAAAAAAAAAAAAGAAATGCCTGTATTAAAGAAAAACAGGACTTAAGCTCAACCAATCAGAAGTAGCCAACAAACTTTTATAACTATGAACTTTCACAGGAGATTGATCAAATAAGGCAACTGTATAATTGTATCCAATCAAATGTTTTCTTTGCTTTACTTCTGTGTCTGTCCTATAAAAGCCTCCCCATAGATTCTCTTGGTGGAGTTCCTGAACCACTTCTGGTTAAAGCTGTCAAGTCCATGAAATGTTGTTTGCTCAAATAAACTCTTTTAAAATGTTTATCGTGCCTGCATTTACCTCTTTAACAGCAGTAAAGATATAGTTTCAGGGCTGGGCACAGTGGCTCATGCCTGTAATCCCAGAACTTTAGGAGGCCGAGGTGGGCAGATCACCTGAGGTTAGGAGTTCAAGACCAGCCTGGCCAACATGGTAAAACCCTGTTCCTACTAAAAATACAAAAACATTTAATTGGCGTGGTGTTGGGCACCTGTAATCCCAGCTACTCGGGAGGCTGAGGTAGGAGAATCTCTGAAACAGGGGATCTCGCAGTGAGCCAAGATCTTGCCACTGCACTCCAGCCTGGGTGACAACAGTGATACTCCATCTCAAAAAAAAAAAAAAGATACAGTTTCATGATAGAAAGCACAACTGTAATGAGGTCAAGACAAAGCTAGGTTTCCATTTTTATTCAAGTTTCTATAAGACATTGGGCGAGTTATTTATCTTATCTGTGAAATGGGAAAATTCCACCTATTTGATACAGTTGTTGTGAGGTTATCTGTGATGACACAGGCACCTTGATGAATTATAATTCATCATTATAAGCTTTCTCTTTTTACCCTCTTTTTGCTTTTCCTTCCCCCACCACTCATCCAGTGAGGCTACATCTATACATTGGAAATTTCCTTGTGTATACCTAGGTCTCTGTGATCATACAAAAGAGTCAGCTCCAGCTCTGGAATGCCATTGCTGAGGAATGGAGCTGGGAGTTTACCTCGGCTGGGGTGGGGCGGGGTGATTAGGACGCTTCAGTTTTCATAGTAAAAGTAGCAATAGCCGCAATAACCATCGCTGTCATCATTTATGGAATATCTACTCTCTGCCAGGCATTGAGCTGAGGTTTAGGTGTATTTCAGTGAAACTTTAACATTCCTCAAATGGAATTTATGATTTCCCACCATGATCCAACTCTCCCTCCCTGCTCCTTTCTTGCTTCAGTCTTCGGATATATCCATTCATTTATTCAAACTACCAACTTCATCCTTCCCTTCCCTCACCATCACTGCGATCTAAACCACAGGTAAGCCCTGCTGATTTGAATTCTTTTTTTTTTTTTGAGACAGAATCTCACTCTGTTGCCCAGTCAGGAGTGCAATGGTGCAATCTCGGCTCACTGCAACCTCCGCCTCTGGGGTTCAAGCAATTCTCCCTGCCTCAGCTTCTCGAGTAGCTGGAATTACAGGCGACCACTATCATGCCCGGCTAATTTTTTTTTTTTTTTTTTTTCTGAGACGGAGTTTTGCTTCTTGCTCTGTTGCCCAGGCTGGAGAGCAGTGGTGCAATCTCAGCTCACTGCACCCTCTGCTTCCCCGGTTCAAATGATTCTCCTGCCACAGCCTCCCGAGTAGCTAGGATTACAGGCACATGCCACCACACCTGGCTAATTTTTGTATTTTTAGTACAGACAGGGTTTCACCATGTTCGCCAGGCTGGTCTCAAACTCCTGACCTCAGGTGATCCACCTGCCTCAGCCTCCCAAAGTGCTGGGATTACAAGCGTGAGCCACCATGCCCAGCCTCAAATTCTTTTTTTTTTTTCCTTTTTTTTTTGAGATGGAGTCTCACTCTGTCATCCAGGCTGGAGTGCAGTGGCATGACCTCAGCTCACTGCAACCTCCGCCTCCCAGGTTCAAGTGATTCTCCCTACCTCAGCCTCCCGAGTAGCTGGAATTACAGGTGCCCGTTACCATGCCTGGCTATCTTTTTTTTTTTTTTTTTTGAGACGGAGTCTCGCTCTGTCGCCCAGGCTGGAGTGCAGTGGTGCGATCTCGGCTCACTGCAAGCTCCGCCTCCCGGGTTCACGCCATTCTCCTGCCTCAGCCTCCCGAGTAGCTGGGACTACAGGCGCCCACAACCGCGCCCGGCTAATTTTTTGTATTTTTAGTAGAGACGGGGTTTCACCGTGGTCTCGATCTCCTGACCTTGTGATCCGCCCGCCTTGGCCTCCCAAAGCGCTGGGATTACAGGCGTGAGCCACCGCGCCCAGCCTCTCTCTTTTTTTTTTTTTCTGAGATGGAGTCTCGCTCTGTTGCCCAGGCTGGAGTGCAGTGGCATGATCTTGGCTCACTGCAACCTCTGCTTCCTGGGTTCAAGTGATTTTCCTGCCTCAGCCTCCTGAGTAGCTAGGATTACAGGTGCGTGCCACCACACCTGGCTAATTTCTGTATTTTTAGCAGAGATGGGGTTTCACCATGTTGGCCAGGCTGGTCTCGAACTCCTCACCTCAGGTGATCTGCCCGCCTCGGCCTCCCAAAGTGCTGGGATTACAGGCGTGAGCCACTGTGCCCAGCCTTGAATTCTTAAACTAGGCCAAAGTCATCCACTTCCCTTCACCTCCATTACCACCACTGGAGACCACACTGCTATCATCTCTTAAGATATTTTATCACCAGGCGCAGTGGCTCACGCCTGTAATCCCAGAACTTTGGGAGGCCGAGGTGGGCAGATCACGAGGTCAGGAGATCAAGACCATCCTGGCTAACATGGTGAAACCCCGTCTCTACTAAAAATACAAAAAATTAGCCGGTCGTGGTGGGAGGTGCCTGTAGTCCCAGCTACTCGAGAGGTTGAGGCAGGAGAATCAATTGAACCCAAGAGGCAGAGCTTGCAGTGAGCCAAGATTGCGCCACTGCACTCCAGCCTGGGTGACAGAGTGAGACTCCATCTCAAAAAAAAAAAAAAAAAAAGATATTTTATCTAGCTTGGTGCAGTGGCTTATGCCTGTAATCCCAGCACTTTGAGAGGCCAAGGCGGGTGGATCACCTGAGGTCTGGAGTTTGAGACCAGCCTCACCAACATGGAGAAACCCCATATCTACTAAAATACAAAATTAGCCAGGTGTGGTGGCGCATGCCTGTAATCCCAGCTACTGAGGCGGCTGAGGCCGGAGAATTGCTTAAACCCAGGAGACAGAGGTTGCAGGGAGCTGAGATGCACCATTGCACTCCAGCCTGGACGACAGAGTGACACTCCATCTCAACAACAACAACAACAACAAAAACAAAGATATTTTATCTAGAGCAGTGCTTCTCAAAGTACACACCCACAACTCAATCATTAGCATCACCAAGGAATTTGTTACAAAAGCAAATTTCCAGGCTCCACCTCAAGACTTCTACTGAGTCACTCTGGGAGTCGAACCACCAATTTGTTTTTTGATTTTTTGTTTGTTTGAGACAGGGTCTCCCTCTGTCACCCAGTCTGGAGTGCAGTGACTTGAACACCTGGGCTCAAGGGATCCTCCCACCTTAGCCTCCCAAGTAGCTGGAACTACAGGCATGCACCCCCATACCTGGCTAATTTTATTATTATTATTATTATTTTGTAGACACAGAGTCTCCCTATGTTGCCCGGGCTGGTCTCGAACTCCTTGGGCTAAAGCAAGTAATCTGTTTTTTTAACAAGTTCCCCGGAGGATAGTGATTAGTGCTCAAATTTGAAAGCCCCTGCAGACTATAGGTACGTCAGAGTAAGGAAGAGGAGCTGAGGAAATGTAAAATTTTAAAATAGAATACAGTGTATTAAAAATCTATGCCAGCAGATTGTTTTTATTTTTATTTATTCATGTAGTTTTTGGATGGAGTCTCGCTCTGTCGCCTAGCCTGGAGTGCAGTGGCACGATCTCAGCTCACTGCAACCTTCACCTCCTGGGTTCAAGGGATTCTCCTGCCTCAGTGTCTTAAGTAGTTGGGATTACAGATGCATGCCACCAAGCCCAGCTAATTTTTTGCATTTTTAGTAGAGACGGGTTTTTACCATGTTGGTCTGGCTGGTCTCGAACTCCTGACCTCGGTGATCTGCCTGTCTCAGCCTCCCAAAGTGCTGGAATTACATGCATGAGCCACTGCACCAGGCCTGTAGATTATTTGTAAAAACTCGCTGGCAAAATAGCTAACTTATCATGAGACAAGTTAATGAAGAAATCAGATATTTGGAGATATTTGGTTTTATCTTTTTTTTTTTTTTAAGCTCTGTTGAATTTGAGATACTTGGTTTTAAAGGGCAGACAATTAAATATTGAAATTAAAATGCATTTTCCCTAAGAATAGCATATGTTTTAGGAACACATTTTCATTTAAATACTTGTTATTTGTTACAGACGACAACAACACATTTTCTGCTTATAGCAGAGATTAAATCTGAAAGATTATAAATATTCCAATTTATTTTTCACCATACTCACTGTTGCTGAAATTGAGCAATGAAAGTAGATAAGCTCATTTAATTTTTGCCTACAGTCAGCAATCCTTTCTGGCATTCCTATGTGGGGCATTCCACAATGCCTTGGGGGAACTGACTTCAAGGAAAGACTGGTATGTTAAAACATTTTCCCTGTCACAAATTCACACCATTTTTTTTTCCACAAATGCCTTACAGGTGAGCCAAGCCCATGCTAAAGCATTACCCGTTAAAAAGCCCTTCATCAAGGAGTGTTTGGTGAAAGAAGTGGGAGAAGAGCTAAGAGCAAACTAAAAAGAAATTAAAACAGAATGCAGACAGAATAGGCCAGGGAAAGAAAGGAAATAAACCAAGTGAGGCTGTGGGGATGTAAATCCTTTTCTCTGGGCTGGGTAGGGCAGGGGGGCGCACATCTGTAATCCCAGCACTTTGGGAGGCTGAGGCAGGAGGATCACTTGAGCCTGGGAGTCCTAGATCAGCCTGAGCAACAAAGTGAGATCCCATCTCTACACAAAATTAACCAGGCACTATAGTATGTCCCTGTAGTCCTAGCTACTGGGGAGGCTGAGGTGGGAGGATCACCTGAGCCTGAGAGGTCAAGGCTGCAATGAGCCCTGATTGTACCACTGCAATTCAAGTTTTGCCACAAAGCGAGCAAAATTTTCTCTGAAATTTTTTGTTCTACTCTGATAGGCAATAGCCAGTTAGATTTTCATCTGTGTTGATGCTATGTGAAGGCCAAGTTCTGGCCAGGCGCGGTGGCTGACACCTGTAATCCTAGCAATTTGGGAGGCTGAGGTGGGCGGACCATGAGGTCAGGAGTTAGAGACCAGCCTGGCCGACATGGTGAAACCCTGTCTCTACTGAAAATTAGTGGGGCGTGGTGGCAGGAACCTGTAATCCCAGCTACTTGGAAGACTGAGGCAGGAGAATCGCTTGAACCCGGGAGGCGGAGGTTGCAGTGAGCCGAGACCGCGCCATTGCACTCCAGCCTGGGTGACAGAGTGAGACTCAAACAAATAAACAACAAATAAACAAACAAATAAACCAAAAAACAAGTTCTGCCTGGGAATTATTCCATTAATAATACCACAACAGGTATTTTATTATACACAGCAGGGTCAGACTAGATGATTTCTAAAGCCACTTGTAATTCTGAACTATGAAGATTCGGAAAAATTTGGTAACACATTACAGACAAGAAGCAAATTTCTGGCGAGATGTATACAGATGCCCATGAGGATCAAAAAAGTGGGGGCATCCCATACTGTTTAAGGCAGGAACCAAGAGACTTCAACTCACCATCAAGTTACTCCTGAATTAAGATGAGAACCGCCTCTCCTACAGAGAACGGTAAGATTATATGAAAGCCACCTGACAGGAGAAGAAAAAAAGGAAACACGGAGGGAAATGATCTTTAGAATCACACTTCCTGCTATTTCTCTTTTTTTGCTTAGGAGATACAAAAAATTAAACAGGGGCCGGGCGCGGTAGCTCACGTCTGTAATCCCAGCACTTTAGGAGGCCAAGGCTGGCGGATGACCCGAGGTCAGGAGTTCAAGGCCAGCCTAGCCAACATGGCGAAACACCGTCCCTACGAAAAATTAAAAAAATTAGCCGGTCGTGGTGGCGGGCCCCTGTAATCCCAGCTACTCGGGAGGCTGAGGCAGAAGAATCGCTTGAACCGGAGGTTGCAGTGAGCCGAGATCGTGCCATTGCACTCCAACCTGGGCGACAAGAGGGAAACTCCGTCTCAGAAAAAATAAAAAAGCCTTTCCTGTTAGGCGAGAGCTGCGCAACGCCAGGGTATCGGACGCCGTTTCTCACTTTCATCATATAGACAACAGCCCTGCTGCAAAGATCGTCAACGTACCTAAAACCCGAAGAACCTTCTGTAAGAAGTGTGGCAAGCATCAGCCTCACAAAGTGACACAGTATAAGAAGGGCAAGGATTCTTTGTATGCCCAGGGAAAGAGGCGCTATGATCGGAAGCAGAGTGGCTATGGTGGGCAGACAAAGCCAATTTTCCGGAAGAAGGCTAAGACCACAAAGAAGATTGTGCTAAGGCTGGAATGTGTTGAGCCTAACTGCAGATCCAAGAGGATGCTGGCCATTAAGAGATGCAAGCATTTTGAACTGGGAGGAGATAAGAAGAGAAAGGGCCAAGTGATCCAGTTCTAAACTTCGGGATATTTTTCTTCTGATTTTGAAGAGAAAATGTTGAAGCCCTAGAAAAACTACCTGAGGGAAAATAGTGATATTCTTATGCAATATAAATAAATAAATTAATTAATTAAATTAAATAAAAAAGTAAAAATAAAAGGGAATGTGTTAATAAGAGACCAGAAATTGTTAACTGTTTCCTAGTTATGCAAGAAAAGACTTAAAAGTGCAGCTGGGAAGTATCCACCAACCAAACTGATTTATCAATCTTGTCTTCTAATAAATTTTACCCTATGGGAATGTCCACTTGGCTGTCTCTCGTGCTCTTAAACATGGTTATGGAAAATACTTTTTTCCAACACATTTTAAAGCTCTGGTTAAAACTCTTGCTCTGCTTCTTTGAGATGCCATCATGTTACGTGCATAGAACAAAAGATTCTCACTCACATAATTCATCCCAGGAAACAGAAGATCATTACAGTCTTATCCAGAGTTGATGCATGCTTGCACAATACTTTGGGTAAACAACACCACCACACGTATGATTAATGACATTTGCATGAGTATTTTTAAAAAAGGCAGTGAGCTGAATATAACATTCTGGGAAAAGTATGTGTTGAGTCATTATAAAGGAAAGTTCGATATCCTTTTTTACTACTCATTTTTTAAGTCACAGATCTACCAGGTAATTACTTGAGGAAGACCCATGAGTGCCAGATGCATGGTGGAGCCCTGAGGTTAACCCTCTTTATGTCTGTTCTCTGTCTTTCATGGAAATGCCAACATTTTTGTATCAGAAGGAGCATGATTTTTTTTTTTTTTTTTTTTTTTTGAGACGGAGTCTCGCTCTGTCGCCCAGGCTGGAGTGCAGTGGCGCAATCTCGGCTCACTGCAAGCTCCGCCTCCCGGGTTCACGCCATTCTCCTGCCTCAGCCTCCCGAGTAGCTGGGACTACAGGCGCCCGCCCCTGCGCCCGGCTAATTTTTTCTATTTTTAGTAGAGACGGGGTTTCACCATGGTCTCAATCTCCTGACCTTGTGATCCGCCCACCTCGGCCTCCCAAAGTGCTGGGATTACAGGCGTGAGCCACCGCGCCCGGCAGGAGCATGATTTTTATACTAGTAAAATTCATCTGCCAGCCCTTACAAAGAGACACTCCCATTCCTGTTCCTGAAAAAAAAAAAAAAAAAAAAAGAAAACTCAACTTTTCCTTCAGCTGTAAAATTCCATTGTTTCAGAATCTCAGAAACATATATCTTTCTTCTCACGCCATCTAACTCTTCTCCTTACCAAGTACAGTAAGTCATATGGACTCGCCCCTGTTGTTGAAGGCCATGTTCCTCTCCAGAGTACTTTCCTTCTAATTGCATTTTTTGTGACACACACGGATGCACAGACACACACACACACATAAAGGCTTAGTTATCTCAGTTTTTCTGAGCTGCCTTATACAATTGAAGATATAAATAAATGAACTCTATGAAGAACTCATCAAAAGAGGTGGCACCGTGGCAATGTCTCAATGAGTTTCTCACATATGGAGAGAGAAGCTACAAGTGACAGGACACTGGGGTCATGGTTACTTCTTTAAATAGTGACTTGGTCAAGCTTAGTGAAACAATCCTCCGTTAAGGGAAGTACATAACATGCTCTGCTCCTATGGTTAATGCTGGCCTGAATGAGGTTTGAAATCTAAAAGACATTATTAATATGGGTGAGCAGGCACCGGATTTTCTGCACCATTTCCCTCTCAATGAACACAATTCTTTTTTAAATGGATTGTCTAGGCATAATTGTTTTCCTATGCCTTATAAATGAAACAACTAGGTGCTAGTTATCTAATGAATGTTCTCAAAAATCAGATGATGTTGATTCCAATAGCAAAGAGACACTTAACAAAGAACCCTTGTTCTAGAAATGAGGTCATCTGGACAGTCTATCCATTAAGAAAAAGCCTATTTTGCTTTCAGAGGTCACCTATTGGGGCAGGAAATCCATCTTTCAGCCAGCAAACTAACATCTGGCCTAAGTCTTCTAAGCTGAAATGTCAATTTCCTGATCTGAATGGAACACACATGAAAGAGAAAAAGATGAAAAATACAGATCCTCATGTGCTGAAGAATTCTTCAGCAGCAGCATAAAGATTATTCAAAAAAGAGCTACTTTTTAGTAACCAAAACCAATAAAAACAGTAAAACGTTTGTATGAAATATTTTCTTCTATAATAATGTAAAGATAAATGATAGCAAGGGTACAAATCAATCACTCACTGGTAAATCAATATATAAATCTACTTTAATTTAGACCAACTAATCACAATTTATGGTAATTCATCCCAGGCTGGGTAAGTTTTACTTTTGTGCTGAGAAACGGGAGCAGGAGGAAGCTTACTAGGTGCAAAAGTAATCACAGGTTTTGCTACTATTTTTTTTCTTTTTTTTTTGAGACGGAGTCTTGCTCTGTCACTCAGGCTGGAGTGCAGCGGCATGACCTCAACTCACTGCAACTTCCTCCTCCTGGGTTCAAGCAATTCTCCTGCCTCAGTCTCCTGAGTAGCTGGGATTACAGGTGCCCACCGCTGTGCCTGACTAATTTTTGTATTTTCAGTAGAGATGGGGTTTCACCATGTTGGCCAGACTGGTCTCGAACTCCTGACCTTGTGATCCACCTGCCTCTGCCTCCCAAAGTGCTGGGATTACAGGTGTGAGCCACCATGCCCGGCCTCACTATTTTTTTTTTTTTTTTTTTTTGAGACGGAGTCTCGCTCTGTCGCCCAGGCTGGAGTGCAGTGGCGCGATCTCGGCTCACTGCAAGCTCCGCCTCCCGGGTTCACGCCATTCTCCTGCCTCAGCCTCCCGTGTAGCTGGGACTACAGGCGCCCACAACCGCGCCCGGCTAATTTTTTGTATTTTTAGTAGAGACAGGGTTTCACCGTGGTCTCGATCTCCTGACCTTGTGATCTGCCCGCCTCGGCCTCCCGAAGTGCTGGGATTACAGGCGTGAGCCACCGCGCCCGGCCTATTTTTTTAAATTTTTTTTTATTTTTTATTTTTGAGATGGACTGCCGCTCTGTCACCCAGGCTGGAGTGCAATGGCACGATCTGATCTCGACTCACTGCAACCTCTGCTTCCTGGGCTCAAGCAATTCTCCTGCCTCAGCCTCCTGAGGAGCTGGGACTACAGGCACCTGCCACCAAACCTGGCTAATTTTTTGTATTTTTTGTAGAGACCGGGTTTCACCATGTTAGCCAGGATGGTCTCTGTCTCCTGACCTCGTGATCCGCCCACCTCAGCCTCCCAAAGTGCTAGGATTACAGGTGTGATCCACCATGTCTGGCCCAGCCTCACTATTCTTAACTGATAATTAAATTAATAGGATATAACTTGAAGAGAACTGAGAAGGTGTTTAACCTACGTAAGAAAGTAATTGTTTAAAGCTGTTTAAAAGTGCCATAAACTAGCCAGGCACAG
This sequence comes from Macaca mulatta, assembly GCF_049350105.2. Lineage (NCBI taxonomy): Eukaryota > Metazoa > Chordata > Mammalia > Primates > Cercopithecidae > Macaca > Macaca mulatta. Next base: position 66,806,927 of record NC_133409.1, on the reverse strand, counting down.
CACACCTGTAGTCCCAACTACTTGGGAGGTTAAGGCTGGAGAATCACTTGAGGCCAACAGTTCAAGGCTGCAGTGTGCTCTAATCGCATGTGTGAGTAGTCACTGCACTTCAGCCTGGGCAACGAAGTGAGACCCCATCCCTTAAACAAAAAAGTGCCATAAAACACTTCACATATAATTCTCTAATTTACCACTCAGTTTACTTTTTGTGTTTTTTTTCGTTTGTTTGTTTGTTTTTTGAGACAGAGTCTCGCTCTGTCACCCAGGCTGGAGTGCAGTGGTGTGACCTTGGCTCACTGCAACCTCCACCTCCTGGGTTCAAGTGATTCTCCTGTTTCAGCCTCCAGAGTAGCTGGAATTACAGGCGTGTGCCACCACCCCCAGCTAATTTTTGTATTTTTAGTAGAGATGAGGTTTTGCCACGTTGGCCAGGCTAGTCTCGAACTCCCGACCTCAGGTGATCTGCCCACCTTGGCCTCCCAAAGTGTTGGGATTACAGGTGTGAGCCACTGCACCCAGCCACTTTTTGTGTGATTTAAACATATTCCATAATTTTGACTAATCTTTCTTCTACCAGTGTACATTATAGAGATTTCTATTGTATGTGTCATTCATTCATTCATTCATTCATTCCTCCATGTAACAAATACTGATTGAGTACCAATTATGTCTGACATGTGCCAGGTCTGGAGTTCTGGATCACCTAGCCTAGTAAGAGAGAGAGAAAAGTAAATAATAGGCATATATACTCCATAAAGAGGTGCTCAGAGGAGAGAATGGCCAACATGATGTGGAACAAGAAGAGCTCATGAAGGAGTTGAGCCCCCTACGAAGGGATTGAGGGGCACAAGTTTCACCAGCCAGTAAGGGAAGTGAAAGGAAAGATTTTCTAGGCAAAGGGAAAAGTCTGGAGATGTTAAAGATTGTAAAGTCCTAGTGTGGAGCGCAGGATGTGACGGTGGAAGTAGGAAGCAGTAACCAGTGTGGCCCTGTATGCCAAGCTCGGAGGGAGGATTTTATTATGTATGCTCCGTTTAGTGGCAAGCATTGCTCTAACTCCACCCCCTTTTATCTTTCAAGCAAGAAACATGAGTAGTAATCCAAGTGCATAATAAAATCTAATTATGACTTAACAGTTACTGTGATAAGAGCAATATGGCGGTCAGGCACAGTGGCTCATGCCTGTAATCCCAGCACTTTGGAAGGCCGAGGCAGGCAGATCACCTGAGGTCAGGAGTTCAAGACCAGCCTGGCCAAAATGGTGAAACCCCGTCTCTATTAAAAATACAACAATTAGCCGGCCACGGTGGCGATGGCTGTAATCTCAGCTACTCAGAAGACCAAGGCACTAGAATTGCTTGAACCCGGGAGGCAGAGGTTGCAGTAAGCCAAGATTACGCCATTGCACTCTAGCCTGGGCAACAGAGTGAGTCTCTGTCTCAAAAAAAATTTTATATATATATATAAATATATATATATATTTATATTTATATATATATATATATATGCGCAGTGGCTCACGCCTGTAATCCCAGCACTTTGGGAGGCTGAGGCAGGCAGATCACCTGAGGTCAGGAGTTCAAGAGCAGCCTGGTCAACTTGGTGAAGCCCTGCTAAAAATATTTTTAAAATTAGCTGGGTGTGGTGGCATGCACCTGTAAACCCAGTTACTTGGGAGGCTGAGGCAGGAGAATCACTTGAGCCCAGGAGGCAGAGGTTGCAGTGAGTTGAAATCGTGCCACTTGCACTCCAGCCTGGGCAACAGAGTGAGCCTCCGTCTCGGGAAAAAAAAAAAAAAAAAAAAAAGATGCTTTTCCCCTACTTCACTCTGCACTTCTCATTCCTGCTACCATGTGAACAAGGAAGTGTTTCCTTCCCCTTCTGCCATGATTGTAAGTTTCCTGAGGCCTCTCCAGCCATGCAAACTGTGAGCCAATTAAACCTCTTTTATTTATAAATTACCCAGTCTAGGGCAGTTCTTCATAGCAGAGTGAGAATGGACTAATACAGAGGTCAAGGATGGAACTGAGGCTCTACCAAGTTAACACATTCGCCTAAGGCTTTTGTTGGTAACCAGGGAGTGGCTCAGTGCACATGTGGCTGGCACAGATGGAAGCAGAAGCACCATGATCCCACAGCACTGGCTTCCTGATTTGGAGGCAGCCTCATGGCAGCAGAGGCATTGGTGGCCCAGTTCCGGGTGAGTTAGTAGACTTGGGGTGCCCAGTCATCCTAGTTTGACCAGAACTACCACAGTTTTAGCACTGGAAATCCCACATTCTGAAAGTCCTCATACTCAGGCTAACTATGACTGTTAGTCACACTATAAAATTGCATTATTCAGCCGGGCGAGGTGGCTCACACCTGTAATCCCAGCACTTTGGGAGGCCAAGACGGGCGGATCACAAGGTCAGGAGATCGAGACCGTCCTGGCTAACACAGTGAAACTCCATCTCTACTAAAAATACAAAAAGTTAGCCGGGCGTGGTGGCGGGCACCTGTAGTCCCAGCTACTCGAGAGGCTGAGGCAGGAGAATGGCATGAACCTGGGAGGCAGAGCTTGCAGTGAGCCAAGATCGCGCCACTGCACTCCAGCCTGGGGGACAGAGCGAGACTCCGTCTCAAAAAAAAAAATAAAAAAAAAAAAATAAAAAAAAAAATAAAAAATAAAATTGCATTATTCCTGAAAGTTCAACCCAGAGTCTATTTCTTTAGTCTTCCCAACAATTCAAGCCATCTATGTATCTTAATAAATATCTTTTTTTAAAAAAACACTAAAGAATCTACTTTTTTCTGCAGCTAAGAACTTGGAGGAAGACAGCCATGAGCAATGGCTATAAGGCTGGAATGGAGAATAAGAATCTGAGAACATTGCCAAACTCAATTGGAAGGACTGGGTGATTTATTGGATGGCAGAGTTGGAGAAAGGGAAGGAATCAAGGCCAATGTCAGGTTTCTGGCTTGTGCAACCAGGCAGGGGACAATGCTACTCACTGAGGCAGGGAACACATATGGGAGCAGGTTTTTTTTTTTTTTTTTTTTTTTTTTTTTGAGACGGAGTCTCGCTCTGCCGCCCAGGCTGGAGTGCAGTGGCCGGATCTCAGCTCACTGCAAGCTCCGCCTCCCGGGTTCACCCCATTCTCCTGCCTCAGCCTCCCGAGTAGTTGGGACTACAGGCGCCCGCCACCGCGCCCGGCTAGTTTTTTTGTATTTTTTTAGTAGAGACGGGGTTTCACCGTGTTAGCCAGGATGGTCTCGATCTCCTGACCTCGTGATCCGCCCGTCTCGGCCTCCCAAAGTGCTGGGATTACAGGCTTGAGCCACCGCGCCCGGCCGGGAGCAGGTTTGAGAGGGAAAAGAATGAATCCAGTTTGACCTGTGTGGAATTTTAACTGTTTTTGGAATAACCATGTCCACAGCTCATGGATAATCTAGAACTAGGAGAGTAGTTTGGGCCAGAGGTGTGTCCTGACTACAAAGGAATCCTTAAATGATTTTCTACCACTTTTCCCCTCAGTTTTTCGTGATCTGATCCCTCCAGCCTGCTGCCCTCCCATTTGCCATTCTAGAGTCATACCGCACTTATGCTTGTTTTTTTTTTTTTTTTTCTGAGACGGAGTCTTGCTCTGTTGCCAGGCTGGAGTGCAACAGCATGATCTCGGCTTCCTGCAACCTCTGCCTCCTGGGTTTAAGCGATTCTCCTGCCTCAGACTCCCAAGTAGCTGGGACTACAGGCATGTCCCACCACGCCCAGCTAATTTTTGTATTTTTAGTAGAGACGGGGTTTCACCATGTTGGCCAGGATGGTCTCAATCTCCTGACCTCGTGATCCTCCCACCTCAGCCTCCCAAAGTGCTGGGATTACAGGCGTGAGCCACTGAGCCCGGCCATGCTTGCTTTTAATGGAGAGCCTCACTCTTCTATTCATGTGGGTCACACGTGTAGCCTCCATACATGGAGCTCAAGTATGCCTGAGCAGCGCCTCCCTTTAATTGGTATCAACTTGCATGCATATCATCCAGGAAGCTCTCCCTGGCCTTCTCATAGCTGGGAGAATTGATCCTCTTCTGTGTCTCTGTAACACCCAACTATTTTCCTGTCACAACAGTTATCCTACTTCTTTGTAATTGCTTACCGAGTTGGATCTCTCATGTTTAATTGCAAGCTCTGTGAAGGGAGGGGCTATGGAGTCTCACTCACTGCTAATACTCCAGTGACTAGCATCAGCTTGGCCCATAGTAGAGATTCATGTATTATGTATTTGATAAAGGAAATCACCAATGGAGACAAAACAGAGCAGTGACTATCAAATGAGGGTGCACATTAGAATCACTGTGACACTTTAAAAAAGTACAGGTGTCCAGGCCCTAGCTAGAATTATATCAGAATCATTGGAGATAGGGCTCAGGTATGTTTATTTTTTATTTTTTGAAAGAGCCACCATTGGCCAGGCATGGGGCTCATGCCTGTAATCTCAGCACTTTGGGAGGCCGAGGTGGGCAGATTACTTGAAGTCAGGAGCTCGAGACCAGCCTGGCCAATGCGGTGAAACCTGCCTCTACTAAAAATACAAAAATTAGCCTGGAATGGTGGCATATGCCTGTAATCCCAGCGACCTGGGAGGCTAAGGCAGGAGAATCATGTAAACCCGGGAGGCAGAGGTTGCAGTGAGCTGAGATCTTGGGTGACAGAGCTAGACCCCTGTCTCAAAACAAAAGGAAGAAAGAAAAGGAAAGAAGAAAGAAAGAAAGAAGGAAAGAAAGAAAGAAAGAAAGAAGGAAAGAAAGAAAGAAAGAAAGAAAGAAAGAAAGAAAGAAAGAAAGAAAGAAAGAAAGAAAGAAAGAAAGAAAGAAAGAAAAAGAAGAGAACAGTTGATCTGGATGGGTGGTCAGGGATGAAATCCATCTGTGTAAGTGAGAATGAAAAACTGTGAAAGGCAAAAATGGGGAACATCAGATTCAAGAGAATGAAGAAAAATGACACAATGTTTGAGAGAGAGAGAGTGGTTCTAAAAGTAGGAGGAGAATTATCATGGCATGATGTCAAGGGAGGTGAGAATGACAGCAAGGAGTAAGGGATCCACAGTGTCCAAAGCAACAGAAGAGTCACAGCAGCAAGAAATGTCAGCTGAGCTTGCATTTTGGAGTAACTGTACTGAGCCTCTGCAATTTCAGGGTCAGGGGAAGGAGTAGAAACTGGATTGCAGCAGACTGAAGGATGACTGGGAGAAAAATAGGTAAACAAATGTGAAGAAGTTTGAAGAAGATGGTTAAGAATGTGAAAGAGTTGAGCAAATTTATAAATTAAGCCGAAAAGAACTAAGTAGAGAAGGAGAGATGGAAGATTTCTTTTTTTTGAGACTGAGTCTCGCTCTGTTGCCCAGGCTGGAGTGCAGTGGTACTATCTCAGCTCACTGTAATCTCCTCCTCCCGAGTTTAAGTGATTCACATGCCCTCAGCCTCCTGAGTAGCTGGGATTACAGGCGCCTGCCACCATGACTGGCTAATTGTTATATTTTCAGTAGAGACGAGGTTTCACCATGTTGGCCAGGTTGGTTTCGAACTCCTGACCTCAAATGATCCACCTGACTCGGCCTCCCAAAGTGCTAGGATTACAGGCATGGGCCCGGCTGAGAGATGGAAGGTTTAAGAGATGCTACTGTTAGACCAGGATCCCAGAGGAGATGAAGATGGTAATATTATTATCTTTTTTTTTTTTTTTTTTTTTTTGAGGCGGAGTCTTGCTCCGTCGCCCAGGCTGGAGTGCAGTGGCCGGATCTCGGCTCACTGCAAGCTCCGCCTCCCGGATTTATGCCATTCTCCTGCCTCAGCCTCCTGAGTAGCTGGGACTACAGGCGCCCGCCACCTCGCCCGGCTAGTTTTTTTTTTGTATTTTTTAGTAGAGACGGGGTTTCACTGTGTTAGCCAGGATGGTCTCGATCTCCTGACCTCGTGATCCGCCCGTCTCGGCCTCCCAAAGTGCTGGGATTACAGGCTTGAGCCACCGCGCCCGGCCGGTAATATTATTATCACCACCATTTGTACATATATTTTAATAAATTTATATGTATACCATTTATATATGAAAGTTAAAAATTTACACGTATGAGAAATTATCACTGTAGGACTTTTCTCTTTTAGAAGTCAAACAGACTTCTCCTTTCCTATTAACACATTTTTCTTACCCAATCATAACAATAGAATTGATCAGATTTAATTATTCTAAGTAAGGAGGCAAGGACTGCATTCTAATTACATTTCCCTTATGCTATGCCCAGACCATCTTCAATGGATTTCAGTTCAACAAATATTTACTAAGCATCTATTTTGTACTAAGCATTGGGAATGTGAAAATAAATTGTAAATCCTGATTTTGATGAGCTTAGTCTAGTGAGGGAGACAGCGCATAAGTAGGTTGGTGTAAATGTTATCACAGTTTTTACCATTACTTTCAAAGACTGCAGTCAGCCAGGTGCCATGTTTGATCCCCATTATATTCCTGAAGGCAGAAATGACAGTATTTTTAAGCACAGCAATCTCAGGCGTTCCTCTATTTCAGTAGATCATAGGACAAAGAGCTTCATTTTGATCTTTCATGCGCATATACTCATTTGCCATTACCTTTTTTTTTTTTTTTTTTTTTTAAAGAAGGAGTTTCACTCTTGTAACCTAGGCTGGAGTGCAATGGCGCAATCTTAGCTCACTGCAACCTTTGTCTCTGGGTTCAAGTGATTCTCATGCCTCAGCTTCCCAAGTAGCTAGGATTACAGGCATGTGCCACCACGCCCAGCTCACTTTTTGTATTTAGTAGAGATGGTGTTTCATCACATTGGCCAGGCTGGTCTTGAACTCCTGACCTCAAGTGATCTGCCCGCCTTGGCCTCCCAAAGTTTTGGGATTACAGGCGTGAGCCACCGCGCCTGGTCTGCCATTACTTTCAATGGCCAAAACCGTGATTACGGTTGCACCAACCTAATACTATCAATCCTGTGTGATAAAGGAATGCACAAGGTACTTTATGAACAAAGAGACTGGACAGTTAATGCAGACTCGAGGCATCATGGAAGACTTCTTGCGAGAGGCTTCATCTGAGTTAAGAAGTACTGAAGGAAGAATCAAAATTACCCAGCCATGTGGTGGCTAAACTGGACTCAGACTATGAGAACAACAGGAGCAAAGGCACAAAGACAAAAATGACATTATGTGTCACTTTCAACCGAGCTCTCTCTTTTAAAAAACACAAGTGAAGGCTGGGTATGGTGGCTTATGCCTGTAATACCAACACTTCCGGAGGCTGGAGGAGGAGAATCTCTTGAACCCAGGAGTTCCAGACCAATACAAGTGGGAGAATGGCTGAACCCAAAGCTCAGGGCAGGTGGATGGTCAAACACTTTGCACCTTGTAGGTTGTGAGCAAAGGAGGTTGTTCTTAAAAGACCTGAAAGGGCCCACCCTTTGTCTTTTGGTGCTTCCTAATTTCCTTTCTGGGGTGGTAATCTTCACTTTATTTTGAAGAGCACCATGTACCAGGGACAGTCCCTTGGTTGAGTAGATGATTCCAAAGCCTGCTGTAACAGAATACACACATGAGGGAAAAAGGGAGTAAAATTTGGAACACTTTACTAATGTGCAGGTCACACCTGCCCAAAGGCCAGCCAGAAGTGGTGCTGCTATCAAGGGGCAGCCCATACACCAATAATGTACCTTGATATTTTCTAGCAGCGGCGCCAATCAGCTTTTTTCAGAGGGTCTCGTCCAGATCTTTCCACTGGCTCTGTGATCTGAAGTAAAGTATTCTCTCTTTATCCTTAGGGGATAGATTCTCAGACCCCCAGTGAATTCCTGAAACCATGGATAGTACTGAACCCTATAGATACTGTTTTTTCTCATACATACAGTTTAATTTATAACATAGGTACAGTAATAAATTAACAACTAATGATAAAATAGAACAATTACAACCATATGCCAGCATCACTGCTCTTGTACATTGGGGCCATTATGAGGCAAAATAAAGGTGACCTCAACAGCAATACGGTGATAGTTAACCTGATAACTGAGTCACCTACTAAGCAACTACTGTGTAGACCACATGGGTACAATGGACAGAGGAAGGATTCACATCCTGGGACGGATGTTGCTGGACAGCACAAAATTTCATTATGTTCCTCAGAATGGCATACAATTTAAAACTTATACGTCGGGTCAGGTGCGGTGGCTCATGCCTGTAATCCCAGCACTTTGGGAGGCCCAGACGGGTGGATCACCTGAGGTTGGGAATTGGAGACCAGCCTGACCAACGTGGGGAAACCCTGTCTCTATCAAAAATACAAAATCAGCCGGGTGTGGTGGCACATGTCTGTAATCCCAGCTATTCGGGAGGCTGAGGCTGGGAACTGCTTGAACCTGGGAGGCAGAGGTTGCAGTGAGCTGAGATCATGCCATTGCACTCCAGCCTGGGCAACAAGAGCAAAACTGCATCTCAAAAACAAACAAACAAAAAACGTACACATCGTTTATTTATTGATTTTTCCATTTAATATTTTAGGACCGAGGTTGACTGTGGGTAACGAAAATCGAGGAAGAAACCATGAATAAGGGGGGACTACAGTAATTCACCATCTCCCAGGTTCCTTAACTCCAAATTGAAGGGGGTAAAAAAAGATGTCTGGGGCTTTTCCCATATTCCATAATAGAAGAATGGTCAAATAAATGATGATATGATATCTTGAAGAAATAATATCTATGTATCAAATTGTTAATACTGTATAAAATATATAACAGCATGGGAAAATATTCTCTGTGTGAAAAACTTTAAGAAATTAGCAGTATATATGCCCATAAAGGTGAGAAAAGAAGCTGCCAATGTTCTATGGCTGTGTTGCAGTACAGTAAGGACCTCAGTAAATGTTTTTTGAACAAATAAATAAATGAATGTCAAATGAAAGTTGTTGATGCATTCGGGTGGTAAGATTTTGAATAAACTCTCTGAAAATTTTTCTATACTGTTACTATGCTGTTTAATGATAAGCATAATGTTAATAATAAACATTGATTATTTACTGTATACAGGCACTGCCCTGTATATTAAATATTTTGTAATGCTACCTATTCATTGCCTGGCAAAACATGTCTCCTGTTTGTCTATTTCCAGACTCAGGCATTCACGGAGACAAATTCATTGCCAGCCAGACATAGAAGTGCCCTAAAAATTGGACTGGTGAATAAATGAATGAATGAATGCCTCCATGAATGACAGTGGCAGAAACTGAGGGCCATGACACTAGTGCCTTAGACCAAAAGGTCTCTGTGTGATACATGGGGATGCATTCTCAGTCTAAGTTCTGGGCTTCTAGATTATCTATGTAAATAATTGCTAGTATTAGAATTACTGAGTTGCTGAAGCTGAGAGACAAAGGGTTCTTTTCTAAACAGTTTCAGAAAGCACAACCTTTTACATAACTTATGATAGTTCCTGAATGCCTCACTGTTAAATAATGGAATGCATTGCTAAAGGTTGCCATATTATAGCATTTCCAAAAAGGCAGGAATGCACTATGGCAAATATTTCATGAATGGAACCTGAATGAATCCAGTATCCAACAAAAGGAAGCAGATGTTGTGAGTCCCATTAAAATTTTTTTTTCCCTCAATATTTTCTCAAACCTCCTAAATAATAACAAATATTCAGGAACCACTTCTTTTGATCCACCTGTAGTGTTTAACTTTCCTGGTTTTCCAGGTTTCGTGATAAACATGGTGTCACAGATGAACAAGAGCTCTTTATTGGACCAAATTTTATCACTGGCTTATGCATGCAAGGGTTCTGTAGAGACCACTGGAATTTCTTGTCTTCATCCAAGAGAAGTATTTAGCCTTTGGTCAGTAATACAAGCAATTTCACCCTTGATTTTTCTTGCATACACAGTCTACCTTCTTTGCTATTCATCTCCAGATTTTCCAATGAAAGCCACTATTTTTGAAGTTGCTCTGTGCCGTTGGCTGTTTCTCCTGATTCCTTCCCTTTCCAGCTAACTCAGAATGGAGTGCAAAGTCAGCCAGGTGCCATGTCTGATCACCATTATATTCCTCAAGGCAGAAGTGGCAGTATTTTTAAGCACAGTAACCTCAGAGATTCTTCCATTTCAGTAGCTCATATGACAAAGAACTTCATTTTGATCTTTCATGCACATTTATACCCAAGATACACACCTCTTCTCATAATTCTATATCCCCTGACATACTAGAGCTGAGGCACCTCTGTAAAGCAATCATAAATACTGCCTGCATCATCTCAACATATGGTGACTGATTTCTCTCAAAAAAAGTTTAATATCTACGATGAAAAAACAACAAAACATTTCATAATCCAATGGTGTCAAACACCACTCCTCTCTTGGTGTATAAAACAAAATGTCTAATTTTCAGGGCCTCGGAGGAGAAAAATGGAGACTCCAAATAATGCGCTGCCCAGTATTTCCTGAGAGCTTTCTTCCAATCATAGATGCATTCTGGGCAAGCCAATTAATCTGGGCATGATGCCCCGAAGTGGGCAGTGTGCTGTTTGAAGTCAATAACAGTGTGACATATATCTATGCTCTGTACCCACTTAATTTGTCCCTGGCTGGAATACATGAACTTTTATTTGTGCTATTATCATCATATCCTGTCTAGACAGAAAACAGCTTCAGAGTGGCTCCCTTCATATTCAGTGCATTACAAATAAAGAGGCCAGTCTGCCCCACGCTGCCTACGCTTGGGACTCTGGTGGGTTCCCTCTCAGCTTCTCTCACTGAAAACAGCAGAAACAGAGGGAAGACCATTGAAGCTGCTGCCAACTGGAAACACCTAGATAAGGGTAAAACTTGACAAGACATTGTAAACATTGCACTCTGACTCCAGTAATATTATATTCTCAGTAAATCATTTGGAAAAATAATAAAAGATTTTATATCAAGCTGGGCAGAAGTAATGTTTGAACTATATTTTGATTCTAATTTAAAAACACTGGTGCTCCAGGAAATCAATGAACAAAAGGAGGACTGTATCCTCAAGGCTGTGAGGGGAAGAATCTATTGGTCACAGCACAGGGATTTAGGAAGGTTGAAATGCCCATGGGTGTGGCAGGCTAGTCTTAGTTTTGAGGTTTTTATTTTTTCCTTGAGACAGGGTCTTGATCTATTGCCCAGGCTGGAGTGTAGTGGCACAATCATGGCTCACTGAAGGCTTGACCTTCCAGGCTCAAGTGATCCTTCTACCTCAGCCTCCTGAATAGCTGGGACTACAGGCACGCACCACCACACCCACCTAATTTTTAATTTTTCTGTAGAGATGGGGTCTCACTATGTTGCCCAGGCAGGTCTTGAATTCCTGGGCTCAAGCAATCCTCTCACCTTGGCCTCCCAAAGTACTGAGATTACAGGCATGAGCCACTGTGCCTGGCTTAGTTTTGAGATTTTGACAGGGCAAGAAAGCTCCCATAACTAAAGTGAGGAAATCTCTTAAATTTAAAAAAGTTTGAATTTATATAAAACTGATTAACTAACGGCATTACCTGCATCATAAAAAAGTACTGTCTTTTAAACATTCATCAGGGAATCTAAGGTAGTAGTTGAACAGATGGGCTTTGGCTTCAGACAAACTTCAACTTCCAGCAAGTTACTCTCTCAGGTTCACTTTCTCAGTTATTAAATGGGGTCAATAACAGTGCCTATGACATAGTGTTGATAAGACAAATACAAAAGTTAGCTTGCAAAACACTGAACACCATGAGTGCCACATAGCAAATGATCAATAAAAACTTATTAGATACTTTAAAAATTATTATGTGGAAAAGCACTTACTATCATTTCTACCTGGCATAAAGGAAGCAGTCACAGTCAATATATGATCATAGTGGTTATTACATTTTTCATTTAAATTCTATTTAATAACAGTAATAAATAGTAGCTCATTTGATCCCTTAAATGCTTGCAGATCATTAACTGCTTTAAAAATCATTTATACTGGGTGGAATGCAGTGGTTCATGCCTGTAATCCCAGCACTTTGGGAGGCCGAGGTGGGCGGATCACCTGAGGTCAGGAGTTCAAGACCAGCCTGACCAACATGGTGAAACACCAGCTCTACTAAAAATACACAGAATTAGCCGGGCATGATGGCAGGCGCCTGTAATCCCAGCTATTCAGGAGGCTGAGACAGGAGAATCGCTTGAACCCAGGAGGCAGAGGTTGCAGTGAACCGAGATCGTGCCACTGCACTACAGCCTGGGCTCGACAGAGCGAGACTCCGTCTCAAAAAAAAAAAAAAAAAAAAGTCATTTATACCATTTTTCATTAATAGACCTGAAACTTAGGAGAGCAAAAGGAATTCTAAACCCACCCTCTCTTTCTTATCCCTCCTCTTGAACTAAAGACAGTGATGATGTTGGGGTGGAAAAGCAAGAAAGAAAATAGAAAGAATGCCTATTTCCAAACTTTTGTTTGAGGACCTAAAATGAAAACGTATGCTGTAGAATAAAGGGAAATGACTGTGAATGTCTTAGAAATAACTCCTAGATTCAGGCACAACATAATACATTCAGCGGGCTCAGTAAATTCCTCATTACCATATAAATTGTGTTCAAGTCTGATCTAATAGGATATGATTAATAATTGGAATTTGTTTTCTTCAAGAAGCTGAATGATTGAAGGGACTCTGATACAGTTTAAAGGACCATTTCGAAATTGATCAAGTACTTTTTGTTTTGTATAAACAAAAGTATTCTGATTAGAATTAGAATGAGCTCCTTGTGGATACTGAGTGGGGAAGTGTGTAGCTGTGGCCTTGGAGGTGCATGAGTTCACCACAGGAAGTGGGGCTGCATCCACTCACCATATGGCTTTTAAAATGAGAATTACAGAAATTATGGCTGCTCCGGGACAGGACTTCTGATTCCATGTTGTTTATTCTCTGATTAGAATACCTGGTAAGGCTTCCAGTGTCGCTTGGGCTACATCCCACTCCTTTTCGTTTTCTCTCTAGACCATTTCTGAGACGCAAAAGCTTGTTTCTGGTGTAAACTGAATGCAACCTGAGTTCCTTATGAAAATCTGGACAGGAAAACACTGAGCTTATGCTAAAGGTGATTTTCAGAGGAACAAGGTTTCCTTGTTGAAGTTGTCCAAAATTCAGAGCTATGCAAGGGGGAGGGAAGGATTAGCAAGTTAAGGGAAATAAAACCAGCAAAATAAGTCCTTTGATGAGGAATTAAGGCAATGTGTTCAAGCCAGTTGACACAATTACAGCTCCCAGTTCTCTGCCAGAAGGAGCAGGTAGCAGTATCTAATTCCATTCCCCACCCTACACTCGGCATGCAGCCGCACGTGCCACAGCCACCAAGGCCCCTGTCAATTAGAAACAGCATTAAAATGACATGCCATCTGCTCTACAAATGTCATCGAGCTCGTGCCACCTGTTGAGGGGTTGTGGGGGCAGTGGAAGGGTAAAAAGTCTCAACATAGGTTTGTGTATTTATACAAACAAAGAGCCGTTTGATTCAATGTTCTCCCTCTTCCACCACCCTCTCCTACCCTTCTTTGCCAGAAATCTTTTTGAATAGTTTTGCAGCAGTATTTTCTGCCCAGAAGAGCATTTAAATACCATGCCCCAGGAATCACAGGACATTGAAAAATATGTGATATACCCCAATTAGTAGGGAAAGTAATAGCTTGAAGCCATTCATGAGCCATCCCCCACTTGCATTCACAAATAAACACGAAGGAAAAGTGCAGCCAAGAGGATTTGCGCTGAATGAATTTTCTCCGGGTGAATACTAAGACACCGGAATGGGTATACAGGAGATTATGGAAGCTCTTTTCCAAAGATCTGGACATTAGGAATAGTATGTCCGAATCAGGATATCATGTCAGTTTCCGTAAGCTTCCCTCCTAGTCTCTGCTAATGTAGTTTCCCCGCTTCTACAATATCTGTGCCCAAGTTTGAGGTTTGGTTCAGTTGATCTCTCCTCTCTCTGCCACTAACTCCTAAGACTTCGTTTTTTTTGTTGTTGGGAAGGGATGTTGTTTTGTTTTGCTGGTGTCATTTAGTGAATCTTCCTCCTCAATCCCTCCACATCCCACTGAATCTCTGTTGACACTTCTACCTGTCCTTCAAGACACAACACGATGCCACCTCCCCAGGAAGCTTTTCTTGACTGTCTCTTCTCATCCAAAAAGAGCCACAGCCTCCTTCTTCTTCTCCTCCTCCTCCTCCTCCTCCTCCTCCTCCTCTTATCCCTGTAGGATAATAGAACCTATCTCCTAAGGTTAGAATTAACTTATATAATGAATATAAAGGCACATCTAAAGCCTAGCATAAATGGTCAATAAACTTTAGCTAATTTTACTTTATGCATTAGTTAGTTTAATTCTCAGAGCATATTTTTATTCAGTGCTACTACTAATTTTGTTTTCAGTTTAGAGATGAGGAAATGGGTATTTCTAAAGGTTAAGAAGCTTGCCTATGGTCATTCACTCAGCTTTAAGTGCCAGAGCACAATTTTTAAAATATTGCCTTCATGCTTTTTGGTTGTTGTTGCTGTCATTGTTATTAATAGACAGGATCTCACTCTGTCACCCAGGCTGGAGTACAGTGACATGATTTATAGCTCACTGCAGCCTCAAACTCCTAGGTTCAAGCAATCCTCCCACCTCAGCCTTCCAAAGCGCTGAGATTACAGGCATGAGCCACCATGCCTGACCACCTTCATGGTTTTTGATGACTAAGTACTATCTAGAGTATTGCTTCTTTTTTCTTCCTGATCAGGCTTATGGAAGTATAATTAACACACTAAAAATCATGCTTTTTATTGCACAACACTATGAGTATTACAGTCATGTAACCAGCATGACAGTCAAGATATAGACAGTTCCATCACCCCACAGACTACCCTCATGCTATTTAACAGTCAACTCGTCCCCCGACCACCAAACTCCAGAAAACACTGATCTGATTTCTATCCTTACTGTTTTGACTTTTTCTAAAAATGTCATACACATGGAGTCATATAGTATGCAGCTTTTTGAGTCTAGATCCTTTCACTTAGCAAGAAGCAAGCATTTGAGACGCATCCAGGTGACTCAGTGTATGAGAAGTTTCTTGCTTTTTATTGCTGAGCCGTATTCCACTGTGTGGATGTACCAGAGTTCACCCATTTACCAGTTGAAGCAGGTTTGAAAATTGTTTAGTTTTTCTTGATTGTGAACAAAGCCATGATAAACATTCAAGGAAAGGTTTTCTTTTCTTTTTTTTTTTTTTTTTTGCTTTTTTGAGACAGGGTCTTGCCCTGTCGCCCAGGCTGGAGTGCAGTGGCATGGTGCCATCTTGGCTCACTGCAACCTCCCTGTCCCAGGCTCAGGTGATCCTCCTACCTCAGCCTCCCGAGTAGCTGCAACTACAGGTGCCTGCTGCCACATTCAGCTAATTTTTCTATTTTCAGTAGAGATGGGGTTTCACCATATTGGCCAGGCCGGTCTCAAACTCTGGGCTCAGCAATCTTCCTGCCTCGGCCTCCCAAAGTGTTGGGATTACAGGGTTAGCCACCGCATCTGGCTGACAGGTTTTATTTGAAAATAGGTTTTCATTTCACTTTTTAATACCTAGAAATGGGATTGGTAGGTCATAGGGAAAGTTTGCATGTATGTTTAATTTTATTAGAAATTTAGGTGTGGTGGCGGGCACAGTGGCTCATGTCTGTAATCCCAGCACTTTGGGAGGCCAAGGCAGGTGAATCACGAGGTCAGGAGTTTGAGACCAGCCTGGCCAACATGGTGAAACCCTGTCTCTACTAAAAAATAAAAAAATGAGCTGGGCATGGTGGCGGGCGCTTATAATCCCAGCTACTCGGGAGGCTGAGGCAGAAGAATCGCTTGAACCTGGGAGGCAGAAGTTGCAGTGAGCCGAGATCGCGCCACTGCACTCCAGCCTGGGCGACAGAGTGATACTCCGTCTCAAAAAAAAAAAAAAAAAAAATTAAAAAAGAAAAGAAAATTTATTTTTATTTATTTATTTATTTATTTTGAGACGGAGTCTCGCTCTGTTGCCTAGGCTGGAGTGCAGTGGCCAGATCTCAGCTCACTGCAAGCTCCACCCCCGGGTTCACGCCATTCTCCTGGCTCAGCCTCCCGAGTAGCTGGGACTACAGGCGCCCGCCACCTCGCCCGGCTAGTTTTTTGTATTTTTTAGTAGAGATGGGGTTTCACCGTGTTAGCCAGGATGGTCTCGATCTCCTGACCTCGTGATCCGCCTGTCTCGGCCTCCCAAAGTGCTGGGATTACAGGCTTGAGCCACCGCGCCCGGCCAAGAAAAGAAAATTTAAAAAGAAGCTTAGGTGTGGTGGTGCATGCCCGTAATTCCAGCTATTCAGGAGGCTGAGGCCGGAGGATCACTTGAGCCCAGGAGTTTGAGACCAGCCTGAGCAACATAATGAGATCCTAGCTCAAAAAGCAAACAAAACAAAACAAAACAAAACAAACAAACACCTGTCAGACTGATTTTCTACACCAATAGGCAATGCTTGAGAGTTTCCTTTGCTCTGCATCTTTGCCAGCATTTGCCATTACCAGCCTTCTTTTTTTTTTTAAAGTCATTCTAACAGTTATTTTGTTGTTTTTTAAATTTGCATTTTCCTGATGACTAATTATGTTGACTATCTTTTCATGTGTTCTGTTAAATCTTTTGCCCATTTTAAAAATTATGCTATTTTCTTATTATTGAGTTTTGAGATAACTGAATATATATTTTGGATACAAGTCCTTTATTCAAACACATACTTTGCAAATATTTTCTCTCAGTGTGTGATTGCCTTTTCATTTTATAGCATCTTTCAAGGAGAATTTTAAACTTTGACTAAGTCCAATTTATCCATGTTTTCTTTTATGAATCATATCTTGTTTTAGTGACAAAATCTTATTTACCAAAGTCACAGCAATTTTACATTGAGGTCTACGATCTATTTTTTTTTTTTTTTCACATATGGATGTCCCATTGTTCCAGCACCAGTTGTTAAATAGATAGAGCAGATATTTGAACTCAAGCTTTTCTGATTCTAGAGGTTAAGTTTGTTTTGTTTTGTTTTATTTGTTTTGTTTTGAGACAACGTTTCACTCTTGTCGCCGACTGGAGTGCAGTGTCACAAACTTGGCTCACTGCAACCTCCGTCTCCTGGGTTCAAGAGATTCTCCTGCCTCAGCCTCCCAAGTAGGTGGGACTACAGGCATGCACCACCACGTCTGGCTAATTTTTGTATTTTTAGTAGAAACAGGGTTTTACCATGTTGGGCAGGCTGGTCTTAAACTCCTGATCTCGTTTAAGAGGTGGTTCACCCTCCTTGGCCTCCCAAAGCGCTGGGATTACAGGCGTGAGCTACTGTGCCCAGCCTAGAGGCTAAGTTTTACCATGTACTTCTTGTACTATGCTCGTTTATATTTTTAATTTTCTATTGGATTCTAAATTCTGCCAGACTTCCCTACAATCCCCTAGCATGGTGCCTTGAACATATATGTCCTCACTGAACACTCCTAGGTTGACTTTTAAATGGAAGATGGAATATTAATTACTCAAAACTGTCCAGTTTTTGTTCTCCTTTGCCTAAGAAATGAATGATACCTTTGTACATGTTGTGTATGTGTTTAGAGCTCTGACCCAACCAACATGCTGGCAAAGGTCACCTGTCTAATGTTTATAATTGACCTTCATACCTTAAGTCTTTTAATACAAGGAGAGACGAACTAGCCTTTTTTTTCTTTTTTCTTTTTTTTTTAAAGCAACATGAGAAGGTAACATGAGCCTCCATCTACTAACGATATGAGGACAATTGCCTTTCTTCTGATCACATTCCTGCCTGTTGCACAAGCCGGGGCTGTCTGAAGGAATGATCATTTGCCAATCTGTTCTGACCAGTGGGCAGGGCCAGCTCAGAGACAATCTGGGGCCAGAACTAGTGGGTGGATATGGGTGGAGGTGGGAAATATGCCACACTAGTGTAACTGAGATTAACTGAGGTCTTGATTCTGATCCTAGAGTAAATAAGCTAGTGCAGGCAAGCCCTTCGTGTGACCTTCAGCTTCGTGAATTTATAAGCAAAGGCCTTTCTGTAACTCACAGAGGGCAAGGCCAGCAAACCATTGCTTAGCCTTTACCACTGAAAAGGCAGAAAGGCTTGCACAGTCTATTTGAAAAGATGTTGTCTTTATACTCCATCACTCTTTTTGGATTATAATAACCTTCAGTTCTCACTGAATATTCCATATTCTTTTTTCCCCCCAGGAAGCATAACTACAAGCACCAAGCCATTCCTGATGGGATCACTTAGAGAAAGATAATCTGGTTTTTTTTTTTGTTTTTTTTTTTTGACAGAGTCTTGCTCTGTCACCTAGGTTGGAGTGCAGTGGTATAATCTCGGCTCACTGCAACCTTCACCTCCTGAGTTCAAGCAAGTCTCCTGCCTCAGTCTCCTGAGTAGCTGGGATTACAGGCGTGTGCCACCAACGCCTGGTTAATTTTTGTATTCTTAGTAGACATGGGATTTCGCCATGTTGGTCAGGCTGGTCTCGAACTCCTGACCTCATGATCCACCTGCCTCGGCCTCCCAAAGTGCTAGGATTATAGGCCTGAGCCACTGCATCTGGTAGAGGAAGAAAATCTCATGCACTGACAAGGAACAATTCTATTTTCTAGATATAAGAAACTACATCACAAGACAGTAAAGCAGAAAATACTTTAAAAAGCTCCTAAGTTGCTGGGTGCAGTGGCTCACGCGTGTAATCCCAGCACTTTTGAAGGCTGAGGCGGGTGGATCATCTGAGGTCAGGAGTTCGAGACCAGCCTGACCAACGTGGTGAAACCCTGTCTCTACTAAAAACACAAAATTTAGCCGGGCGTGGTGGCACATGCCTGTAATCCTAGCCACTTGGGAGGCTGAGGCAGGAGAATCGCTTGAACCTGGGAGGCAGAGGTTGCAGTGAGCCGAGATCGCTCCATTGCATTCCAGCCTGGGTAACAAGAGTGAAACTCCATCTCAAAAAAAAAAGAAAAAAAAGCTCCTAAGTTTTTGATGAACAACTGATATGATACCTGAAAGGTTCTTTGCCCGGGACCCATTACAGAGCAAGTTCTTTAAAATGCCATATTGTTACCCCTTATTATACATTTTGGGGGGAGCGGTATTTACCATCTTTTTTTTTTTTTTTTTGAGATGGAGTCTCGCTGTGTCGCCCAGGCTGGAGTGCAGTGGCGTGATCTCGGCTCACTGCAAGCTCCGCCTCCCGGGTTCACGCCATTCTCCTGCCTCAGCCTCCCGAGTAGCTGGGACTACAGGCGCCCACAACTGCGCCCGGCTAATTTTTTGTATTTTTAGTAGAGACGGGGTTTCACCGTGGTCTCGATCTCCTGACCTTGTGATCCGCCCGCCTCGGCCTCCCAAAGTGCTGGGATTACAGGCGTGAGCCACCGCGCCCGGCCTTTACCATCTTTTTAACTGTGGCAAAATACCATTATTAAATTTTGCCCAAGGTGCAATATGTATATACACTTATATGTGTGCATGCATACGCACACGTACACAAACACATGCGAGACACCATAGAAGAAGTGAAACAGAGGGGCATGGAGGTTAGGAATCCAGAGAAAAAGATGGATCCAGAGATATCCAAGAAAGAGATCAAAGATAGTGAGGACACTGTGGCTGGTTATACTTCTTGCTTATCTCATGGTACATCTGTGAGTGTTCAGGCTGTCTCTCTTCCGTGTTTTCTGCTCTCATATCACCACAGATCTCCTGCTAGGATCATGGCACCTCTTCGGTGCTTTGCACATCTTGAACATTATGAGTCAGCTGAGTTATTTCAGAAAAAAATTAAATTAAATATATTTGTTGTGCAAATATTACTGGAAAAGTCATCAAACCCTGAGCCAAGTGACCAATTAAGCAAAATTCTACTAAGGGATTTGCTTTCCACCAAAATAAAGCCAAGTTAAGTTGACTAAGAGGCTGAGCAGACATTTTAATAACCTAATTCAACAAGCAGCTGCCTAATTCAACAAGCAGCAGGAGGGAGATGACAGGTCATTCTGGTAGGGCTGGATTCTTAGGATCAGTCATACATCAACCTTTGAAGCCTGGGATCAGCAAGGGGTGGAATAACAGTAAATACAATCAGATGCATGGAGCCTTGGGGCAGCCACGGAACCTGGTTCATAAATATCTTGTTCCAGGAGGATGCTATTAGTTAATGGGCTTGGCAGCTCCTTATACTGTAAGCTCTTTTAGGGTAGGGCTTCCAGCTTCCTCTCCAGTTGCCTATAAAGGTTGTGCTGGCCAGGCACAGTGGTTCACACCTGTAATCCCAGCACTTTGGGAGGCCGAGGCAGGCAGATCACAAGGTCACGGGTTTGAGACCAGCCTGACCAACATAGTGAAACCTGTCTCTACTAAAAATACAAAAATTAACCAGGCATGGTGGCACACGCCTGTAATCCCAGCTACTCAGGAGGCTGAGACAGGAGAATCGCTTGAATCCGGGAGGCAGAGGTTGCAGTGAGCCAAGATCGAGCTACTGCACTCTAGCCTGGGTGACAGCGAAACTCTGTCTCAAAAAATAAGAAAGAGAGAAAGAGAGAGAGAGAAAGAAAGAAAAAGAAAGATGGACAGAAAGAAAGAAAGAAAGAAGAAGAAAAGAAGAAAGAGAGAGAGAGAGAGAGAGAAAGAAAGAAAGGTAGGCTATGCTGAGGATGTGGCAAGCAGCCAGTTCTCTGGGTCACTCAAGGATGACTAAGAGGAGCTGTCACCCTA
This sequence comes from Macaca mulatta, assembly GCF_049350105.2. Lineage (NCBI taxonomy): Eukaryota > Metazoa > Chordata > Mammalia > Primates > Cercopithecidae > Macaca > Macaca mulatta. The sequence goes on along the minus strand of NC_133409.1, from coordinate 66,786,101 downwards.
TATGTTTACAAATACCAAGGCCTGGTCATCTGACCCACCTCTGCTTGAGCACATTGCACAAAGTGAGTTCCTAGAGGTACATTCCCATTCCTGTGGCCAGGATGAACCTCTCCCAATTCTTTTTTTTTTTTTTTTTTGAGACGGAGTCTTGCTCTGTCACCCAGGCTGGAGTGCAGTGGCCGGATCTCAGCTCACTGCAAGCTCCGCCTCCCGGGTTTACGCCATTCTCCTGCCTCAGCCTCCCAAGTAGCTGGGACTACAGACGCCCGCCACCTCGCCCGGCTAGTTTTTTTGTATTTTTAGTAAAGACGGGGTTTCACCGTGTTAGCCAGGATGGTCTCGATCTCCTGACTTCGTGATCCGCCCGTCTCGGCCTCCTAAAGTGCTGGGATTACAGGCTTGAGCCACCGCGCCCGGCGAACCTCTCCCAATTCTTGAGTGCAGCTGATTTCTGAGACACAGTGGTTCTGCACAGGCTGTTGGGCGATGTGTTCTACAGCCTCTTTCTCAGGGGGAAAGGAGGGATGAAGAAGAAAACCTGACCCTGTCTCGGCTCGGGAGAATCTGTCTGTGTTTCTAGGGAAAGGAGACTGTAAGAATAGGTGGGAAAGACTGCTTCAATAAAACAAAAGAGAGGCCGTAAGTAGGAGTGTGGACGGATGCCTCCCCTGCTGCAGCAAGATTGAAGACTCCCTGGAGAAACTTAGTGTGGGTTGAAGTAGCAGCTGCTTTTGAGAACACAAAATATTGGAAGCAGAAAGCAACCTCAGCAACAGAGGAAGTGGCAGTGGGTGAAGAGTCTTGCCAATCAAGAAGAGTTTTCCTGGGACCCAGCTGAGGCCTGGAACCTTGGGGCTCAGAAGCCTGTGGCCCTGGCTGGAGGACTTGTGCTGGTTCATTTCCATTTTCCCCTCAGATCCATCTCTGCTTTTTCTGACATCTGTCCCCTTAGAGGTGGACATCTATACATGGCGTCCTGACTTCCTGGTTCTCTGGTTTCTTTTGGGTTGGGTCAATAGCAGAGAACAAGCGAGTGGAAAGACAAAGAATTAGGTAGGGTATTTATGTCTGTTCTTATCTGTGCCCCACACCTGCCAAGGTTTTAGCAGTTGCTACATTCCTCTAAGGCCAGGGATCAGTAGAGTTAACTCCTTCTTCCTTTTTTTTTTTTTTAATTGTTTTAATTTTGAATTTTTTTGTTTTGTTTTGTTTTGTTTTTTTTGAGACGGAGTCTCGCTGTGTCACCCAGGCTGGAGTGCAGTGGCGTGATCTCGGCTCACTGCAAGCTCCGCCTCCCGGGTTCACGCCATTCTCCCGCCTCAGCCTCCCAAGTAGCTGAGACTACAGGCGCCCGCCACCACGCCCGGCTAGTTTTTTGTATTTTTAGTAGAGACGGGGTTTCACCATGTTAGCCAGGATAGTCTCGATCTCCTGACCTCGTGATCCACCCGCCTCGGCCTCCCAAAGTGCTGGGATTACAGGCTTGAGCCACCGCGCCCGGCCTTAATTTTGAATTTTTATGGATACATAGTAGGTGTATATATTTTGGGGGCACATGAGATATTTTGATACAAGCATACAATGTGTAATAACCACCCCAGGATAAATGGGGCTCATCACCCCAAGCACTCATCATTTCTTCATGCCATGGACATTCCCATTGTACTCCCTGAGTTATTCTAAAACATAAACGTTCTAGTACCTGATTTAACAAGTGTTTCCTCGAATTTCCCCTTCAGACTTAAGCATAGGAAAAGCTTTCGGATGTTGCCAGTTTCTAGTGCATCACCATCTTTGGCTGTTCTTTAATCCTGCCCACAGCTCTGTTAAATAGTGCCCTTATTTGACTCTTGTCAAACTCATTGGGTCTGCCAGCTGTTTTATGCTGAATCCTGACTGAAAGAGAGATTTCTTTTCTCTTTTCTTTTCTTTCTTGCCTTTTTTTTTTTTTTTTTTTTGAGTCAGAGTCTCGTTCTGTCGCCCAGGCTGGAGTGCAATGGCACGATTTTCAGCTCACTGCAATCTCTGCTTCCCGGGTTCAAGCAATTCTCCTGCCTCAGCCTCTCGAGTAGCTGGGATTACAGGCACATACCACCATGCCTAGCTAATTTTTGTATTTTTGGTAGAGATGGGGTTTCACCATATCGACCAGGCTGGTCTCTTGGCCAGGGTGGTCTCGAACTCCTGACCTTGTGATCCACCCGCCTCGGCATCCCAAAGTGCTGGGATTACGGGTGTGAGCCACCATGCCTAGCCAGGAGATCAGTTTCAAGGTTTCCACAGAGCAAGAGCTTTGGTGAGCTTCTGATTGTAAACTCGGGAACAAATAGAACCTTTAACTTTCCTCAGGAACCCATGCAGCAGTAGATAAAAGAGGCAAAGAACTTGAGAAAATAAGCCTCAGCTCAGGAATGTTAATGAGAAAGAAACTCTGGAACAGTGACCAAAAGTGTATAAATAGGGGATAAACTGCTGAATACATTCTAAAGAAATGTGTATTCAGGAACTGAGTAGTATAGAATGTAGAAGTTATTTATTTATTTATTTGAGACTGAGTCTCATTTTATTGCCCAGGCTAGAGCGCAGTGGCACAATCTCGGCTCACTGCAACCTCCACCTCCCGGGTTCAAGCGATTCTGGTGCCTCGTCTCCCAAGTGGCTGGGATTACAGGCACCCGCCATCACCATGTCCAGCTAATTTTTGTAATTTTAGTAGAGACGGGATTTTACCATGTTGGCCAGGCTGGTCTCGAACTCCTGACCTCAAGTGATCCGCCCGCCTCGGCCTCCCAAAGTGTTGGGATTACAGGCGTGAGCCACGGCACCTGGCCAGAATGTAGAAGTTATTTTATTAAGCTTTTCTAGAAGTTGTGAAATTTTAATGCTAGGTCTTTAAAAAGTTCTTTTTCTTCTCTTTTTTTAAGGTGGAAGATTTGGTTATTTTTTATTATTTTTTTATTTTTTTTTGAGACGGAGTCTCACTCTGTTGCCCATGCTGGAGTGCAGTGGCGTGATCTCGGCTCACTGCAACCTCTGCCTCCCGGGTTCAAGCAATTCTCTGCCTCAGCTTCCCGAGTAGCTAGGATTATAGGCACCCACCACCATGCCCAACTAATTTTTTTGTATTTTTAGTAGAGACAGGGTTTCACCATCTTGGCCAGGCTGGTCTTGAACTCCCAACCTCGTGATCCACCCACCTCAGCCTCCCAAAGTGTTGGGATTATAGGCGTGAGCCACCACGCCTGGCTGCCGATTTGGTTATTAATTTGAGATCTTTCTTCCTTTTAAATATAGGCATTTATAGCCATACATTGCCCTCTGAGCATTGTTTTAGCTGCATCTTACAAGTTTTGGTGTACTGCATTTTTCCATCTTAAAGCATTTTCTAATTTTCCTTGTTATTTCTTCTCTGATCCACTGATTATTTAGGAGTTATTTTTGTTTTGTTTTGTTTTTTGTTTGTTTGTATTTTGTTGAGACAGAGTCTTGCTCTGTCACCCAGGTTGGAGTGCAGTGGCACAATCTTGGCTCACTGGAACCTCCACCTCCCGAGTTCAAGGTATTCTCCTGCCTCAGCCTCCCGAGTAGCTGGAATTATGGGTGCTCGCTACCACCCAGCTAATTTTTGTACTTTTAGTAGAGATGGGGTTTCATCATATTGGCCAGGCTGGTCTCGAACTCCTGAACTCAAGTGATCTGCCTGCCTCAGCCTCCAAAAGTGCTGGGATTATAGGCGTGAGCCACTGCACCTAGCCTAGGAGTAAGTTTTACATATTTGTGAATTTCTCAAATTTTCTTCTGTTATTGATTTCTAATTTAATTCCATTATAGTTAGAAAGCATACTCTATGATTTTGATTCCTTTATCTTGAGTCTTATTTTATAGCTTAGCGTATGGTCTATCCTGAAGAATGTTCCATTTGTGCTTGAGATGAATATGTACTTGGCTGCTGTTGGGATATTTTAAAATCAATTTTAGGCCAGGCGTGGTGGCTTACACCTGTAATTGTAGCACTTTGGGAGGTTGAGGTGGGTGGATCACCTGAGGTCAGGAGTTTGAGACTAGCCTGACCAACATGGCGAAACCCCATTTCTACTAAAAATACAAAAAATACAAAAATACAAAATTAGCCTGGCACGGTGGTGTGTACCTGTAATCCCAGCTATTCGAGAGGCTGAGGCAGGAGAATCGCTTGAATCTGGGAGGCAGAGGTTGCAGTGAGCTGAGATCGTGCCATTGCACTCCAGCTTGGGCAACAAGAAAAAACTCTGCCTCAAAAATAAACAAACAAACAAATAAACAAATTTTAAAGTACAGAGGTGCCTGGAATCAAACACATTCTCATCTCCCTCACCTTATCCATTGTTGAATTGGAAGAAGAACCGTTGCCATCATCTCTTTCTTTCCCTCAGTGTGTGTGTGTATATATATGAGTATATATTATGTGTGTGTATGTGTATATATATGTGTGTGTGTATACATACCATGTGTATATATATACATACACACAGAAATAGATAAACAAATAGAAATAGATAAACACGGAAATTTTATATATATATACAGTGTGTGTATATATATATATACAGTGTGTGTATATATATATATACACACACACACCTCTTTGTATGCGTGTGTATATATATACACACACACTATACACACACACATCTAATATACCCTATATATATATGATTTCTGTGTGTGCATGTGTATGTGTATGTATGTATAATTTCTGCAGCATGGAGATATTTTACGTGAGTTTGAGAATAAAACAGCATGAAGTAACAGAAACAGCAGAGATTTAAAATTTCCAGTTCTAACTCTTTAACACAAGTATCATGGCAAATCCTAGAAAATCAGAAGAGTGGTTTTGGATTCCAAAGTTCCCTTCTAATGTTAAAATGGCAGGTAATTACTTACCTTCTCCACCTCTCACTTAGTCTCTATTAACCAAGGTCATGATATTACCAGCTTCTTAAGCGTCTTGTAAATTATGAATTTTTTGATCAAATAAGAAATAACATGAAAATTATTTAGCACAATGTTTGGTACATAATGATCATTTAGTGAATGTCAGTTGTTTTTAATATAGAACTACAGGTCGGGCGTGGTGGCTCATGCCTGTAATCTTAGCACTTTGGGAGGCCGAGGTGGGAGGATTTCTTGAGCCCACGAGTTCAGCCTGGGCAACATGGCAACATAGCAAGACCCCATCTCTACAAAAAATGCAAAAAAAAAAAAAAAAAAACCAAACACCCAGGTGGGGTGGTGTGTTTCTGTAGTCCCAGCTACTTGGGGGAGGGAGGTGAAAAGAATGCTTCAGCCCGGGAGATTGAGGGTGTAGCGAGCCATGATCACAACACTGCACTCCAGCCTGGGCCACAGAGCAATATCCTGTCCCCCACAAAAGAAAAAAGAAAAGAAAAGAAAAGAAAAGAAAAGAAAAGAAAAGAAAAGAAAAGAAAAAACCCCAGGTTGGGCACAGGGGCTCACGCCTGTAATCCCAGCACTTTGGGAGGCCAAGGCAGGTGAATCACCTGAGGTCAGGAGTTCGAGACCAGCCAGGCCAACATAGCGAAACCCTGTCTCTACCAAAAATACAAAAATTAGCCAGACATGGTGGTGGGTATCTGTAATCCCAGCTACTCGGGAAGCTGAGGCAGGAGAATTGCTTGAACCCAGGAGGTGGAGTTTTTTTTTTTTTTTTGAGATGGAGTTTCACTCTTGTTGCCCAGACTGGAGTGCAATGGCATGATCTCGGCTCACTGCAACCTCCGCCTCCCAGGTTCAAGTGATTTTCCTGCCTCTGCCTCCTGAGTAGCTTGGATTACAGGCATGCACTACCACGCCCAGGTAATTTTGTATTTTTAGTAGAGACGGGGTTTCTCCATGTTGGTCAGACTGGTCTGGAACTCCCGACTGCAGGTGATCCACTGGCCTTGGCCTCCCAAAGTGCTAGGATTACAGGCATGAGCCACCGCGCCCGGCCGAGGCGGAGGTTTCAGGGAGCTGAGATTGTGCCACTGCACTCCAGCCTGGATGACAGAGCAAGACTCTGTCTCAACAACAACAACAACAACAACAACAAACCCCAAAAACAAACAAAAACAAAGATATAGAACGGCAATTACCAGTCCTTTTCTTCTCTACGGTAAAAGAAATAGGGAATTCTTTTTCACAGTGCTGTAGGGTTTTTGAAACTGTGCCTTCATGTTGCTTCCTTGATCTAAATGAAAGGAACAGAGTGTCTTAATTCTGGCTGGGTGCAGTGGCTCACATTTGCAATCCCAGCATTTTGGGAGGCCGAGGCGGGGGGGATCACCTGAGGTCAGGAGTTCGAGACTAGCCCTGCCAATGTGGCAGATCACCTGAGGTCAGGAGTTTGAGACCAGCCTAGCCAACGTGGTGAAACCCCATCTCTACTAAAAATACAAAAAATTAGCCCGTAAAAATATAAATATAAAATTATAAAAAGTTAGCCAGGATTACTCGTTCCTGTAATCCCAACTACTGGGGAGGCTGAGTGAGAGAATCATTGGAACCCGGGAGGCAGAGGCTGCAGTGAGCTCGCTACCACACTCCAGCCTGGGTGACACAGCAAGACCCCATCTCAAAAAAAAACAAAAAAAAACAAAAAAAAACCCATATCTTATTTCTGAGAGGTAAAGTTGTTGTTTGTTTGTTTGACCAGGCCCCTAAAGCTTATTCTAGTGCACCTAAAAAGATTGGACCACCTGGTGAGGATATTATGGAGGGGAAAGAGCATCTGATGGGCACAGGAAGGTCAGAGTCGATAACCTTTAACATCCTTCCAACCCTGAGATTACCAAGGCGGACAATAGAGGCTATGAAAATTAGTATTAGCATAAAATCATCTTGTGACTCTGATCATACTAATGAAAGGACACATTAATCAATTTATTTCTTGGTACTATACTCAGGTTTTTAGCCTGCCATATTCAGTTTACTAAATCACTTCTGACAGCATGTTATGGTAATGTAGTCATAGAAAAGAGTTAATTCATTTCTACCCAAAAGCAATTTACTGCCTCTCAAGTGTAGAATAGGAGCTGCAGTGTGTTGCTAAACTGATACCCAGGCATCAGTGGAAACAGGCCCTAGGCATTGAAGGTTTCTTTCCTCCCTAACATCTTGACAACATTATCTGCTCCTAAAAATCTCCACCAAATTATTTGTTGGTGGGGCAGGATGGGGGTGGCTAGTGCTCACAGGCACCCTGTAAATTTATTCTGATTTAAAAGTTGAGACCTTTTGACCCAAGATAGCATCCTGAATTAATGTTTGCTTCTCAGGCCCTCCTAATACAGGTTGACCTGATACTCAAAGGCTTCTTACGTTTGTATCATTTTCAGCCATAAAACCCCAGAGAACCCAGAAAGGCCTTTTTTTTTTTTTTTTTTTTTGAGAAGGAGTCTCGCTCCTATCTTGCAGGCTGGATTGCAGTGGTGTGATCTTGGCTCACCGCAACCACCACCTCCCAGTTCAAGAGATTTTCCTTCCTCAGCCTCCCAAGTAGCTGGGATTACAGGCATACGCCACCATGCCCGGCTAATTTTTATATTTTTTAGTAGAGATGGGGTTTCACCATGTTGGCCAGGCTGGTCTCAAACTCCTGACCACAAGTGATCCACCCACCTCAACCTCCCAAAGTGCTGGGACTACAGGTGTGAGCCACCACACAGATGAAAGGCTTTTAATGATATCAGGATATCTACTTCTTGTAGCACCAATAAATGCTAAAAAAAAAAAAAAAAAAAAAAATTCTCTAAAATAATTACAAAAAAAATCTTTGTAATGTTAGAGTGTCCCCTCCCCTATTTTATTACATCTCCTGCAACTGGCTATAGTTTAAACTTCACCTTTCTCTATAATATAAGGCCTAACAGGGCAGAGAAGTTCATTTTGTTCCCGCTGTTTCCCAAACACCTTCAACAGTGCTGGGCATAGAGTGAGTGCTCAGTAGGTATTTATTGAATGAATTCCCTCCTTTAACTCAGAAACATTTATACGAAGTTTAAAGTATTTTTAAATGCTTGCAAAACTGTCTGCATGCTTTTATTTGTGAATTACTTAATGATATTTTAACTCAAGAGAAAACATAACCTAATGGCTCTCTGCTAACAAACTTACAGACTCATTTAAAATGAGTATTTCTGTCCTTTCCCTTCCTTCCTTCCTTTCTTCCTTCCTTCCTTCCCTTCCCTTAACCCCCTCCTTCTCTCTCTTCTTTCTTTTCTTTCTTCTCTTCTCTTTCTTTCTTCTCTTCTCTCCTTCCTTCCTTCCTTCCTTCCTTCCTTCCTTCCTTCCTTCCTTCCTTCCTTCCTTCCTTCCTTTCTTCCTCGTTCTTTCTCTCCCTCTCCCTCCCCTCCTCTCCCCTCCTCTCCTCTTTCATCCCTCTGGCTCTGTTCAGGCTGGAATGCAGTGGCATGATCATAGCTCACTGTAGCCTCTACCTCCCAGGCTCAAGTGATCCTCCCACCTTAGACTCCTGAGTAGCTGGGACCACAGATGCATGCTACCATGTCAGGCCACACTAATTTTTAAAAAACATTTTTTTGTAGAGATAGGGTCTCGCCATGTTGCTCAGGCTGGTCTCCAACTCCTAGGCTCAAGCAATCCTCCTGCCTCAGCCTCCCAAAGTGCTGTACCAAATTAAAGTGAGAAATTGCCATGCGATAAATTATAATAAGGCCAGGCACAGTAGCTCATGCCTATAATCCCAGAACTTTGGGAGACTGTGGTGGGCAGATCACCCAAGGTCAGGAGTTCAAGACCAGCCTGGCCACCATGGTGACACCCCATCTCCACTGAGAAAAAAAAATACAAAAATTAGCTGGGCATAATGGTGGGTGCCTGTAATTCCAGCTACTAGGGAGGCTGAGGCAGGAGAATTGCTTGAACCCAGGAGGTAGAGGTTGCAGTGAGCCAAGATCACACCACTGGACTCCAGCCTGGGTAATAGAGCTAGACTCCATCTCAAAAAAAAAAAATTATAATAAAATTAGTTGCAAATCAATAATTCATTCTATTCTATTTTAATGAATGCTATTTCCCTTAAAACTTGCAAATTATAGCCATGTACTAATTTTTACCAAGAGTGGCGGTATTTTGTTAACATCAATGCTTCGATAGGGTCCACCAGATAAAATATTAATATTTTTTTTTAAGAGATGGAGTCTCGCTCTGTCACCCAGGCTGGAGTGCAGTGGCACGATCTCGGCTCACTGCAACCTCTGCCTCCCAGGTTCAAGCAATTCTCCTGCCTCAGCCTCCTGAGTAGCTGGGACCACAGGCGCACGCTGTTACACCGGGCTAATTTCTTTTGTATTTTAGTGGAGAGGGTGTTTCATCGTGTTGCCAGGCTGGTCTCGAACTCCTGAGCTCAGGCAATCCACCCCCCTTGGCTTCCCAAAGTGCTACAGGCGTGAGCCACCGCACCCTGCCAATAATTTTTTTAGCATACATATATATCCCAAATATTGCATAGGATGTATGTATGTTAAAAATATTCATTATTTACATAAAACCAAATTTAACTAGATGTCTTATGTATTTTTCTTACAATCCTACCTAGCTTCAAAGTTAGTATCATTGTTCTCATCTTAAAGTGTTGCCACAGTCAAATAAAGGTTGCTTAATACATAAACCTGTCACTGTCTTTATATACAATGTCTTTAGTCTAAGCTATTTTACCATCCTCTTCCTTCAGGAAAATAAACAAACGAAAGAGGAAAATGACTTCCCCAGTGATGGCCCCGGTGCGAGCCTCTCCACAGGCCTCTGCTTTGTAGCTCTGGAAGGTCGGCTGCTCCCCGCGACAGCGTGCACCATGCCCAGAGTCCTGCTCTCTGCGCTGAATGAACCATAGTTCACATGACAGACTCTCTTCAGGGTGCTCTTCCAGAAGTTTTCTTCCCACTCCTGGAAGAGCAGCAGCCCTGTCCATATGGAAATACTAGAAATTTTAAGAATGCAACAGTAAAGAGATTCTCTCCCCCGAAGCCCTTTCTTTCCTTAGGTCAACCCCATGCCGAGGTAAAGCATCCACAGCTGCAGCCCTTTGTTCTTGGCCTTTGCTTTCACAAGCATGAAAATGTGTGCTTTCGATATTTTGCTAAATTCCCCAAATCCTTTAAACAAGGAGCAACAGTCAGGGCAGAGTAGTAAACTACATCGGACTTGTGTATCCTCCATGCCAGCTCCTTCTCATTAAATGCTCTAGGAGGAGAAACCCTTGTCCTTGACCCCTTTCTCCAAACTGCCACACCAAAGGGATTTTGAACATGTGCCCACATATGTGTAACACTCTAGATAAACAAGTTTAGGGAGACTGCAGGTCCCAGCATGCTGCCTTTTGAGTTTGACACAGCAGCATTTAGAGCCAAGTGTCCTTGGGTCAATCACTCAATCCTATTGAGCCTCAGTCTTCTCATCTATAAAATGGGGCTATGAATACAATGAATCCCATAAAGTTACATGAGATATTGTTGTAATTATCTCCAGGAACATAGTAACTGCTAAGTGCTACTACTTTAAATATAAAAAATAAAATATATACTTAATAATAATACACAAGGGCCTGGTGCGGTGGCTCATGCCTGTAATCCCAGCACTTTGGGAGGTTGAAGCAGGTGAATCACTCGAGGTCAGGAGTTTGAGACCAGCCTGGCCAACACTGTGAAACCCCATCTCTACTAAAAATACAAAAATTAGCTGGGTGTGGTGGCATGCTCCTGTAATCCCAGCTGCTTGGGAGGCTGAGGCAAGAGAATCGCTTGAACCTGGGAGGGGGAGGTTGCAGTGAGCTGAGATAGCGCCATTGCACTGCAACCTGGGTGACAGAGTAAAACTCTGTCTCAAAACAATAACAACAACAACAACAAAAACAACAAAAACCAAAAACCACAAATATCCCATAGAAATTTACTTTTTAACAAGTATTCCCTCCTTTAAAGTAACAATGATTTCCAACAGGTTTTGATGGTAACTAACAAAAGGCGTAATAAAAGTCAATACATATAAGAAGTGGTATTAGAATAATATGTAACTTTGCTTCATTGTTTGGAAAATGCTAACTCTCTATTGGACTAGTGCAAAGGATAGAATACAGACTATCAGAATATTGAAAATTAACAATTTCACTAAGGCGCAAGGTGTGGGCAATACAGTGGTTGTCCCCACCCACCAGGTGAAGTGCTGGATCCTGTCAACACACAGCCCTTCTTTGTGCTGGGGTCTGAAGGAGAGAGGCATGGCAGGAACAATTTTGCACTGTTCTTCAGCCCAACTGCACTTCCTCAGACAGGGGACAGTGCTTTTCTGCTGGAGCTGTGCTGCCATACGCCGCCGTCAGTTTAAACTGAATGTATCACAGGCTGCCGAGATAACTCTGCCCTGTCGGATTGTCACCCGGTTGATCAGTAATCAAAAGAGAGCTGGAAGAGTTCTTATTAGTAATATCACTTGTTTCTGTTTTTCTCCATTACTCCCTCTCTCCAAGGGAGAAGAAGCTGAGTTAAGAACAGAAATCAGAATCTGGATTCTGCTCACCCAAAGAATAATGCATCCATTCTGTTCAGAAAATGCCTTGATTGTTGATTTGTTTACTTCAGCTCCTTCTCTGAAGGAGAGTATCAGAATTTTGGGGACAAAGCAAAAATTGGAAGAGAGAGAGATAAAGTATGCACGTGTGTGTGCAAACAGAGAACTCCTTTCTCTAAGTGTTGAAAATGCCTCTGTAATGAGCCTGCCCACCCGACTGCGGCATCAAGACTAGGGTTATTTTTCCCCCAAAGCTACATTTAAACCACCTAAAAGTGGGTAGCCAGGAATGCCGGTACTCATTTACTTCATTATCAGGGCCTCAGTTTACTCATCTATAAAATGAGGACATTGTATTAGACAGGTGTGTGTATGGGTGTGTGTGTGTGTGTGTGAGTGAGAGAGAAAGAGAGAGAGAGACAGAGAGAGAGAAAGAAAATAAGTCTTTTTTTTTTTTTTTTCTGAGATGGAGTCTTGCTCTGTTGCCCAGGCTGGAGTGCAGTGGCGTGATCTCGGCTCACTGCATGCTCTGCCTCCCGGGTTCACGCCATTCTCTTGCCTCAGCCTCCCAAGTAGGCAGGACTACAGGCGCCCGCTACCACGCCTGACTAATTTTTTGTATTTTTAGTAGAGACAGGGTTTCACCATGTTAGCCAGGATGGTCTCGATCTCCTGACCTCGTGATCCACCCGCCTCGGCCTCCAAAAGTGCTGGGATTACAGGCGTGAGCCACCGTGCCCAGCTGAATAAGTCTTACTAGTACAAAAGACTTACTAGGCATCCATTAATTTTTCTTTGCCTATTTCAAAAGTGGGAACTAGATTCGATTCTGTGCATTTTCACGAAATGGCTGTGCCAGTGGTTTTTAACTCCCATTCTTTGGAAAAGGCAGATGTCAATATAGAGCACAGGGAGTGCAGACTCGAATACCCTACTGAGCCGTTGAACCCCTTTAGAAAGAAACTCAGCACTTTTTCCAAGTTCTTTTTTCCATCCAATAAGATATAAGGGCAACTCAAAATTTTAAGACATTTTTGCTCCCCTCTCCTTTCTCCTTATGATTAAGACCTTGGGATCTGATCCACAGGTTGAGGGTCACAACCCCACACTGCCATTTATCAGGTGTTATTTAAAATGTGGGGCATTAGCAATTCCAGGCCTCACACAGGCTTTTCTGTGTAGGAAAAATAATAAATAGAACAGTAGCAACTATGTATCATGTACTTAGTTATGTTCTAGGCAGGGTGCTAAGCAAGTGTTTCACCAGTTGCTCCTTAATCTTCCTACCTCCTGGTGAGAAAGGGCCTATTACTATCATTGCTATTTGGACTTCATTCTGGTGAGAAAGGATCTATATCATCCATCCCTACTGAGGGGTTCAGTTGTTTGTTCAGAGTCTCAAAGCTAGTAAGGAAAGGGTCCAGGATTTGTTCCACTCTGACCCTGAAGTCTGTGTTCTCAACCGTTCCTGGATTCTGCCACTGGTCTCCATTTCAACCGCTGATCCTGTGACAGTTTCTTGGCTGTGTAGCCTCATTTGAATTCTTGTCTGCCTTCTTTTGTGGCCAGTAACACATCTGCAAAGCCACTTGTGGCCATGGAATCGATTTTTTTTTTGGTGCAAAATCCAAGCATACTACTTTAGAGATGTGAAAATGACCAGTGCTACTTGAGCATCTGTGGGTGGCGGGGCCAGCCCAGGTGTGGCAGACACAGTCACATGGTGCTTTTTAGAGAATAGGTTCCCTTTGCCTCCCCAGATCCACGCCAAGGTCTCAATTGCAATTCACAGGCTTTTTCACAAAACAATTCAGCCATCCAAATTGGGCCAATGACTATTTCTCAGATTTCTCTTGCTCCCTTGAGAAATGTTAATGCTCAAAGAGTGTATTTGAAAAAGAAATATTTCCTAAGTTCCAGTGAGAGACTAGAACCTTTGCTTTTCCTCCTCCCGGTACAGCTGGCATAGTTATTCTAAGGTAAGGACTATAACAGCATCCTAGACAGAATCTGGAATACTGTTGTCCCTTGGGGAAAGCTCTAGCTAATGGCTTCTCCTAGGATTCCAACTCACAGCACCTCTTGAGCAGGCTTAAAGGGCGCTGGCGTGTGGGTTGTAGAAAATTTAGATCCTGGCATCAGTGGCATAAACAAGATTTCTCCAATTCCCCTCCCCCTCCCACTGCAGACTAGCTGAGTCTCTGGCTCCGGCTCTGCCCATGCTGCCTGGGAAAGTACAGCTGTCCAGAAGGCAGGTGGAAAGCCTCCACACACAGTGTTGCCCAGTGTCCAGGGCCAAGCAAGTGGCACCAATCCAGTGCCATCTCCGAAACCTGTGGGATGCAATCACTCCACTTCCATTCAGGAGGGAAGAATAAGCAAACAGTTCAAGGACACCTCCTCGCATTAGGCATGTATCTGACAGAACTGCAAACCAATTGGAGATGTTTCACTGGCTGCTGATTCCTGGCTGCATGCAAGGAGCTAGGCCTGAGGAGAAAAAGGGCAACATCTTTGCTCAGCGCTAGTCTGGAGTGTTCTGGTCCTGAGGACATCTAGAGGAGCATTCCCAGCACCACTGAGCACCTACATGGTTTGGATCATTTAGGGCGTGCAGGTTGCTCTGTGGCCACTATATCCAGGTGAAATGAGGCCTTTAAGATTATTACAGATCATGGTAGATCTTATACACCTTTCTGGGCTGCTGTTGATTCACATAGACCTTTTTTTTTTTTGAGATGGAGTATCACTCTGATGCCCAGGCTGGAGTGCAGTGGTGTGATCTCGGCTCATTGCAACCTCCAATTCCTGGGTTCAAGTGATTCTCCTGCCTCAGCCTCCTGAGTAGCTGGGATTACAGGAACATGCCACCACGCCTGGCTAATTTTGTAGAGACAGGGTTTCGTCATGTTGGCCAGGTTCGTCTCAAACTCCTGACCTCAGGTGATCTGCCCACCTCAGCCTCTCAAAGTACTGGGATTATAGGTGTGAGCCACCGTGCCTGGCCCTGATTCACATAGACCTTTTAAAGTCTGGCATTGAACCTATGATCAATGGAATTCACATGCCACTTCCCTTGCTCTGCCCTGATGCTAGTTTGCTGGAGTGGGGAACTGAGTTGCCAAGGTATAGCTCTGGCTCTAGCCACGTGTGGAGCATCTGAGTCCCCATGAAAGTCCGTGTTTGAGTAACATGCCCTTTACACCCCTCTTCCTAGGGCAGAGCCTTCTCAAGGCTATTTTTTGAGGTGTAGAGCCCCACAGGCCAGTGCATTTCTATAAGCGTGTAGAAGAGACTGAAGGCAGAGTGTTGCTAATATCTGTAATAATAGCCATATCCCAAAAACAACCCCATTTCTGTGGAAGGCTCCATTAGTCCATATCCCAGGATAAAGCAGGGAGGGCCTGGGATTGTCGGGAGCCCCTAGGCAAATGTGTCACCTTCTGCCCACGTGGATCGCCGGCAAGCTCAGAGCTCAGGGCAGATGGTGGTTTAAATGCTTAAAAAAATGAATTGGATGACCGTCAAAATGGGATGGTTTAGTTATATAGCTTCCTAAGGCAGGAAATAACACTAAACTATTTCTCCCAGCTGCATCATTCTATGAAAAGATCATCACAGAAGACAACGCTGTCTACTTTCTAATCTCAAGTAACCCTGAAAAACACTTCCTTAAGTACATTTGACAAAGTTAGTTCCTTTCTGTTCCATATTCAGGCGTTTTTTTCCTGAATTCCTTTGCCTGATTTTGCTACCAGTGTTAAAGATGCTAGCCACTCTTTCCCAGGAGGACCTTAAAATAACCAAATGCTTTTAAGTACTAGTATCTATTTTTCTTGGCTCTAAGCTCTTCCTTCTTCTTTTCCAAGTCTGGATTTCTGGGTTCTTTTTCTTTAACCTTATCCCCAGTACCCCCTGGGAAACCAGCAACAACAAGAATAACAATGACAATAAATACCTTATACCCCAAGCTATGGCTTTCTTATTCTTATTTTTTATTTTTGGTTTTCATTTGACTTAAAAGAGCATTTCTTGTTTTAAAAAAGTCCCTGAGTCATAAATACACTGTTTTTGTTTTGTTGTTGCTGTTGTTTGTTTATTTGTTTTTTGATACTCTGTCACCCAGGCTAGAGTGCAGTAGTGTGATCATAACTCAATGCAGCATTGACCTCCCAGGCTCAAATGATCCACCCACCTCAGTCTCCCAAGCTGCTGGGACTACAGGCGTTATGTCACCAGGTCCAGCTAATTTTTAAAATATTTTTTGTAGAGACAGAGTTTCGCCATGTTGGTCAGGCTGGTCTTGAACTCCTGACCTCAAGTGATCTGCTGACCTTGGCATCTCAAAGTGCTGGGATTACAGGCATGAGCCACTGTGCCTGGCCATCCCACACTTTTTAAAAGCTATTCTTTTAAAAATTTTAAATTGACACATAATAATTGAATATACTTATGGGGTACATGTGATATTTCAATATCTGCTTACTATGTGTAATGATCAAATCAGGGCAATTAGCATATCTGTCACCTCAAACCTTTATCATTTCAAAGTTTGATATTCCTTTTTAATGGATTTTGTCTGAAGCAAGAATGAGCAAATAATCAACTGCCTCATTTTTGCCATGTCCTAATTGCCCAATATGGCCGGGTGCAGTGGCTCACGCCTCTAATCCCAGCACTTTGGGAGGCTGGGGCGGGTGGATAACAAGGTCAGGAGTTCAAGACCAGCCTGGCCAATATGGTGAAACCCCATCTCTACTAAAAATACAAAAATTAGCTGGGCATGGTGGCATGCACCTGTAGTCCCAGCTACTCAGGAGGATGAGGAAGAAGAATCGCTTGAACCTAGGAGGCGGAGGTTGCAGTGAGCTGAGATCGTGCCACTGCACACCAGCCTGGGCGACAGAGCGAGACTCTACTTTGTCTCAAAAAAATTGCCTAAGATATGATGGTAATGCCTCCCTGTGGATAAAACAAACTGTAGGAACAATGCCCCTTATTTATCAGTCTGTGGCCCCTCATTTCCCTAAGTACAAGCGCTTTGACATTATAAACTTTTTAAAAAGTTGTAGGTAAATGGCCAATTCATATGTATTATGAATGAAGTGGGAAGCCAGGGCACACATGTGTTGTGTTTACAGATGCCATTAAATAAAATCTAAGAAATTAAATTCATCTGACATACACTTAACAAAGTACATAATCATTATCATGTTGCACGGTAATTAGGCATAAATGGGAAGCAGTCATCATAAACATAATTGGTATGACTTTACACAGTCAAATCGTGAGGTTTCCTCTGATCATGTTTAGTTTCTAAGATCTACAGTGGGTACCAATGTGGATGGTGTCTTCTGACTACATATGTCATCATCATTGTACATGCTGACTGGCACAAGGCTCCTCCACCCATTCCCTCAACAGTTAGAATTTCCTTATCCCCTCTTTCTCCCAGTCCCCAGTCTAGCATAGCCGCGTCTTGTATTCTGTCCATTGTATTTGACCTTCCAACCCCAAACTGACACCCTAAAGTGGTCCTTGAGCAGCTGCTGAAGCTGTGCTTTTCCCTCTCCTTAGATGTCCTGGATGCTGAAGGCCTGAAGGGATTGATTTCTGGGCTCTGACATTCTGGATGGGAACTGTGCTGAGGTTCCATTAAAAAGGATGAAATGCACCTGTGGGATGGAGAAGGAAAGGCTTGGGCCTATGTTGCGCTGGTGAGTGTGGGATCTCTTTTAGCAAGTGACCCTAGTCATATTGGGAATCACTCCCTCCCTCCCTCCCTCCTTTCCTTCCTTCTTTCCTTCCTTCCTTCCTTCCTTCCTTCCTTCCTTCCTTCCTTCCTTCCTTCCTTCCTTCCTTCCTTCCTTCCTTCCTTCCTTCCTTCCGTCCCTCCCTCCCTCCCTCCCTCCCTCCCTCCCTCCCTCCCTTCTTTCCTCTCTCTCTCTCTCTTTCTCTCTCTCTTTCTTCCTCTCTTTCACCCTTTCTGAGTTTCGCTCTTGTTGCCTAGGCTGGAGTGCAATGGCGTGATCTGGGCTCACTGCAACCTCCAACCCCCAGGTTCAAGTGATTCTGCTGCCTCAGCCTCCTGAGTAGCTGGGATTATAGGCACCTGCCACCATACCTGGCTAATTTTTCTTATTTTTAGTAGAGATGGGGTTTTACCATGTTGGCCAGGTTGGCCTATAACTCCTGACCTCAGGTGATCCACCCGCCTCAGACTCCCACAGTGCTGGGATTACAGGTGTGAGCCATTGCACCCAGTCCTTGTGGGGAATTGATTGGTTCCCATCACTGAAGTATCAGGAGTGGAGCCAGGTGCTTGGACGGTCACTGCGGATCTGTGTCTCTCTTTACCTAAGCCCTGGTTTTCTCTGTGCTGATTTTATCTTAGGCAGCATTTTTTGTATGGCGGGGAGATGGCCATCAGCAGCTCTGGGCTTAAATCAATCATCTTAGAAATTATACAGTGAAGCACCTCTTTTCCAATAGTTTCAGCAGAAGTTTTTTTTTTTTTTTTTGTTTTTTTTTTTGTTTTTTTTTTCGCCTAATTGAAGTGAGCAAGAAGAATTCAAGATAAAA